>NC_135373.1:123721237-124023737 GCF_049243985.1 Paroedura picta | reverse complement strand
CAAACTCTTCTTCTTTTCAGTGGCACACAAACCAGCAGCCCCCAAATGCCCTCCTTCTAGCTGGTGTGTCCACCTTGCATTCCAAAAAGTTGGACGATGTTTCTATTTGCCCAATTTTGTTAGCTGTTCGGATTGAAACAACGGGCGTGGCTCTCAGACTGTGAAACAGGACCAGCCGATAATCGGGGGGGGGGGGACGCTTTCAAAGAGTCATTGGAAAACATTGTCAAAACAGCCCCCCACACACACATTTCAGCTTCAGGTGTAGGTCAGAATCTTTTCTCACTTGCTCCACCCATGATGCTGAATCCATCGGATGATATCAGTTAAGGGGTACAGATGCTGGCTAGGACAGGGACAGTGGCTTGGTGGCAGAACATCGGCTTGTTATGCAAAAGGTCCCGGGTTCAATCCCCGGCATCTCCAGTTTAAAAGGACCAGGCAGCAGGTGACGGGAAACGCCTCGTGGCCCTGCAGAGTAGACAATTCTGACCCTGATGATCCAATTGAGTTTGAGGTCCTTCAGTCCCGGGGCAGGGTCGTGACTCAGTGGAAGAGCCTCTGCTATACATGCAGAAGGTCCTGGGTTCAATCCCTGGCTTCTCCAGTTAAACCGATCCGGTTGAGGTGATGGGAAAGATTTCCGCCTGAGTGCCGCTACCGACTAGAACTGCCCGACTGTGTGCTTCAGCAGAAGGCAGCTTGGTGTTTTCAGTGGCATTTTTGGGGTCTGCCTGAAGTTACTGCTTGGTGGGAGTCTGAGTACCTCCCCCTCTCTCTGCTGTGTTCGGGATTGGGTGGCTCGATGCCTTTGGCAGCCCTGGAAACCATCTGAAATTTCCCCCAGCCCCTTTGTTTGCTAGAGGGTGAGATCCTGGACATCTAGCACTCTGCATGTTGCTTCCTCTGCATAGAAACCCTGAACTGACAAGGTGGTCTCCCAGCCAAGTCCTAATCAAGGCCGACCCTGCTTAGCTTTCAAGGGCTAATGAGATTCCAGTAAGAGCCATGCTCCTTGTGATTTGATTCCCTGTTCCTCCACACGCAGCCCGTTGGGTGACCCTGGACCACTCATAGTTCTGTTCTCAGAGCAGTTCTCTTAGGGCTCTCACCTAACTCACAGGGTGGGGAGAGGAAGGGAAGGCAATTGCTTTGAGCCCCCTTCAAGTTGTGGGGTATAAAAACCAACTCTTCTTCATCTTTCATTTCATGTACTGCAGTACAGTTTCCTAAAATTAAAACTGGCTCAGGAAGAGAAGATAGATTCAAGTGGGCAGCCGTGTTGGTACAGCATCTGTACCTCCTAACTCAAGGGTAGTCAAACTGCGGCCCTCCAGATGTCCATGGACAACAATTCCCATGAGCCCCTGCCAGCAACGCTGGCAGGGGCTCATGGGAATTGTAGTCCATGGACATCTGGAGGACCGCAGTTTGACTACCCCTGCTTAACTTGTATCATCTGATGGATTTTGGATCACAGGTTGAGCAAGTGAGAGAAGATTCTCACCTGCTCTTGAAGTTGAAATGTGAATGGGCTTTTCCAACAACACTTTCCAACAACTTTTTGAAAGCATCCCACCAGATCAACAAAATTTCAGTCCAATGGCACCTTTAAGACCCACAAGGATTTATTGAAGGCATGAGCAACACGGTTTGTCAAATGTCCCGTCTTGAATCCCAGCGAGACAGTAAATGCCAGTGAACAGATATCAGTAATTGTGGGATTTTTTAATGGCTTTTGGGAAATGTTTTATGCGATCTCAAGCCGAGAAAAGTCAAAGCGAAAATACTATTCCGATTGGGTGAGGTTTTCGGACAGTATGCAGACCCGTTCTCTGTTTTCTAGAACGTGGTGATTTGTGTGATTTGTTTTATGTGCAGGTTAGGAGCACTGGCTTTGGGTTCGAATGGTGGGTCGCTCACTCCAACAGCAAAAGGGTAGCAGGGATAAAGTTGAGAGGGGAGAGAACTCTCTGGAGAACTAAACAGATGGGTGGAATTCTCAGTTAGGGATTAATCAAAGGAGTCTTTGGGGATTTTGAGCTGCTGGCAGAGTTGGGCTGTTTCTTTATTCGGTTTCTAGTCCTCACAGCTAGGCAGATAGACAGATAGATTCAGGTGGGCAGCCATGTTGGTCTGAAGTAGGACAACAAAATTTGAGTCCAATGGCACCTTTAAGATTTATTCAAGGTCTGAGCTTTCGTGTGCAGACAGTGGAACAGGGACCGTACAGATACAAGGAGAAAGTAAATTAGTTGCAAATTAGAAAACAGCACCACAGCGTCCCAAATATGCAGCATGATCATTCTTTGCTAGAAAAGCAAATCAGTCCTTTGGGCTCAGTTGTCGTTCACAAAAACATTGGGGCAGCAAAAATGTTAAGGTTAGTGATTAACGGCAGACGCTTCCCCAGTTGTGGGAAGAAGGAAAGGAGACGGACAGTAACCAGCACTGTTTGAGAGTCTTTTTTTGAAGCAGAGTTGGCTGGGATCAAACTGGGGACCTTCTGGACACAAGACGAGGAGCTCTTCTGCTGAGCCACAGACCCCCCCCCCCCGCTCTGACTCTGTTTGTTCCTCCAGGAGTGGCTGGAGGGCACGCCTGGGGCTTCAGTCAACAACAAAAGACCTTTTCATGCTCTGAGCCAACTTCCTGGCCACCAAAATTTTTCAATAAGAACGTGAGGAAGGACAGCTTGTCGCCGAGAGTCTTTGTCCTCTCCTCCTTGGTCCTGGGTGACCTTGGGTGGGGGGACTTGTTTTTCCTATGAGTCTCAGCGTTCTTGGTGACCACGGCTGGGTGGGGTAGGTGCTGTGCGGGACATACAAGAGATCTGGTCTCAGTCCAGAGAGACCCACGTCGAAAGCAGGGATGGAAGGAAGGTAGCATTCTTGTGTGTGCAAAGTGCTGTCAAATCATGGTGACAAATAGTGACCCCCCACGGCAGAGGCTCATGGGAATTGTAGTCCATCGGCATCTGGAGAACCACAGTTTGGTCACCCCTGCCGGAAGTTTTTCAAGGCAAGAGACAAACAGCTTCTGAGAAACAGATACATTCGGGTAGGGTTTGGGCTGTTTTCTTGCCGATAGCACAGGTCTGCTTTCACCTTGACTTTCAGCTTAAGCAAGGAGGGTGGAAAGAGGTAGAGAATGGGGGCACGATGGGAATTGGGGGTCGTGGGGGGGGGAGAATCCAGGGGAAAGAGAGGCTGGAAAGAAGAACTTTCTTACAAGTGTCTATTTAGAACAGTGGTCCTCAACCTTCCTAATGCCGCGACCCTTTAATCCAGTTCCTCATGTTGTGGTGACCCCGAACCATAAAATTAGGCAAGGGTTCTTCCACAGAAATTAAACCAAAACTGACCGATGGCATGAAGATCCATGGTTCAGGATTGTATATAAATTTGGTTTTTTCCCGGGGTTTCTCAGTCCAGCTCTGCCTCTTGTCCCACCGTGCCCATCTCTTTCTTTTCTGCTGCTCCACAGGGACAAATGCTCTATCTCGATCTACCCCGCAAGGCTGTTGTGTGGATGAAATGGAAGAGGAGCGATGCCGACCACTTTGGGACCCCCTTAGAGGGAAGGGCCCTGCCACGACCCCTGTGAAAGGGTCGTTCAACCCCCAAAGGGGTCCCGACCCCCAGGTTGAGAACCGCTGATTGAGAATGATCCCGCCTTCAGGTTGGCCCCCAAATTGCAGCAACCACTGTAGGCTTTTCCAGGCAAGAGACATTCAGAGGTGGCTGGCCCTGGCCTTCCTTGGTGGTCTCCCATCCAAGTCCTAACCAGGTTTGACCCTGCTCAGCTTCCAAAACATGATGAGATCCAACTAGCCATTGTCCTCCAGGACAGAGCTGCATTATGATCGCTTTAAACCAGCCCTGGAGGTTGTTGACTTTCTCATATCGGGTAACTCCTACTTAATTATTCCCTTGGAAATTATGGGGTTCGGATCCCATCCGTGGGTTTAGGTGGCTTCCAAGCCGTGTTGTGGCCCCTTCTTGTCAAGAGAGTGGGAGAGCCATTTGGAAAAGGTTTTGTAGGTTTGCCCCTCCCAGTTGCTAGTTGTGGCCGCTAGTAGAAGATTTGCGTTATGATGGACGGGAAAGCATTGGCTCTATGGCTTTGCTTCATTTGTAGCCTAGCTCAGGGATGTCCAACCTGTGGCTCTCCTGTTTCTGGCAGGGGCTCATGGGAATTGTAGTCCCTGGGCATTTGGAGAGCCACAACCACCCCTGGCCTAGTTTGTTGCGACCGACAGACGAAGGACATTGCTGTGCAGTTTTGGCATAATTTGTTGAGTCGTGGAGCAAAGATTTATGCTTTGCTCCAGTCCTGGGTTTAGAGTTGGGTTGGTCCCATGACCCTAATTCCGGCTGCATTCGCTCTACAGATATGAATTTGCTGGTTGTTCCTGGGGCCCCGGGAAGTGCGCCTGGCCTCAACCAGGGCCACAGCCTTTTCGGTCCTGGCCCCAACGTGGTGGAATGAGCTCCCGGAGGAGCTGAGGGTCCTGAGTAGTCTTGGATTCTCGATTGATTCTCCTGGGGTCCTTCTGTTGTTTTGTCTTTTTCGTGTAAACCGCCATAAGCTGGCTGTGCCGGGATTGGCGATCTATGAATATAAATTAAAAAATAAACAAATGGTTCGTCAAATGTCCCGCCTTGAATCCCAGCGAGAAAGGCAGACAGTAAATGCCAGGGAACAGATATCAGTAATTGTGGGATTTTGTAATGGCTTTGGGGAAATGTTTTCTGGGATCTCAGTAAAGTAAAAATACTATTCCGATTGGGTGAGGTTTTCGGACAGTTTGCAGACCCGTCCTCTGCTTTCTAGAACATGGTGATTCGTGTGATTGGTATTATGTGCAGGTTAGGTGGAATTCTCAGTTAGGGATTGATCAAAGGACTCTTTGGGGATTTTGAGCTGCCGGCAGATTTGGGCTGTTTCTAGTCCTCACAGTTAGGCAGTCCTGTAAGGTGGGCCTTTTGACCCTGGTCAAAAGGACAAAAGGAAGGGACAAAACAATGCATGTGATTCTATACCGCTCTTTTTCTTTCCCCCTAAAGCTCCAGACACCTCCTGTTTCCCCCTGCAATACAGGGGTAGGGGAGACAGAATCATAGAATAATAGAATGAGAATTCTCAGGGTCATCTAGTCTAACCCTCTGCAGAATGCAGGAAATGCACAGCTACCCACCCACAGTGACCCCAATATCATGTCCAGGTGATGGTAGGCTAAACGTTTGCACATTTACATGAAAGGTAGACATTCAATCGGTGTCCCTTCTCACTATTTTTCTGCACAGCAGGTGAGCTTTCCAGGGGTGGGGGGCAGAACCTAGGAACACCCTGTGCTTTTTGCTTCTGGAGGGGCAAAAAAAGACATCTCCGCTTGTTCCCTTCTCTTCCCTCCCCCCCCCCCACCCCTGCTTGCTTGTTTTCACAAAGCGGGGCCATCTGTTGACGCCGGCTGATTCGGCTGCGGAGAGAAGCGGTAAGTGGAAGCGCGACAGACAGACAGACAGACAGATTAATACTGACTGCCACGGTGTGCCTAGCGACTGTCTACAGCGATGTGGCCACACTGTCCTCACAGAGAGACCCGCAGGCCTTTAATCTCAGCAAGGCTTTCCGCCCCGCTAGAAAACTGCTGCTCTCTCCCGTCCCCAAAGGAAAAAAATTGGCATCTTTTAAAGTGCTCTTTACTGAGCTTTTCCGTCTCTCTCCCATCGTTTGCTAACCCGTTTCCGATAGCAAAGAGCGTTTCAGAGGGGAAACCAATGTCAGCTTCTTCACTGATCCTCACAACAGTCCTGTGAGGAAGGCCGGGTTGAGAGCATGGGATTTGAACCCACATCCCAGTCCAGCACTTTGACGGCAACACCAAGCTGGAAATGGAAAAGCTGGATTTGAATCTGGTAAGCATCATAAAGACGGACAATATTTCCGGGGTATGAGTTTCAAGAGTCAAAGATCCCATTGTCGGGTCCGAAGCTTTTTACACCCAAAATCGCCACGGTGCTCCTGGATTCTAATCTGCCTCTTTCACTTCAAACCACACACGTGTTTAAGTTCTGTTTTTTCAGTTGTTTTACAGTGAATTTTTAGTGGTCGGTTACCTTGTGGGCTCTCATTGAGTGGAAATGTGAGATATATAACTTTATAGATCTATGAATAGTAAAGAGTTCCCAGGCCCTGATTTGTGGGGGCATTTGGGACAGAGCCACAGAGAAGAGCTATGGCTGTCAGTCCGCTGGTGGGGCCTGGAGATTTGATAGAATCATAAAGTTGGAAGGGATCTGTAGGGTCATCTAGTCCAACCCCCTTCAGAATTTAATTAGAACTCGACTCCATATCCTGAAGATCAGGTCCCCTGCTTTTGAGGGTGGATTCGATGGCCTTGGCCTTGCCTGAGGTCCCTCCCTCTCCTCAGGCTCCACCCCCAAAAATTTCCAGAAATTTTCCAACCCTAATAAGAATCTTCCCTTCAACCTTGCTTAGCTTTGCCTTGTTGGTTCTGACGCAATTTTCCTACTTTCAGATCTCTGCCTAATTGTGAGGCCTAGAAATTCTCGCAGTCGGGGGGCCACGAATAAGAAGGCTCAGCCTCTAATGCAAGCCAAGCTTAGTTTGAATTAAGGAGGCTTTTTCCCCTCGCAGGCCTGTCCCAGAACTGTGTTGGGGCACCTTCTGTGTTTGTGTGTGTGTGTTAAATGCTGTGAAATTGCTTCCGACTCATGGTGAACCTATGAAACAAAGTCCTCCAAAACGTCAGGTTTTTAACAGCCTGGCTCATAATGAGGGCATCATTTTGGCTTTTCCATCTTGTCTCCATGTAACCGGGGCCCATTTTCAGGAACAAGGATTTGTCGCCTTTCAGCGAGAAATTCCAGCATTCAAATGAATTCTTTCCCTTCCACGCACATTGTAGAATTCCCCACTTTGTGTCCGAATCCTGAACCGGAAGCGTGTATGTCTGGTTAACCCACTCCAAATTACTTTGCATTCGGATACGAGGGTTAAAGGAGTAATTAATCTGCATGTGGTGACCTTGAAGATTCCTCTCCAGGCCAACCATCTTCCCGTCTTCCTCCTTCTGCTTACACGCAGCTCCATCCAGCGGACCTCTCACTTCCCCCTGAACGGTTGCACGTGTGAACGTTCTGTGACTTACCCTCTCCGCACACGCATCTCCAAAGCGCAAACTGACTTCTCCGTTGTCTGCTTTAATACCTCCCTTTGACCTTAATGGCTTGGTTCAGGCTTACCACTCTTCTGCGCTAATAAGACGAAAGCCAACAGGGTTGTCGGCAAGTGTAATTAACTGATCGCATCTCAAGCGACAGGAGGTCTCTGGAAGAAACAAAATGGCCATTTTAATGAAGAACTGAGGCCAGAATAGAAGGGCAAAAGTTTTAATTGAATTTTCTTAGGCTATAAAAAGAGGAGAGTGGTCTTAGTCATTCTGTGGCCACCAGCAAGGGATGGGGAGGTGACCTGGGGCTCACCACAGTTCTCTGAGAGCTGTTCTCAGTTCTCTACGAATTCTTTCAGCTCCACCATCCACACAGGGTGTTGGTTATGGGGAGAGGAAGGGGAAGGTGTTTGTAAGCTGCTTTGGGACTCCTTCAAGTAGTTAAAATCTGGGTATAAAAACCCCCAGCTCTTCTTCTTCATCATCACCACCTGCCTCATTTCACTGGAGAAGATGCCGGGGATTGAACCTGGGACCTTCTGCATGCCAAGCAGATGCTTTCCCACCGAGCCACGGAAGTTTCGCATTCTCTTTGCCTTTGCTGTCTCCTTCGTCCCTGCAGGTTGCAAAGACATCTCTGTCTGCTCTATTCTTAGACTGATAAATAGCGTCTCTCTTCGGCAGGCCCGCTGGGCTGCTTCTGGCCTTGCCGTCTCCAGCTCTTCCTCAGTGCATCACTGTCGGATGAAGCCCCCTGGTCTCCCTTTGTCTTTGCATGCATCATTTAGAAGAAAAAAGGAAAACTGATGCAACAAGACGTCTCTGTGAAGAACTCCTCTGGTCAGCTGTTGCAGGCACCACACAAGTGTTGTTCCAAAAGAGGTACCCTAAATACTCCCCTGCTGCAATTAAGTCAGAAGAAGAACTCCTCACTACCCGAAAAAGTCTTCTTCTCCCCACAACAGACAACCTGAGAGGTAGTTGGGGCTGGGAGAGCTCTGAGAGAACTGTGACTGGCCAAAGGTCACCCAGCTGGCTGCAGGTGGAGAAGGAGTGGGGAATCAAACCCGGTTCTCCAGGTTAGAGGCTGCTGCTTTTAACCACGACACCACACCGCTGGA
The DNA here is from genome assembly GCF_049243985.1 of Paroedura picta. Taxonomy (NCBI): domain Eukaryota; kingdom Metazoa; phylum Chordata; class Lepidosauria; order Squamata; family Gekkonidae; genus Paroedura; species Paroedura picta. The sequence goes on along the minus strand of NC_135373.1, from coordinate 124,015,418 downwards.
GTAGGATCAGGACCGAAACACGGAAATGCTACTTGACACAGAGAGTGATTAAACTGTGGAATTCTCTGCCAGAGGATGTCGTGATGGCCAAGAAATAAACAAGGTTTCAAAAGGGATTGGAGAGATGCGTGGAGGATAAGTCTATCAGGGGCTACAAGCTACGAGGACGGAGGGAAACTTTCGCATTCAGAGGCAATCTGAATCCCAAAGCCAGGATGCAATATAGAGGCCTGATTCTCTATGCCCTGTTGGTGGCCCTCCAGAGGAACTGGTTGGCCACTGTGTGAGACGAGATGCTAGACTAGATGGACCCCTGGTCTGACCCAGCAGGGCTCTTCTGATGTTCTCAGGATGCTGGACTAGATGGACCCCTGGTCTGACCCAGCAGGGCTCTTCTGATGTTCTCAGGATGCTGGACTAGATGGACCCCTGGTCTGACCCAGCAGGGCTCTTCTGATGTCCTTAGGATGCTGGACTAGATGGACCCCTGGTCTGACCCAGCAGGGCTCTTCTGATGTTCTTAGGATGCTGGACTAGATGGACCATTGGTCTGATCCAGCAGGGCTCTTCTGATGTTCTTAGGATGCTGGACTAGATGGACCCCTGGTCTGACCCAGCAGGGCTCTTCTGATGTTCTCAGGATGCTGGACTAGATGGACCCCTGGTCTGATCCAGCAGGGCTCTTCTGATGTTCTCAGGATGCTGGACTAGATGGACCCCTGGTCTGACCCAGCAGGGCTCTTCTGATGTTCTCAGGATGCTGGACTAGATGGACCCCTGGTCTGACCCAGCAGGGCTCTTCTGATGTTCTCAGGATGCTGGACTAGATGGACCCCTGGTCTGACCCAGCAGGGCTCTTCTGATGTTCTCAGGATGCTGGACTAGATGGACCCCTGGTCTGACCCAGCAGGGCTCTTCTGATGTTCTCAGGATGCTGGACTAGATGGACCCCTGGTCTGATCCAGCAGGGCTCTTCTGATGTTCTCAGGATGCTGGACTAGATGGACCCCTGGTCTGACCCAGCAGGGCTCTTCTGATGTTCTCAGGATGCTGGACTAGATGGACCCCTGGTCTGACCCAGCAGGGCTCTTCTGATGTTCTTAGGATGCTGGACTAGATGGACCCCTGGTCTGACCCAGCAGGGCTCTTCTGATGTTCTCAGGATGCTGGACTAGATGGACCCCTGGTCTGACCCAGCAGGGCTCTTCTGATGTTCTCAGGATGCTGGACTAGATGGACCCCTGGTCTGACCCAGCAGGGCTCTTCTGATGTTCTCAGGATGCTGGACTAGATGGACCCCTGGTCTGACCCAGCAGGGCTCTTCTGATGTTCTTAGGATGCTGGACTAGATGGACCCCTGGTCTGACCCAGCAGGGCTCTTCTGATGTCCTTAGGATGCTGGACTAGATGGACCCCTGGTCTGACCCAGCAGGGCTCTTCTGATGTTCTCAGGATGCTGGACTAGATGGACCCCTGGTCTGATCCAGCAGGGCTCTTCTGATGTCCTTAGGATGCTGGACTAGATGGACCCCTGGTCTGACCCAGCAGGGCTCTTCTGATGTTCTCAGGATGCTGGACTAGATGGACCCCTGGTCTGATCCAGCAGGGCTCTTCTGATGTCCTTAGGATGCTGGACTAGATGGACCCCTGGTCTGACCCAGCAGGGCTCTTCTGATGTTCTTAGGATGCTGGACTAGATGGACCCCTGGTCTGACCCAGCAGGGCTCTTCTGATGTTCTTAGGATGCTGGACTAGATGGACCTCTGGTCTGACCCAGCAGGGCTCTTCTGATGTCCTTTGGATGCTGGACTAGATGGACCCCTGGTCTGACCCAGCAGGGCTCTTCTGATGTCCTTTGGATGCTGGACTAGATGGACCTCTGGTCTGACCCAGCAGGGCTCTTCTGATGTCCTTTGGATGCTGGACTAGATGGACCTCTGGTCTGACCCAGCAGGGCTCTTCTGATGTCCTTTGGATGCTGGACTAGATGGACCTCTGGTCTGACCCAGCAGGGCTCTTCTGATGTCCTTTGGATGCTGGACTAGATGGACCCCTGGTCTGACCCAGCAGGGCTCTTCTGATGTTCTTAGGATGCTGGACTAGATGGACCCCTGGTCTGACCCAGCAGGGCTCTTCTGATGTTCTCAGGATGCTGGAGTAGATGGACCTCTGGTCTGACCCAGCAGGGCTCTTCTGATGTTCTTAGGATGCTGGACTAGATGGACCCCTGGTCTGATCCAGCAGGGCTACTCTACTGTTCTTATGCTTTCTTTCCAAAACCATCTTTTTTCTTCAAAGGACAGTAGAGTTCCTGGGCTGCCTGAACTTCTCTCCAGAAAACAGGTTGCAGTCCATAACACACATTTTTGAAATATGAACACTCACACAAATTGCCTCTCTCCAGTGAATTCTGTGCACCACACCGAATCTGCCTCTTAATCTCCTGTTTTTCTTTGAGAAGGGTGACCTAGTTTCTTCTTTGGGCCTTATTAAGATGCTGAGATCCTGGGATACCCATCAGTTTGCATTTCTTCCTCCCTCCCTTTGGGTGTTCTGCACTATTATATAATAACACAGAGCACGAATGCACAAGCAGTTCCTTGATGTTGTGTTTCCTTGTGCCAAATGGCAGGAGGCTGACCCACACACAGGAGCAGGAAGCTGGAAGGGGGAAATTCAGATTACAGGAAGATTACAGGAAGTTTATCTCTGTTTGTAAATGACAGCCTGGAACATTTCATGTAAGGCAAATCCAGAGCTATCTAGCTTTGGATGTTTTAATTTTTTACACCTAGAAGCTCTGAAGAAGGGAGGTGTGGCTCATTCATTCATTCATTCATTCATTCATTCATTCATTCATTCATTCATTCATTCATTCATTCATTCATACATTCTTTGATTTATACCCCACCATTCTTGAGAATGGCAGGGGCTCTTGGGGATTGTAGTCCATGGACATCTGGAGGACCGCAGTTTGACTACCCCTGGCTTAGAGAAATACGTGGAATAACTTCAAGCTGTACTGTGGAGGAAAATGCTGTTGAGTTGCAGTTGGCTTGGCAAAAGGTGGCCGGCCGTCACCTGCCTCTGCGTGGCAACCCTGTACTTTCTTGGTGGTCTCCATCTTAAGTATTGACCAGGGGCAACCCCCGTTTAGCTTCCAAGAAGTGATGAGACTGGGCTGACCTGGGCCCTCCCGGTCAGGGGCAGATGAATAGAGGAGGTCTGTCCCTGCCTGCCTCTGCATAGCAGCCTTGGACGTCCTTGCTGGTCTCCCCTCCAAGTACGAACCGGGGCTGGCCCTGCTTAGCTTGGGAGATCAGACGCGATACGGCTAGCCTGGACCACCAGGTCAGGCCTCCAGCCTTAATTGGCCACTCCAAGAATCTGACTTTCGGTCTAACTTGGCATCTTGGTACTTTCACGGCGGTGGACTTTCTTCTCCACAACGAGCGTGTTTTTTTTTCCCTTAAAAGGGTTTCTTTTCCCCTCTCCAAGGCTACGCAAGAGGGGGATTGTGCTGAACAGAATAACATGGATTTCCTGTCGGAAGGGCGCTCCCTCGCCCCAAGACTCTTGAAAGGAGCAGTTGGGTTGTTTGTGTTCTGGCCCCTTTGAAAGAGGGTTAAGTTTGAAGGGCTTCATTACAGGATGTAATCGGGCCAGTTAGGTTAGGTAAAGTGGGGTGGGATGAAGGCATGATGGATTATTTGCAGCAACCCTTAGCCACAATTTATTTTTATTTATTTATTTTTCCATTTATACCCCGCCACTCACGACACTGTCGTCTCGCGGCGGCTTACAATATAAAATAAAATCACAAAAAACCAATAAACCTCCCCTCAAAACATTAAGACAATGGGAAAGTAGAACCTCCAACTTCAGGGGCAGTGTACCGTCGGGTGAGAATCAGTGGGAGGACAGCCCTCCTGTCATCTCCTTCCCTGCTGGTGGGATTCCTTGAAGCCCCTGGCTGGTCTCTGTCGGTATGCAGCCCTCAGTGGACTTTTGCCCTGATCCAGAAGTTCTCGTCTCTGTTGTTTGTGTGCAACCTGGCCTTCGTTGTGGTGCTGGTTCTGGCGGAATCGGGGTGGGAGCAAGCCACTCCCCCACAGCCCCCTTACAGCACTGTATGAGAGGGTGTGGCTAGCGCGGGGTACTCTAGCAAGCTTCCATGCTCGTAGGAGAGATTCGAACTCTGTTCTCCGAGTCTTTGGCACAGCAGTCTAGCCCTGAGACAAACTGGATGTTCCACTCAGGTGTACCAAGCTCTCCTTCTCCGGGTCCAGATCAGTTTAAAGCTCTTGGATTGTTACAGCCTCACGTCGCTGGATGCGGCTGCCCTGGAGAACAGTAATTCTAATAAATTTTTATTTCTATCCCGCCCTTTCGTGTCGCTCGGAGCAGATCTCAACATTAAAACGCACGCAACATTAAAAGTTACAAACATTTACATTTGCTAAATGCTCCTGGTTAAAATTCCCGGACAGAGGAGTTTTTGATGAAGGAGCTGATCTTCCAGCTTCCTTCTTCCCTCAGTGGTGAGGGCCAGCCTTACTGGGTGATGTAGAATCATAGAGTCGGAAGGGACCTCCTGGGTCATCTAGTCCAACCCCCTGCACTATGCAGGACACTACAACCCTGTGCTTTATTTCAGCCTAGTGCAGCCTCCCTCCACTTTTTCTACCATTCTTCAGGCCTCGAGAAACTCTAAAAGTGGTACGGTCATGCAGAATATGGTTGGGAAGCAGAGCTGTGGACACGCCCACCCAAGGCCCTTCCCCCTCTAAGCCCATCATTGGCCTGGGGGGGGGCACGTCAACATGGTCATATCGGCCAATAACTGTTTAACAATAATGTTAAAACACGTTTTAAAAAACAGATTAAAAATTAATTCTCCCCCATTTGGGAAACCTTTCCAGGACCCTCAAGAAGCCCCAGGGCTTCACGGACCCCTAATGGGAAAAGCCTGACTTAGTAGGATATTTCACAACCAGACTGACTCATCCACAAAGGGGAATCCGGTGGCGAATGATCATTTTCAGCTCAATCACAGTGGATTTCCAGGGAGTGTGCTTCACGCGCCCCCTTCACAATGCTCCCCATAGAAATGAGGGCTGCCTCATTTTCAGCGCAAGGAGAGCAGGATACGCATTGGTGTGTCGGCACAGTCTCAGCCACAGTGGATGTCCGGTGCGCAGATGCTTCATGTGCTGGTCCCGGCCCTTCTGCCTCTTTCGCTGTCTTCTGGGATCGGCTGTCCCCGAGGGAAAGGGGCAGTCTCTTCGGCCGTGGGCCTGGAGTTGCACACAGATGCAGGCGGCGTTTGAATTACTTTGGTACGCCGTTTTGATTTGCTTTATTGCACAGTCCAGGCGCCCCTGGGCAAAATTCCCATCAGCCCCGGGAGCCAGCAGAACAGCAACAAAGCCCGATGACAGAAGCCGTCAGGCAGCCGAGAGAAGGCCAATTAATTCTGCCCGTCCTCTTGTTGGCGTCTGTGCCCCGAGCGGGAACAGAGGTTAGCAAAGGCTCAGAAGGGCGTAGGGACCATTGGGAGCCCTGCCTCCAGCCAGCGAGGGGGAACCTCCCTGGCTTGCCAAAATCGGCCTCTGCTGGAAGGAGGCAGGTGGCTGTGCCAAGCCGACCTGCCTCAGTTCCCTACCGATCCAAAACTGCCCTCCTGCAGCCCTGAAGTGGGACTCAATCAATCAATATTTTATTCACGGTCATTCAGACCAAAACCCAAATACATGCAGTTAAAACTAAGACAATACAAAAAGCAGGAAAACTGCCAATACTATAAAAATGTTAAAAATCTGACATCATAGTCAGTATTTAAAACATACTTTAAGTTACCAGTTTATAAGGTTGGATCAGAGAGAATTTTTTGATCCATATACCGAGTACGCAATTTCATGGCGGCGGTGCAAAATTTAGCTGTGCAGAGAGTTATTTGCTTATCTTCGTCTTGAAGCAGTACCTTGATTTTCTCCTTTGTGGAAGATCTCAGGTAAGTGTTCAAAATTGGCTGGATAAAGGTGCGTCTGATAGTGTCATAAATGGGGCAGAACAGAAGCACATGTTCATCTGACTCTATCCATCCGCTGGCACAAGGACAGAGTCTCTGAGCAAGGGGTTTCTTTTGGTAACGCCCCTCCAGCACGGCAGTGGGTAGAGCTGAGCATCTTGCTTGGGCGAAGGCCCTTCTATGGGTGATAAGTTCTAGGTCTGACAGGTATGGAGCTGGAACAAGCGTGTATCGGATCCTATCTGGACACAGAAATTCTGGTGTTTTGGCTAGATCCCTTTGCCGACTGATGTCCTTGACCCTTTGTTTAATTATGGATTTAGCTTGATCTTGCTGTATGAAGGCTAGCTGTTGTTCCATAAAGCCAAGCTGTGATAATTTGCATTTCACAGTTTTTAGCCAGATTGGCTGAAAGTTGTCTCTTAAGATCAAAGCAGACAATCGCTTTGGGTCATAGGTTAGCTTCAGCCAATATAGGATCGATGACACACAGATCTTATCTTCCACACTTTGCATACCTGTTTCCAATCTCACTCTAGCATTTGATACGCACTTAGGGAGCTGGATGATCTTCCTTAGAAATACTGACTGCACCCTTTCCAGTAACATAACACTAGATGTTGGGGTTCCTGAAAAGGAGCCATAAAGCAGCTGAGAAAGTGTCTTGGCTTTGTAGAGCTCTAGGGCAGCTGGTACAAAGTATTTCCCCTTGGTTCGATAGAATTTGAGAATGTTGTTAGCCGATCTTTGGGCTTGCTCAGCAGCATATTGACAGTGCGCAGTCCTGAAGTGGGACTGTGGCTCAGTGGCTGAGCGTCTGCCTGGCATGCAGAAGGTCCCAGGTTCTATCCCGGGCACCTCTGCTTAAAAAGGACCAGGTTTTAGGTGGCGTGAAAGAGCTCTGCCCGAGATTCTGCAAAGCCATTACCAGAGTAGACGATACCGATGCTGATAGGACTTCTCTGATGCAGTAGAAGGTAGCTGCATATATTCTTGCATCAGATGCCTGGTCTACCCAGGTCAGCAGTGCCCATTCTGACAGGCAGTGGCCCTCCAGGGCCTCCGAATGCTTATATCACCCGCTCCCTGACCCCTTTTAACTGGAAATGCTGGGAATTGAGCCAGGGGCCTTCTGGGTGCAGTGCCGATGCTCTCTTACTGGGCCCTTGCGAAGGTCAGCTGTACAGTGAGCCCAGGAGGGGCAATTTAGAGCAGGGGTAGTCAAACTGCGGCCCTCCAGATGTCCATGGACTACAATTCCCAGGAGGCTCCCATGGACATCTGGAGGGCCGCAGTTTGACTACCCCTGATTTAGAGGCATGCCTTCTATTGTTGTTTTTTTTTGGGGGGGGGGCAAATTGGTCCTTAGCCAACATCCCATTTTTTCTGGAAGGATGTCCAGCAAAAGCTTCCCCCCCACCCCATGCCCCTAACTCAGAGGTACCTAACACGGTGTCCTCAGGCATCCTGTTACACTTTTCTCATTTTGAGAAGGTGAACAAGGGCGGGTGGGGTTTTTGCCTAGCACGGCTTCGGATTGGCCGTTGGAGAGTTGATTGGCTCTGTGATCTGGCCACAGTGCAAGGATCTTGGCTGTGTGATGGAAGGACCAGGGCCTTTTTGGTCCTCGCCCCTACCTGGTGGAACAAGCTCCGGGAGGAGATGCGGGCCCTGTTGGAGCTTATCCAGTTCGGCAGGGCATGCAAAATGGAGCTCCTTCACCAGGCCTTTGGTTGTGGCCAAGTCGCCAGTAACATCTAAGCACCCCCCTTGAAACACTCTTCCCTGTAACTTCTTGATCTGGCTATCAATATGGGTGAGCAATGTGGGAGGGGCCCGGATACTAAGGGCACTATTGTTGGTTTAGATAGCGTAATAATTTAAAAAAAAGAAACTTTTGTCTATTATAAACTGACTAGCTTCAAAGCCCATTCCTAAGAACAGGCCTTGAAAGGGCCCCCTCCCCTGGCCCCCGGTCAGGCAGCATAATGTGGCTTTGGGCTGCAGCTCACAACCGAATCAAGTGGGGCGTGGGCTGGGCAGCTCGTTAGCAGGCCTGGGACAGAGCTCCTTAGCAGGCAGTCAGCAGGCCAAGAGGCCCTCGTTAGCAGCCCCTCCACCATGCCCTTTGCCCAGGGCCCACTTCCCTTACCTGCTGCTGGCTCCAGGCACTGAGCAAAGAGGCTAGAGTCCAGGGACGGAGGGCGGGAGCTGCAGGGGCTGCACCCTGATTGGCCCTATTCCAACTTGGACAGCCGGACACCTTCCACCCCCCAGGCTGTTTCACAAATATATAGAGGAACCATGGATAAGGATGTACACCGCCCTGAGATGGCTGGGCTGAGAGGGGCGGTCTTATCAACCCAATTATAAATACACAAATAAAGTAAGCTGTGGTGGCCATTTTGTGGCCGGCTCTGCCTCCAGGGGCAGCCATTCTGCAGCTGCACTTCCCCCACGGTGTCAGAAGTCCACAGGCCAAAAGAGGGTGGGGATCCCTGCCCTAGACCGACCTCAGCGACTCTCACAGCCTGAAAAAACAGCAACCAGAGAGGGGTGTCAGGGCTGCCTGTGGCCCGGCTTCAATAAGCAACTAAGATGCTGGGGAGAGTCCTCAGGACCACTTTCAAAAGCTGTGACATGGGTTGATGGCGCTTGTCTTCCGCTCAAACTTAAGCAGGACTCTCTGTTTTGTGGGATAGCGAGTCTGCTCCTCCCAGTTACTGGAATGAGTTGTTCTCGGGTGGGACCAAACAGCGGATCCTGCCCCACAGAGGCTGGAATCAGGGCCAGATCAAAGGAGCCGTTCTGTGGTTTTCAGCAGCTCTTATCAACCAGAACACTTTTAAGGCTCTCGGGTTGGCCTTTTATTTTGCAAAAGGGGGGTGGGGGTGGGAGGGAGAAACTGACTTCAGACGGGTTTGTCTCCGCGGCCAAATCGGAAGGGAGTTTTCTCTGCAAGCTGAAGAGCAGGAAGGTGCGGGGAAAGCCTCTCCCAGAACAGGCCTGAATCAAGGGAAGTGGAGGGTTTTAAATAAAAGTGACCTTCGGATCTTTCTGGAGGGTTTTTTTTTTTTCGGAGGGGGGTGTTTTTAATGAGACTTGGCTGATCCTTAAAGGATCAAAGGAGCAAACAGAAATTGAAAAGAACCAGCCGTTCAAACACACAACTACAGATAAACATCTGGAGCAGAGGTGGCTGCTAGACACAACGCATAGAGGGGACTCTGTGATTTGGGGAGCGATGCGCAGCATTCTAGGCAACAGAAGAAACATAGAATTGGAAGGGACCCTCGGGGTCATCTAGACCAGCCCCCTGCAGAAAGCAGAAAAGGGCTTCTCTTATGTTTTTATGGCCCTGTTGGGGGACCTCCTGGTGGCACCTGGGTTTGGGCTCTGCCACTGAGCCACGGCCCATCAGGGAATCTAGTTCCTTAACCATTGAAGGCTTGGTGTCGTGGTTAGGAGTGCGGACTTCTAATCTGGTGAGCTGAGTTCAATTCCCCGCTCCCCTACTTGCAGCCAGCTGGGTGACCTTGGGCTCGCCACAGCACTGATGAAGCTGTTCAGCCTCACCCACCTCACAGGGTGTCGGTTGTGGGGAGAGAAGGGAAGGTGATTGTAGTCCCCTTTGAGACTCCTTTGAGTAGTAAAAAGCAGGGTACAAAAAAAAAAGGAAAGGGAAGGCGAATGGAAGCCACCTTGAGACTCCTTCGGTTAGGGAAAAGCGGCATATAAGAACCAACCCTCCTCCTCCTCCTCCACCTCCCTCACAGGGTGTCTGTGGTGGGGAGAGGAAAGGGAAGGCGATTAGAAGCCGCTTTGCGACTCCTTCTGGTAGAGAAAAGAATCATATAAAAACCAACTCTTCTTCTTCTTCAGTAATATCGGGGCTCTCTCGGCCTCCCCTCCCTCATAGGGTGTCTGTTTTGGAGAGAAAGAAAGGCGATTGGAAGCCGCTTTGAGACTCCTTTGGGTAGAGAAAAGCGGCATATAAGTGGCATATGAGAACCAACTCTTCTTCTTTCTTCTTCTTCTTCCAAAGCCACTGTCAGATCACCAGATTGTACACAGACCGCAGGGCACGTTTAAAACTATGTCGATTGTGCCGTCTGCCTCTCTCCCCAGACGGTGCGTTCGTTGGGCACATCATGTTTCCTGCGTGACAGCTGAATCATTTCTGGGCACCCTTTTCAAAACAGGATGACTCAGCCGGGGACGCTTCCCATTATGAGTGGCTCACTAACCCGGTGGGCAGGCGGCCGGAAGGACTCTCCTCTCCATCTCCCATTGACAGGAAAAAGGGGTCCAGCGGCCTGTTCATTGATGCAAGAAATTGATCTGTGCTGGAGACTCTTTCCCGGAAGTCCCGTTGTTCTCCTCGCCCTCCCCCTCGCCCTCGGGGGCTGCAGAACGTGTCTCGGCCGACTCACAGCCACCCTGTCAGGCTTGCAAGGTGCCATGGCCTGCCTTTGGGCAGCAACCCCGTGTCATCCTGCGTGGTCTCCCATCCAAATACTAACAAGGGTCAACCCTGCTTAGCTTCTGAGCTCTGACAGAACCATGCTGGACTGGGACAGCCAGGTCAGGACAAATATGTCTCAATGGTGGTGAAAAGTGACATCGGGTCTTAGCCGAAAGAAGGTCACCCAGTTGGGTTTTCAAAGGAAGAGAGGTTCAGAGGTGGTTTGTCATTCCCTGCCTCTTCCTGGCAACCCTGGGCTCCCTTGGGGGTCTCCCAGGCAGGTATTTACCTGGGCCATCTCTGCTTAGCTTCTGAGCTCTGACAAAAGTGAGCCATCCTGTTCAAGGCCCCTGGTCTTCAGACCGGTCGCAGTCCGTGGATCAGTCGGTACCAGACTGCAACTCCTTCTCGTCCTCCTCCCCAGCTGCTGCCTCGGGGGCTGCCCTGCCACTCTGCGGCCGGCTCATCTTTGGTGCTGTCCGGCGGCCACCATGGCTGGGGCTCCCCCTCGGCGTGGCACTACGCAGCGGGTGGCGGGAAGTCAAGGGTGCTGCTGGGAAAGCAAGCGGCACAGGGGCACAGGCAGTGGCAACGTCCCTCAGCAAAAGACTACCCCCCCCCCCAGACCTCAGTAAAATTGCCAAGTGTTGGCCAGTCTAGGGTTCATTTTTACACAGGGCTTAATTTTGGACGAGGGCTGTAGTTCTTGGAGCACACTGGAATATTTAACTTCCTTTATTAAAACTCTTTTCTCGCTTTATCCAAAAGGGGTGATGCTAGTAACAGGGGCAGGGTGGTGGAGGGAAGTGGGGCCAGCAAGGTGATAGAATGGAAGTTTAAAAGATGCAAAAGGGAAAGAGAATACAAAGCAGCCCCAGTTGTCAGTGACAGGATTCAAAGGCCTTAGAATATAGAGTGGGAAGTTCACCTAGAGGTCATCTAGTCCCACCCCCTACTGAATACAGGATCAGCCTAAAACATCCAGGATAAGTGTCGTCCAGCTGCTGCTTGAAGACCGCTGGTTACTACTGCAGTCCGTCCTTTTGGGATGCATTGCGTCCTTTTCAGATGTTTGCGTATCGTCCCCTTTAAAATCTGCTCCATTATCTTCCCTGCAACTGGCCTGTAGTTTCCCAGGTCATCTCTTTGCCCTTCTTTGAAGGCTGGGATAACCTTTGCTCCCCTCCAGTCTTCTGGTCCTCAAGAGGTCCTAAGGATGCTGGCCAAGGGTCCCACAAGCTCTCCAGAAAGTTCACTGGATGTGTGTGTTAGTGGGCAGAGATCAGGCATGAGGGGCTGACCCTGAGCAAATGTGGGGAGGTCCCTTTGGGGACTCCTGCAAGAATGCATTAAGGATGGGACCAGTTGTGTGGCTTTCTTCCAAGCAGCCAAAGCGCTGCAAGGCTCCAAGGGGAATGCTCGCTTGGATGGGGAAAGGCCTGCGGTTTGGTCCTCGAATGCTTTAGGCATCACTGCAGCCTTTCCCGACTTTTTTACCATGGAAAACCCCCTGAAACATTCTTGAGGCTTCGAAAAACCCCAGAAGTGGTGCGATCATGCAGAATATGGTTGGGAAGCTGCGGACATGCCCACCCGGGTCCCCTCAACTCTTCTTCTTCATTAATCTCAGGGCTCTCTCAGCCTCACCCACCTCACAGGGTGTCTGTTGTGGGGAGAGGAAAGGGAAGGCGACTGTAAGCCGCTTTGAGACTCCTTCGGGTAGGGAAAAGCGGCATCTAAGAACCAACTCTTCTTCTTCTTCTGGTCTAGAGGGCAGTGTGGAAATCAGGGTTTTTCTAATAACGCTCGTGTCCTTTCTTAGAAAGCCTCTTGCTTGCAGATTTTCACTCACGCCGGATCGGATTTGCTCTTTAGGAAACTCTCTAAGCAGCCTGGATCTGTGGCCATGAAGATGGGAGTAAACCGTAATTGAAAGGACAGCTTATCGATGCTCACTTGGTTTCGATTTGGCCTCGTTCCAGGAAGGAGGGAGGTCTGGCCTGAAGGGTGGACCCAAACAGGCCCTGGCTAAGGAGCATTTGAAGCACGGGTCCCCAATGTGCTACCCATGGGCACCATGTGCTCACTGATACATTTTTCAGTGCCCTCCAAGGGTGCCCCTCTCATGTATACTTATGAATTGCAAAATTTCCAGGCTCTTCTGCGTTCTTCCATATGAAAACAGGGGTCTAGCAAAGATTCATTATTTGGGCAATTAAAAAAAATAGCAGGGACCTTGAGGACTAGCATGATCGACCCTAGAATGAAGAAAGGCAGATGGGTGTCTCCGAAGCAAAAAGGGCAAGGGGCACGATCCGGCCCTTGGGTTGGCCGGGAATGTAAGTCCTCAACTCACCCTAACATAAATCAGCAGTGCTTTGGTGTATTTTAACTTTTGAGATGTGCTTGTTAGAATCCATGGGGCTGTTTCAGGCCCGGAATATGATGGGGAGGGGAGCTTCAATCTCTGTTTGCCAACTCCAGGTTGGGGAATTGCTGGAGATTTCGGAGGTGGGGCTTGAGGAGGGCAGGTGTTTATAGTGGGAGGGACTTCAGCGGAATATAATGCGCTAGGGTCCAACCTGCAGCAATTTGGGGACCTTTCCACGACCCTCCTGGCGTCTGGCAGCCCCCTTTAAGCCCCCTCCTCTTCGGGGCCCAATCTGAATTGGAATCCCACTCCTTTGAAAAAATCACTTTTGAAAATCGTTGGTGCTGAACGCAAATTTTGCAGGACCCGTCTGGTTCGGCCTTCTGGTTCGGCCTCGTGCACCCATTATGAGCCCAGCGATGCTCAGGCAAACAAAACAAGAATTTGCACCTCCACCCCCACCCCTTGTTTCTCAAGGATTGCTTTGTTCAGGGTTCCTCCCCTCCTCCTCCCATCCCTCTACGCCTCCTCTGATCAGTGTGCAAGGGTAAGAAAGAGAGAGAATCAGAAGCGCGCACACACACACACACACACACACACACCGTCTTCATTGAGGTCTGGCTTTGCCTCTGGCTTCACCAATCTCTTAAGCTGATTTCCTCTTCGGCCCCTTTAGGCGTCTGGCCTGGACGAAGGGGATGACACTAAGGACCAGCTGGCTCCTTCCTTTTAAAAATATATTTGTGGGGGTTTTGATATTAGCCCCCCCCCCCCAAAAAAAAATAAATCCGGGCTTCAGGTGCCCTCTTTGAAGGAATTATCACCTTCTCATGCAGAGAGAAATTGCAAGAGGGACAAACACGCAATTTCCAAGTCGCTGTGAGTTTCCTGTTATTGGTTCCTGTTATTGGTTCCCACGCTGGACTCGGGAACCGTGAAACTAATGAACTAATTGGCCTTTCTGGTAATGGGACGGATCTGTCCGTCCGTCTGTCTGTCTGTCTGTCAGTGTGTGTGTGTGTGTGTGTGTGTGTGTGTGTGTGTGTGTGTGTGAGAGAGAGAGAGGGGGGGGAGAGTTGGCTTTAACTGGAGATAGTTTCTACGTGAACTGAGCAATATTCAGGTCCCAAATAATCCTGGAACAGATGCAAGTTTCCATATTCAAGCCCTGCAAATAAGCATTATACCTGCCCAGCCAAATTGGACATGGTTTGCCCAAATAATAACACACCATGTTTGGGCTGATTTTTTCAGGCCGCGATTTCTTTTTATTTCCTTTATGGATTCCCCATCTTATCCCCAAGGGAGCCCCAAAGATGCTTACCTCGTCCTCTGCTTTAACCTTACAACAACCCTGTGAGGTAGGCCAGGCTGAGAAACTGCGTGACTAGCTTAGGTCGTTAAGGGAACTTCCGTGGCATCCTTCAAACACATCCGCTTTATCTCTGTGATTAGGGATGTCAGAAGAACCCTGCTGGATTCAGACCAGTGGTCCATCTAATCGGGCATCCTATCCCACACAGTGGCCAACCAGTTCCCCTTCAGGGCCAGCAACAGGGCAGAGAGGCCGAGGCCTTCCTAAGGACATCAGAGGAGCCCTGCTGGGTCAGACCAGTGAGGATCCATCTAGACCAGCCTCCTGTCTCACACAGGGGCCAGCCAGTTCCTCTGGAGAGCCAAAAACAGGGCAGAGAGGCCGAGGCCTTCCCCTGATATTCTTAAAATGATGAACTAGAGCAGGGGTAGTCAAACTGTGGCCCTCCAGATGTCCATGGACTACAATTCCCAGAAGCCCCTGCCAGCATTTGCTGGCAGGGGCTTCTGGGAATTGTGTTCCATGGACATCTGGAGGGCCGCAGTTCGACTACCCCTGAACTAGAGGACTATTAGTCTGACCCACCAGGGCTTCTTCTGATGCTGTTGTGTTCCTATCCCATTTTGTGTTGAAATGGCAGAAACATCACTCAATGGCTATTAATTCTAGCAGCAGAGTGGCTACGGAGGGGCTATCACGCCCTGAATGGGTGAGGAACATCACCCTCTCTTGGTGGTCTCCCTGGGAAAATCTCACGGTACTCGAGGGGCACTTTAGCAGGCCCCTTCCTGAGTCCCAGCCTGTCGGCATTGCTCTATGTAAACCAGACGCCTATTTATCTGACCTTGCGTCTTATCTGCCCTTAGGCTAAATGCGTTTAGCAGCATGTGAACGGAACACAGATTCCAGTTGTCCTGGAAAACCCACCTCCAGGGGAACCTTAATGGAATGTGTAGATTGTCCGGCTGGATTTTGCAGCTCTTGTCCAGGGGTGTGCATATTTGTGTGCATGCACCCCCAAAACGGCAGATTTGCTTAGTGACACAGGCATGTTGGGGACGTTGTGGGTGATGCTCTAATTTGTGGGCAAAACCTCTGTGGTAGAATTAGCTTCTTCTCCATGGGCAGGCAGCAGGGTGACCTTGGGCCAGTCACTGTTCTCTCAGAGCTCTCTCAGGCCCAACTTCCTGACAGGGTGTTTGTTGTGGGGAGAGAAGAGAAGGCGGTTGTTCGCCATTTTGAGACGCATGGGGCCTGCTGAGTGACCTTGGGCCAGTCACCGTTCTCCCAGAGCTCTCTCAGCCTCACTAGCCTCACAGGGTGTCTGTTGTGAAGGGAGAGACGGGAAGGCGAAGGGAAGCTGCTTTGAGACTCCGTAGAGGAGAAAAAAGCAGGGAACCCCAAAAATTTTTTAATTTTGCCCACAAATTATTATTATTGTATTTATATTTACATTTACATTATTTATATTTATATACCACTCTCCCTGAAGGCTCAGGGCACTTTACATGAGGCAGAAACGATACAGATTAATTTAGTTTATAACAATGCTACAGTGATCACGGCAAGCGACATAATAGAATAGAATATGGAGAACATTAAATCTACGCATCCTGGTAGCCCAGGGGGTTGGGCGGGACTGCGGTGGGTGCCCCAGGAGGGAGGCTCATGGGGAGGGCCCATTTTCAGGTGATGTACCCATGTCGTGTTTATTTCGGGCTTCCTGGCTTTTGGAGGGGAGGTAATTTCCCCCTGCCAGCCATCAGCGCTCAAAACCTGCAGACACCCCTACACACTCACCCCAGACTGAGGTTTCTGGCACCCCTGATTGGACCTCCCAGTTGCCAACTGGATTGGGGTGAGTTTCCCAGTGGCTCAACGGTGGCCTGGGGTGAAGTCTTCCAGTCCAATCTGTCTCCCCTCCCCTGCCCTCCCCGCCTGCAGCCTGCCTTTCATTCCGACCAGCTTCAGACGGAAATACCCCAAAGGGCCTGTGTCAACATCCCACTGGCGATGGGGAGTGGTGGGAACCAGACTGGGATATCCCGGGGTTGAATCGCTTGGATTCCTTCTCAAAACGGATCCCACCCACCTCAACGTAGCTGCTAGCCGTGACTTGTGAATCCCCACGCCATAGGGTAAGGAGCTGGGTCGAGCACATGCTGAATTTCCAGGGGCCATGAGTCGCTCTGCTCTCTGGTTGAAAAAGGTTCTGACTGCAGGCGAGAAAGCGGCCAAGATCCCACAAAGAGAGCCCCCAAAGGTGGGGGGGGGTTGGAGGTTCCCCTCTGAGGAAAAGTTGAAGAGTCGGGGACTTTCTGGTTTAGAAAAGGGACAATCAAAGGGAGGGGGAGGGACATGATGGAGGCTTATAAAATGACGCCTGGGATGGAGAGAATTGGCCGAGATAACTTTTTCTCCCTCTCCCAAAAGACATGAACTGGAGGGCATCCAATGACGCTGATGGGCAGTAGGTTCAGGGCGGACAAAAGGAAGGACCTCTTTATGCAGAGAATGATTCAGATGTGGAATTCGCTGTCGGGGGATGCGGTGGTGGTCGCAGGCAAAGTGGTCTCTTGGTGGATTAGAAGCCACGGTGGCTGAGGGGAACCTCTACATTCAGAGGCAGTCAACCTCTGAATCCCAGTGCCAGGAGACAGCATCAGAAGAAGGCCTTGGCCTCTTTGCTTGTTGCTGGCCCTCCAGGGAAACTCCATGGCTTGCAAGGCAGCATTGCCAGCTGTGGGTTGGGAAATACTTTGAGATTTGGTGGGGCAGAGCCTGAGGATGGTGAGGATGTGACACAAGATGTTGGACCTCTTGGTGGGCCCTGGGTTTGGGCCACTGTGTGAATGTTGGACTGGAGGGGCCATTGGCCTGATCCAACATGGCTTCTCTCATGTTCTTCTGGCCCTGCTGGTGGACCTCCTGAGGGCACCTGGGTTTTGGCCACTGGGTGACACAGAGGGTTGGACTGGATGGGCCATTGGCCTGATCCAATATGGCTTCTCCTGTGTTTTTATATCTGGGGCAGTGGTGCTCTATCATCTTGGTGCTTGTGGGGCAAGACAACAGTGTGAAGGCTTCTGGAGTTCTGTCCCTGCTGGTGGACCTCCTGAGGGCACCTGGGTTTTAACCAGTAAGTGACGCAGAGCGTCAGACTAGATGGGCCACTGGCCTGATCCAACATGGCTTCTCTTTTGCCCCGTTTCATCTGGAGATCCCTAGATCCCAGCTGGAGGCAGGCCACCCTACCGATTGTGAGGGAGCCTCTTAGATGGTCCCAAGAATTCTGCCAAGGTATCTATTTAAGGAACCGTTTTTCAGCAGAGCTTCCACAAGTTGCAGGAAGGTTCGGCAGGCAATTGTCTCCCATTCTTCTTGGCATCTATGGCTTTAGGAAGGGAAGAGCCCCCGGTTCACCGCTCCTCTTATTCAGATCTATTTAAAGGCCATCCGGCCCAAACCTTTGCTCACTCTAATGACAATAAAAGCCATTTTGTTGCGTAGCGCGATAAAGCCGCAAGGGGGGGCGGGTGTTGTAGCTCAAAGTCCCATTTTGCTGAATAAAGGCAAGTTCACCCTTTTTAAAAAACACGTTAGAATGGGAGGCAGGGGTTCAAAAATCTTCCTAGCCATTTGTAGAGGGGCTAATGCAACCTACATGGCCCAGCATGCCCGGTCTGGTCTGGTCTTGGAAGCTAAGCAGGGTGGCTCCCGGCTAGCACCTGGAAAGGCAGCCTCGAAGGAAGAAGAGGGTGGTGATTCTGGGGCAGGCAGCTTCAAATCCCAAGTCCCGTGCCTGGCAGCCACACAATCTTAGGATCTCGATTGTCACACACACATCACACACGAGCCGCAGGAGAGAGAAAGATAAATAAACCAGCTGGTTGAATAGTCCTGACCCACCCTGCTCTTGACGCCATCTTAGGCACAGATCTCTGCAAAACTTCCTTGCCCCGAGTCTGACCTTTGGCCTGTCCAGCTCAGTGGGTTGTCTTCAGTGACCGGCAGGGGTTTTTCAAGGTCTCAGGCAGAGAAGGGGTTTGGCCAGAACGTGCTTTTTAGCTTCCTTTTTAAGAGGGAGCACCAGGAATTGATACTGGGGCAAAGCAGGGCTCGTACTCAGAGACGCGTTCCCCCTCTTCATCCTGAGATTCTGTCTCTAAACAGAAGAAGAGTTGGTGTTTACACCCCGTTTTTCAATGTCCGGAGTCTCAAAGTGGTTTACAATCTCCTTCCCTTCCTCTGCCCACAGCAGACCCAGTGGGCTAGTCATATTCTCTCCACCTGGCCGACCTAAACTAAACGATCCAATGTCAGGAGTCAGGAATGCAGGACAGCCAGAGAGGAGGGAAGGGGGGGGGGACGCAATTCAAGAGACCAGCTAGGATACCGGTGGAGACACAGGTTCATAGAATCATACAGTTGGAAGGGACCTCCTGGGTCATCTAGTCCAACCCCCTGCACTATGCAGGACACCCACAACCCTTTTGCTCACCCACTGTCACCTGCCACCCCCTTGAGCCTTCACAGAATCAGCCTCTCTTTAAAGATCTCCAAAGATGGAGAACCCACCACCTCCCGAGGAAGCCTGTTCCACTGAGAAATCGCTCTAACCGTGAGGAACTTCTTCCGGATGTTGAAATGGAATTTAGAATCATAGAATCCTAGAGTTGGAAAGGACCTCCTGGGTCATCTAGTCCAACCCCCTGCTCTGTACAGGACACTCACAACCCTCTCGCTCCTCCACTGTCACCTGCCACCCCCTTGAGCCTTCACAGAATCAGCCTCTCCGTCAGATGGCCATCCAGCCTCTGGTTAAAAATCTCCAAAGATGGAGAACCCATCAAGTCCCGAAGTAGTTCAAATCCTCATTCTGTCGCAAAGTGACCCATGTATCCCTCGGGCCAGTCTCACAGACTCGGCCCAGCCTACCTCACAGGGCTGTTGTGGTATCCCAGAAGAAAAGTCCGAATAGAAGCGTCATAGCAAGGAGCCCCTCCCACCGTTAGCAGAGTTCTTCGTTGACGGTTGGGCCTAGGAATCGACTTTTTACAGGGGGGGGGGAGGCCTAGATTCCCCACAAGGAGAGTTGCCAACTCCAGCCTGGAAGAGTCCTGAAGGCTTAAAGGATGGGCAGAGTTTGGGGAGAGAGCAGAGCTCAGCAGGGTGGAGTTTGCATGTGGGGGCGCTTTTACCCATGCGAAATAGTCCCATGTCAGGCATGGGAATTGGTTTGAAAGTCCATTGTTTAGTGTGTGGGAACGCACCCCTAGAGTCTGCTCCCCAAAGGTCCTGCAAGGTAGTCTTTCAGGGGTTCAGCTGTCATTCCAGGAGAACTGTGGCTCCCACACGGAAGTTGGCAGGCCTCCCCGGGGGCTGGGCCGCAGTCATTTCTGCTTGCGCAGGGGTGATCCGAACGCGTACCTCTGTGGCGTGCATCTGAAAGCTTCTTGTCTCTTTCGGGAGGAGCCGACTGCGAGCTGCACAGTGGGGCCCTGTTCAAGCCCATTGAGATGTCAAGCCAAGGGGGGAATTAGAACGCAGCACCGTCCGTTCACGGGAACACGGAACCCGCTATTTTCGGCCCAGCCAAGCCAGGTAGCCTCCCGGTTAATTGCAGAGGGAGGACTGTGGGGAACAAAGGGCAGAACAAAGAGCGTCTCTCTTTTTCTTTCTTTTTTTGCCAGGCTTGTAAAATTACCAGAAACAAACCTCAGGCTTGCCAAGACCAGGGGCTGGCTTCAGGAGGAGGAGAGATTGTTTTTTGTTCCTTTGCTTTTCACTACCCAAAGGAGTCTCAAAGCGGCTCACTGTCGCCATTCCTTTCCTCTCTCCACAACAGACACTCTGTGAGGGAAGGGGGGCTGAGAGAGCACTAAGAGAACTGCTCTGCGAGAGCAGCTCTTAAGATTAGAGGCTGACGCTTTTAACCACTGTACTGTAGGAAGGAAGGAAGGAAGGAAGGAAGGAAGGAAGGAAGGAAGGAAAGGAAGGAAGGAAGGAAGGAAGGAAGGAAGGAAGGAAGGAAGGAAGGAAGGAAGGAAGGAAGGAAGGAAGGAAAAGAGGTAATTGGGAGGGACGGACATGTTGTCAAGTCATAGCTGATTTATGGTCACCCTGTACAATTTTTGAGAGGCAAGCAAAGGTGGTTTGTTACTGGCCGATCTTCCATCCACATCCTAACCAGGGCTGATCCTATTTAGCATCTGAGGTCTTTGTTTGAAAACCTTTTTTTTTTTTTAACTTTTTATTTCAAAAATTTAGAAAGAAAAAAAGGAGGGAAGCTACAATATTAAAGAACATAACAAAAACCAAAACGAAATAAGAAAAGTGATGGCACAGATTTTAGTCCGGGTTTTAGCTGTTAACTTGGAACAGATGAATGCTGTGACTGTTTGTAACCATCCATGATTGTCTGTAATCGTGTTGTTTGGGTTTTGCACTGTGACTGAACGTGTTGTTTTGCTGTTTTCGTTACACCAATAAAGGCTTTGTGTTGTACTTGATTACACGGATGCGTAAAGAAAAGAGTTCTGGTTTTCTTTGGGACAAATATAAGCAAAGATTGCCGACCTAACATTTATTCTACAGTTATAAAAGGGGGGGGTGGGGGGTGGGAACGCTCTCTCTTTTCCTGTCCCCTCGATCTCTGTTTCTCCTTAGTCATCAGACTCACATATCATCCACTCATTTTGGTTTTCCTTTCTGCAAAAAAGTCTGTAAGGGGTTTCCAGAACAAAATTTGAGTCCAGGGACACCTTTAAGACCCACAAATCAGGGGTAAAAACTGCGGCCCTCCAGATGTCCATGGATTACAATTCCCATGAGCCCCTGCCAGCATTAGCTGGCAGGGGCTCATGGGAATTGTAATCCATGGGCATCTGGAGGGCCACAGTTTGACTACCCCTGCCACAAATTTTTATCGAACGGATAAGCTTTGGCAAGCATGTGTATTTCTTCACCTGCAAAGAACCATCTCTGAGGAAGTACTTTTGCACATGAAAGCTCATGCCTTGAATAAAACTTTGTGGGTCTTAAAGGTCCCCCCGGACTCAAAACATTCTCAGAGAGCTCCAGATTGACGTGGCCACCCTTGAAGGGGAGGGGTTTCTAGTTCGCAATCCCTGTAATGTCCTTTCCCTAATCAAAGAAGGAACTAAGTCCCTCTCGGCAAATTCTTGTCGTCTTCGCCAACCGATCCTGTATTGCGGGTAACGTCCTTGGCTTCTGAGGTCTAGTGGGAGCCAGCCAGCCTGGGCCTACCGAATCCGGGCACCAGATCCCTCGTCCCCTACCGTGTGGCAGAGGGAGGGCGACCTTGGGCGTCCAGTTCAGCCCACGGCTAATGCGCACCACGTTATCTGATGTTTATTGGCTTATTTTTAACTCGGAAAGACAGAGCCCTTTGGATTTCCTGCCTCCAGCACCAAAATTATCTTGGGTGGGTGCCTGAAAACGGGACACTGTGGGGGACGGAATTTCGGATCCCCTCTGCACCTGCTTGGATGCTTTGTGGAGCACATGGGCAGCCACTGTGGAAATCAGGGTGGGGGACTAGGTGGACCTGCGCACTGCGCAGTGGGTAGGGTGCTGGACCAGCATTTGCGAGACCCTGGCTCAGACCTGCGCTGTGCAACGGGGCTTCCTCGGCAACCTTGGGCCCAATGTTCTTGCTCGGCCTGGCCAGCCTCGCAGGG
Source organism: Paroedura picta (assembly GCF_049243985.1). Classification (NCBI taxonomy): domain Eukaryota; kingdom Metazoa; phylum Chordata; class Lepidosauria; order Squamata; family Gekkonidae; genus Paroedura; species Paroedura picta. The sequence goes on along the minus strand of NC_135373.1, from coordinate 123,993,533 downwards.
ATGTTGGGAGGGTAAAACGAGGAAAGGCGAACCATATGCTCAGAAGAAAGGCGAGATTAAATCACACAAAAATGCGAGAGCGGGATCGGAAGAGCCTTCTGGAACAAAACCTCGCAGCCGTCGGCCGTGTGAAGCTCAGCAGAGCCCCTGTTTTTGGATCTCGTTCCCTTTTCTTCCTGTCTGGCAAATCCCCCCTCATTTCCTGAGCCCTGCAAGTCATTTGTTTCCGTGTCCATCGCAGGGGAGGCTGGGGGTAGATTTTTTTCCCAGGCTTCACCGGAAATTTTGTTCATGGAGAAGAGACGGGGCAGGGGGGGGGAGGGTGTAGGTATATTGATATGCAGGCTCCTGTCGTACAGATGTGTGGGAAAGATTTTTGTGTTGTTTTCACTGTTCAGGAAGGGGGGGTGGCCTTCGCTTGGTTGCATTCTCTGCGTTGGGTGGACAGGCACACAGCTTTTTCGGCTGGAAGACGATGAGGTTGACATGGGGATATAAGAGAAGCCGTGTTGGATCAGGTTGATGACCCGTACAGTCCAACAGTCTGTGTCACACTGTGTCCCAAACCCGGGGGCCACCAGGAGGTCCATCTCCAGAGGAGGTCCACCAGCAGGGCCATAAGGACATAAGAGAAGCCATGCTGGATGAGGCCAGTGGCCCATCAAGTCCAATACTCTGTGTCACTCTGTGTCACGCAGTGGCCTTGTCCCACCCTCGAACCTGCCTCCCTCTCCCACACAGTGGCCCAAACCCAGGTTCCCTCAGGAGGTCCACCAGCAGGGCCATAAGAACATGAGAGAAGTCATGTTGGATCAGGCCAATGGCCCATCCAGTCCAACCCTCCGTGTCACACAGTTGTCAAAATCCAAATGCCATCAGGAGGTCCCCCAGCAGGGCCATGAGAACATAAGAGAACATAAGAGAAGCCATATTGGATCAGTCCAGTGACCCATCTGTTGTAATATTCTGTGTCACACTGTGGCCAAAACCCAGGGGCCGTCAGGAGGTCCACAACTCAAGGGGTAAAAGCTGATCTAGGGCACAGACTGGTCAATCAGCCTTTCTGGAGCTCAAATCCAATATGATATTGAGCCTTGGGGAGGATGATATATAAATATAAATACATACATAAATAATAAATACCAGTCACGTGACAGGGAGAGGCAGTTCCAGGGATTACTGCACAGGTGTCAGTGGTAGGATTGCAGATCCGGGGTCAGGAAGCACCAGCGACGGATTCAGGAAGCGCATGAGGAAAAAGCCAAGCGTCATTGCTGTGGAGGAATCGTCTCAGCAACCGCATGATTCCACCGTGCTGTCCTGCTGATGCTCCTCCATGCGCGTACTCAGAGTAGCCGCACATTTCAGCTGTCCAACATTTGGGAAATGTGAGGCATCGTGGTTAGGGCCGTAGGGCTTAGGAGACCCAGGTTCGAATTCCCACTCTACCATGGAAGCTCACTGGGTGACCTGGAGCTAGTCATACACTCTCCGGTTAGCCCACCTCAGAGGGCTGTTGTGAAGATAGGAGAAAAGGAGTATTTTGTCGGCCGTTGGTACAGAAAGTGGGGTTGAATTGAACAAATTAATAAATAAAAACGGTTATTAATAAATAATAACTTCTTTGCTTCTTCCAGCGTACCCATGGAATCATTTCTCTCCCACCAGTCCTCCAAGAAGTTTTAGTGGAGTGTGCATGGTTCTCCTTTTGGTGGGGAAAAGTGTAATCGCGTTGCAGCTGACTTACTGTGACTCTAGTGCAGGAGTAGTCAAACTGCAGCCCTCCAGGTGTCCATGGACTACAACCCCCATGAGCCCCTGCCAGCATTTGCTGGCAGGGGCTCATGGGAATTGTAGTCCATGGACATCTGGAGGGCCGCAGCTTAACTACCCCTGGGTCACCGTGTTGGTCTGAAGTAGCACAACAAAAAATAGAGTCCAGCAGCACCTTTAAGACCAACAACGATTTATTCAAGGCGTGAGCTTTCGAGTGCAAGCACTCTTCCTCAGGCTAAATGAGCAACCCTTACCACTGTAGAGATATAAGGCAAAATAAATTGTGGCAAATCAGTAAACCGTGTCTTACTATCCAAATTAAGCCATATGATGCCATGTAAGAATTCTTTGCTCAAACAGCTAATCAGCCCTTTTGAGTTCAGTTGTAGTCCGCAAAAACATTGGGGAAATAAAAATGTTAAGGTTAGTAATTAACCAGTTTTTGCTGGCTCCATCCATCTCCACCCAACTCTGATAGGGTTTCAAGGCTAGGGATGAACAGAGGTGGTGTGCTCTTCTCTGCCTTTGCACGGCATCCCTGGCCTTCCTCAGGGCCTCCCATCCAAATACTGAGCAGGACCAATCTGCTTAGCCTCCGATATCTGATGAGACTGGGCTAGGCTGGGCTATCCGGGTCATTCTTCCTTTACTCAGGTTTTATCTTCACAACAACCCTGCAAGGGAGGTTAGACTGAGAAAGACTGACCTGGTGACTTTCTGGGTGGCTCCCGCTCCTTCCTGGAAAAGCCAGCGTGGGGCAGCGGTTAAGAGTGGTGGCCCCTAATCTGGAGAACTGGGCTTGATTCCCCACTCCTTTCCCACATGCAGCCAGGAGGGTGACCTTGGGCCAGTCACAGTTCTCTTAGAGCTGTTCTCGCAGAGCAGTTCTCTCAGAGTGCTCTCAGCACCACCAGCCTCCCGGGGTGTCTGTTGTGGGAAGAAGAGGGGAAAGGCGTTCCTAATCTGTTCTGGGATTTCTTCAGGTAGTGACAAGTGGGGCACAAACCCCCCCAGCTCTTCTTCTTCCATTTCCCCCTCTTATTCTGATATTTAAGGCAGATAAGAAGTAGGTTTTAAGGCTTATGAGGTCCCCCTAAGGAAGAAAGGCCGGGTAATAATGAATTAAACCAATATAGCAGACTTCTGCTCCAATCCCATGGAGCGTTCCTGATGACCTTCAGCTCCAGAAATGACCTTCAGAACTAACTGCGACGTTTCAGGGCTGATTTTGAAAGCTTTCTGTCCAGTCCTCACCTGTAAGACAGAGTTGCAGCCATCTAGGAGGGATGGGACACCTCAGAGGCGGCGGTGGAGGGTGGCACCCGCCTGCCCTGTGTCCTGCCCCACTAGCAGAGCCCGCACCTTCCATGGCTGCTGGTGTCATGCTTGTCTTCCCCGTTTGGTTTGTCCAGCAGCCATCGGTTGTGCGTCTTTGGAGTCCTCTGGAGCCGTCCATCAATGTGATCTCGTAAAATCCCCAGCCCCATTCTCCTGCCGGCCCCATCTGAGTTGGGGCGATAAGAAGAGAACCATCCGGGAGGGAAGAGAGCAGAAAAGGGTCATTATCTGGAAGCGTCTTTTTGGACGCAAACTGAAAGCCATGAGGCTGTGCTTGCGGATAGGAGCCAGGGCTTATTCATTACCCTTTTCCTATCGATTTAACACACTCGTCTCTTTTCCTCCGTTAATCTCAGACTCACGCAGAGACGCACCGAAAACCTCTTCGGCCCAGAGGGTAGGGTTTTATCGATTGCTCTGGAAGATTTCCGAGGGTAGCCGCTTTCCTTGGAAGGCTTCCCACCAAATTTATGTTCCCGTTTGCAGGAAGGACCTCAGGATAGGGTTGTCAGCTCCTGCTTCGGGAATTTTCGGAGATTCGGTGGTGGAGCTAGGGTTATCAGTCACCACGGGGTGGAGGGCGGATTCCCCACTCCACCTGCACATGTAACCAGCTGGGTGACCTTGGGCCAATCACAGTTCTCTCAGAGCTCTCTCAGGCTCACCTGCCTCCCAGGATGTCTCTCAAAGAGAGAGGAAGGGAAGGCGATTGTCAGCCGCTTTGAGACACACGAGGGCTGCCAGATGCTTGGGACAGTCACAGTTCTCCCAGAGCTCTCTCGGCCCCACTTACCTCCCAGCATGTCCCTCGCAGAGAGAGGAAGGGAAGGTGATTGTCAGTCGCTGTGAGACACACAAGACCTGCCAGGTGCTTGGGACAGTCACAGTTCTCTCAGAGTTCTCTCTGCCCACCTCCCCCACAGGGTGCCTGTTATGGGGAGAGGAAGGGAAGGCGATTGTCAGCTGCTTTGAGACACATGAGGCCTTCTGGGCGACCTTGGGCTAATAACAGTTCTTTCAGAGTTCCCTCAGCCCCACCTATGCACAGAATGTCTGTTATAGGGAGCTGGCTCTGCTTCTTCGTCTCCCCAGCCATTTACCCCTTACTCGTGAACACAGAATACCGAATCAGACCCAGCATCTCAGGCAGAGGTCTTCCGAATTACCTACAACCTCGTCCTTAACTGGAGCCCTTGGGGATTGAACCCGGGTCATCCCGCGTGCTACACAGATGCTCAGCCGCTGAGCCATGTCCCCTCCCTTAGCGGAAGCAACCTCTTGTGGGATTTCCGGCTCTCTTTGAGGCAGTTCACCCCCTTGCCCCCACTTAATCAGGAAAAGGCCACCGAGGGGAGCCCGGATGCCCAAGCTGGACGCCGATACCTCCCTGCACAGCCGAGTCCCTTTGCCCGGCCTTTCTCCCGTGCCGCCGTGGCCCTGCGTCAGCGGCCCCGCAAGCAGACTTGTCGGGACCCACCCAGCCGAACGGAGCGCGCCTCTCCCTCCTTTTCCGGAGCCATTCTTCGGCATTTCCCTTCCTCACTATTAATAACTCCCGAGGCAGCCCAAGATATGTCCCCGAGCCTGCTGGAAGGGAGAGGAATAGGAAGCGGAGGGTCTCGGGCAAAGAGTGAACTGCGGGGCAGGAACCTCCGAAGCTACGGCAAGGGCGGAGGAGGAAGGGACGGGACGGGACGGGACGGGACACTCCTCTCTGGGCTTTGTCACCTCTCCAGCTGGCCAGAACGGCCCTAAATGGATTCGAAGTCTGCTCTTTCCCTGTCCGAGACCTTAGAGCAGGGGTAGTCAACCTGTGGTCCTCCAGATGTCCATGGACTACAATTCCCATGAGCCCCTGCCAGCGTTTGCTGGCAGGAGCTCATGGCAATTGTAGTCCATGGACATCTGGAGGACCACAGGTTGACTACCCCTGCCTTAGGTTGACTACCCCTGGGGAGAGCCAGTGTGGTGTAGTGGTTGGCATTTCAGCCTAGGATCTGAGGGACCCAGGTTCAAATCTCTGGCCTGCCATGGAAGCTTGCTGGGTGATGTTGGGCCCATCACAGCCTCGCCCCCCTAACCTGTTTCACGGGGTGGTTGTGTGGAATAATTTGAGGCAAGGAGAACGATATCAGCTTCTTTGGGCGCCTCCAGTGGTTCAACGGGGGTGTCAGGTAGTGAAACGTGGCAGAGTAACCTTTACTTACTTACCACTGAGTAGCCAGGTGACTGGGAGCTTTTGGGGCCTGGGAACACCCCTGGGAGTCTGACACAGCGTGATGGGCGCAGGCAGAAAATGGCTGCCAGGCAGAACCAGCCCCAAGGTGGCCACCACAGGAGGTAGAGCTAGCCCCAAAATGGCCGGCCAAAATGGCTGCCACAGGAGAGAGCCAACCCCAAAATGGCCGCCACAGGAGGCAGAGCCAGCCCCAAAATGGCCACCACAGGAGGCAGAGCGAGCCCCAAAATGGTCACCACAGGAGAGAGCCATCCCCAAAATGGCCGCCGCAGGAGGCAGAGCCAGCCCCAAAATGGCCGCCGCAGGAGGCAGAGCCAGCCCCAAAATGGCCTCCACAGTAACATTGTTTTGAAACCTTCACAGCCAGTCATATCTCCTCCAGCCAGTCAGAATCTTTACTGAGCAATAGCCCCCCTCAACTGCCCCCCCCACACACACAGCCAGCGTTGTATTTGGCACCCCTGAACTAGCCACGTGACCCCACGCGTTGGGTTCCATCACACAGAGTCTATCACACCAGTGACCCTGGGCCGGTCACACAGTCTCCACCGCACCTACCTCACAGGGTTGTTGTAGCGAGGATCACCTGGGGGAGAGGAGCTCCACTGGGTTCCCGTAGATAGGAAGGTAAGGTACAGAGGAAGCAAAGAAAGAAAGAAATTCTGGTTCACGCTATGAATGGGCGAACAAAGAATATGCCAAGAGTGGGCAAGTGTGTTTAAACTGGCGGTGATGGAGTTGGGGACCAGGACAAGCTGTCCACGGCACACCTCACTTTCTCTCTCTCTCTTTAGGGCAGGCGCAGGGCACCACCACGTCCGCCATGTCCGCCACGACCACAAAAGGCTCTTCTGCATCGGCAGCCACGACTCCCAAAACCGAAACGTCTGGAAGCGTGACGCTCAGGCCTGCGCCTTCCGCCTCCGCCTCCCCCACGCCGGGAAAGCAGACGACTCCACGGACCACGAATCCCGCCCTCCAGCCGACCCAAGGCAGTGCGGCAACAGTCCAAAAGCCCACGTCGAAGGATGCAAGCCCCACGACCCTCAACCCGCCACAGACGTCCCCCTCCGGAGCCAGTTCCGCCAAGCCCCCCTCCCCAGTTCCGAGCTCGGCCACCGTGGCCACCCTGACCCCCGCTGCTCCCCCCACGACAAGGGCAGCTGCCACAGCGGCCGCATCTCCCGCGCAAACCACAAGGCCTGCTTCAGCGGCGGACAGCACAACGGGGACAACGTCCTCCAGCAGAACTACAGCTAAGGCAGTGGCAAATGCTTCTCCACACGAGGAGACCTCGAAACCGCCCACAGGTATTTCTTGGTGGAACCTTTTGGAAGAGAGAAACTTTGCATGCTGAACCGTCCCTTCTCATGATTGCTTCGGGGAGAATTCTAGCTCCCAGCAGGGTGTATTTATTTTATTTGTTTAGAGGGGAGTTTATATCCCACACCTTCAGCCAAAGGCCCCAGGGAGGCTCACAACAATACAGAATAAAATAATCCAGAAGACATTGAAAACATTTTAAACAATCCCCCTTACTTCCCCACACGCAAGCACCCTGGCACACCAGCCCACAAACTGGATATCAAAGGCCTGGGTGAAGAGGTGTGTTTCCAGCAGGCGCCAAAAACCATACAATGAAGGCACCTGGCGAATCACTAGAGGAAAGAAGAAAACGTAGGTTTTATACCCCGCTTTTCACTGCCCAAAGGTAGGAGAGGCTGAGAGAGCTTCTGACAGAAGTGGTCTGTGAGTACACTATCAGGGCTGTGACTAGCCCAAGGTCACCGAGCTGGCTCCGTGTGGAGGAGCGGGGAATCAAATTTGATTTGCCAGTTTTGGAGCCGCTGTTCTTAACCAGTACACCGAAGGAAGCTGTTCCACAGTCTGGGGGCTACCACCGAGAAGGCCCCGCCGCATATCGCCACCCCCTGTGCCTCTGAGAGAGGAAGAACTAGAAGAAGGCTGCCTCATAGCAGTCAAAGTGTAGCTGTCAGAGTGTGAAACCAGGACATCCTGCAGCCATCTTAGTTCAAATCCCCATCTGTGCCCTAGAAGCTCGCTAGATAAATGAAGTAAATAATGAAGTAATTAATACCCCCCTCCCCAGTACTGGATTCAGGCGGGCTGACCCAACTTAGTTTCCAAGATTTGGCACAATCCTGCTAGCCTACGTTATCCAGGCCAGGTAGAATTCCAAGCCCCACCCAAAACACGGGGCGGGAATGGGGCAGGGTGCCTTCTTCACACTGATTTTCTTTTCCTTTTTGCGTCTCCCTTTTTGAAGAGAACCCCACAGCGAGCTCAGGGCCATCCCAAGGACCCGTCCCAACGAAGCAAGGAACCGTGCCTAGTCACCAGAGCACCGACATCACCACGAAGGGGCCACACACAGGCAGTTCCGGGGGATCCGGGCCACACGTCCCCCCTACGGCTAGGCAAACCACGACACTCCAGGTTACGCAGCCGACCACAGACAAGAAACCTGCAGAAACGCATGGGGCTACAGGCCACCAATCATCTGCACAACCCGCAACCTCCAGCCCGGGGGTCTTGCATATGACGTCGTCTCCCCAGGCCCACCCACCACAGGAAGGCCGGCCTCTTGATGGCCAAGCCAATGAGACGTGGTCTCGGACACAGGTAGAGCACAGCTGTGGCGTTTGTAAATGTTTGTCTTAGATTATTGTCAATGAATCCTAGAATCCTAGAGTTGGAAGGGACCTCCTGGGTCATCTAGTCCAACCCCCTGCACTATGCAGGATACCCACATCCCAATCGCTCATCCACTGTCACCTTCAGCCTCTCCATCAGATGGCTATCCAGCCTCTGTTTAAAAATCTCCAAAGAAAATTCCTACCACCTCCTGAGGAAGCCTGTTCCACTGAGAAACCGCTCTAATGATTTCCACCCTCTGCTTTTGGGGTTTGGGTTGATGTTTGTGTGGGAGGGTCGGCTTTTCTCAAAGGGTTAGATCCAAGTCCAGGGGGCAAGGGTTACATCTGAGCAGGAAAGGGGTTAGCTCCGAGTGGGAAAGGGTTAGATATGAGTCCAGTTATCACCTTTGAGACCCCAATATTTTTGGAGTATAAGCTTTTGAGATCCAACGTTCCCCTTTAACAGGTGAGCTAGATCCCAGTCCAGTGGTACCCTAGAGACCCTACGAGATTTCCGAGGTATCAGCTTTCGAGTGTCAAAGCCCCATTGTTGGGATGAGCCAGATTCAAATCAGGGTCACAGAGATCTCCAAGATTTTCAGAGCAACAGCCTTCAAGAATCAATGCTCCTTTCATCAGATAAACTGGTTTTGAATTCCAGGCACCTGAGAGTCCAACAAGATTTTTGAGGAATAAGATTTTGAGGGTCAAAGTTCCCTTCCTCTGATGATCTAGATTCGAATCCGGAGCACCTGACAGTCCGACGAGATTTCCAGGGCCTATGCTTTCATGGGGCGAAATTCACGGAGAGTTCTGTTCCCACATGGCAAACAGAAAAGGCGCTAGAAAACAGGGAAAGGATGGGAAGAATCCCCCCCACCAAAATGGTCTTGGGTTGTGTATAGCGCTTTGACATCCATTAGGCAATCTGCTCTGCGAATTGAACGTCTTTTGCCTTTCCAGTTCCTTTGTGAGGGCGAGATCTCTTCGGCACCCAACAACGTCATCCTGACCCTTAACCAGGCCATGCCATGCGTAAGTACATCTCAAAGGAGGGCAGCCAACCCTTGCTCTTAAACTGGTCCTTGTTACCTCTGCTTTGTAAAACAGCAGAATCCCCTGCAGGGAGAGGAAAGGGAAGACGACTGTAAGCCACTTTGAGCCTCCTTCAGGTAGGGAAAAGCGGCATATAAGAACCAACTCTTCTAATTCTTCTTCTTCTTATAATGTATATTTATGATTGTGACTTTTGGGGAGGGCTGTTGAGCCACCACAATGCATTTGTACTAGGGTTGAGCGCTCCGGCACGCTTTGGCAAGCACCAACCTTGCTTAGCTTCTGAGATCTGCAGAGATCAAGCTAGCCTGGGCTACCCAGGGCAGGGCCCAGCAAGGATGTGACACAGTCTGCAGATGGGGAGGGGAGCAGATGGGATGAAATGCATGCCTGCAACACTGCATGATGCTAGCAGAGATGGCTAGCCCGCCTGCAGACAGACGGAGAAGCCGCAGACTCACTGAGCATTCTGAAAAGTGGCCGTGGAGAGTCACAACCGTGAGGAGCAATGAGGCCTCCTCAGTTACCCGCTCCTGCCACCCTCTGGTCAATATGAGCAGCACCGCAATCCTCACAAATAATAGGAAGACCCAATCCAGTGTCCCAGAGGGGCATTTGGTACGGGGCAGGAGGGGGGGGGAGAATTCAGTCTTCACAGCTCCCGATGGATGACCCCTTCAAGTTTGTCCCCATTCTACAACTGCATAATGTAGGAAATGTTTGTGTGAGAGCTTGCGTTTATCCTGGAAGACTTCATTCTGCCTTTGAGAGCAAAAAAACCCCCAGCAACCAACTGAAATGATTCCCACCCCCCTTCCCATGATTGAAAGAGCAGGCAATGAACTTGAATGCAAGTCTCAATACATACACTTTAATTTATCTAGTTTTGTGCTTCCATTTTATATGTTTTTACCTCGACTGTAATCCGCCCTGAGTTGGACAAAATAGGGTGGAAAATAAATCAGAGAGTTTTGCCCAAAAGCCAGAATGTCACATCTCCCAATGTGCTGAGTGTTAGATCCGTGGGTTCAGAAACCAGGATGATCGGAGTCCATTTCAGCTTTGTTGTGATCCCAGCATGACAGTACAGAGAACTAAACTGAACTGAAAACCTCACCAAAATCCTCAATTTAGATGCAACTTGAAGAAGAAGAGGGGGAGGGGGAGGAGGAGGAGATCTGGTCTTTATATGCTGCTTTCCTCTCCCTGAAGGAGTCTCAAAGCACCTTCCCTTTCCTCTCCCCACAACAGACACCCTGTGAGGGAGGGGAGGCTGAGAGAGCCCTGAGATTACTGAAGCAGAAGAAGAGTTGATTCTTATATGCCGCTTTTCCCTACCCGAAGGAGGCTCAAAGCGGCTTACATTCGCCTTCCCTTTCCTCTCCCCACAACAGACACCCTGTGGGGTGGGTGAGGCTGAGAGAGCCCTGAGATTCCTGCTCCGTCAGAACAGCTTTATCAGTGCCGTGATGTGACTATCCCAAAGTCACCCAGCTGGCTGCATGTGGAGGAAATCAAACCCGCCTCATCAGATTAGAAATCCGCACTCCTAACCACTGCCCCAAGCTGACTCTCTTGGTCAGTTTAACTTTAAACTGACTGGATCGGGCAGTCAGGATCTAGCCACCCATTGGCTACCACACAGGATTACGACCCTGCCTTGGACCTCAAAACCTTGGTCTTTACAGACACTTCTGGGTCATGTCAGCCCATTGCATTAAAACATGGTATTCATCAATTTGGGGTTAGTTTGGGGGGCAAGGTGCGTCTGGACAGTGGGGGGACCCCGCCCATGTTAGTGATCCTGGCATGCCTGGGAGACAGGCAAGCTAGAAATGAAATCAATAAAGAAATGTGGCCAGCCGGAACGGGTAGTTTTATGTTTGCTCTGCATGAAGCGTCTCTCCACTGGAACCAGAGTGCTCGGACAGAAGGGAAACCGACAGGCCAAGAGCCGCAGGGCTGCGGATGCATCTGGGAAACAGGCGAGGCAGACGGCCCCCCCCCGTCCAGTGTCCCCTCCCAGCGAGTGGACCTGGGCAGTTAGGAGCTGTGACAGCGTAGCCTCCAGCAGCCCAGCCAGGAAGCTGCCAGCTCTGCTTCTCTTAGCGACCTGCGGATTATCTGAAAGGCTGTCAGTGACAATTGCTAATTGCATTTCTATACGATGACGCCGCCTTCCCAGCTCCCACAGTCCTTTCCCTAATCACCCTGACTGTTTGTTTTAATTTTTTTCCTCCCTCACCCCGTCCTGCGGTAAAACGGCAGTGGAAGCTGTATCGGTGGCACTTCTGCCTGTTTCAGAGAACAGACACCCTATCTCGGGGTAGGGAAGGGAATAACAGGCACTCCTGGGTTCTAAGCTAAGCTGGGCTAGGGGCATGCAGGCTTTTCAGGCCTGGCTTTGATGTTCAGTTTGCAAAACAGGAAATCACATCACGTCAGGGACACCTGACAGGAAGAGGAGGAGCCAGGGATATGACCTCACCAGCGGGCTGGGAGCTTCCATGATTGAACAACTGGGAGGGGTGGGCAGAAGAAAGCAGGGCTGGAAAAAGCCCGAGAAGGCCAGTTCTGCTGCATCCAGAGTTTTTATTTCCCTTCCTTATACCCCACTTTTTTCCTCACTGGGGATCCAAAATGGCTGGCATCATTTTCCTCTTATTTTATCCTCACAACCACCTTGCGAGGTAGGCTTAGCTGAGAGTGGGGGGCTGGCCCCAGGTCAACTCAGCGAGCTTCCTTGACAGGGTGAGGTCTCCCAGTGCTCTAGCCACTACACAGAGATGGTGATGGAGGGGGTTGCAGTGCTGGACTCCAGAGACCCGAGTTCAAATCCCTACTTTTCCATTCTAGTCATGCATTGAAGATCTCTATGCTGTAACAGCAACTACGGCCAAAATGACATTAAAAAAACAAAATCCACATAGCCAATCAAAACTCCAGTGGCCAATCAGAAGCCTTGCTAGGCAAAAGCCCTACAGAGCCCCGCCCACTTTCTTAAAGCTCTTGGTGAGCACCAAGAACGGTGTCAGCAAGCCCCTTGGTGGCGAAGGGCACCAAGTTGGAGACCTCGGGAGTGCCAGGTTACAGGAGAGAATCAAGCTTGCAGGGGGGGGGGGATGAAGTTTCTCCTACCTTTCCCCACCAGCTAGTTCCCACCATCCATGAACATTTCTTCTGAATACTCTAACCTTGTGAGCCTTCCTTGGGCAATGTTGTCGTGACCTTCAGAATACCTCGTGGGTGGGTGGGGGGGGCGTTGTTTGCTTTTTTTCCGGCAGGATTTTCTGCCCTTTCACTTACAAACCCGGTCAAACCCTGGGAACTCTGGCCTGTCCATGACTCCAGCCGGTGCAAAATCCGACGTGAGCAAGTTTTCCTTTCTCTCTCTCACTCCCCCCCCCCCATCCCCTGTGCATTGGTTCGGGGTTTGCTTTGTTGATTGAAGCGCCATGACCTCATTCTGGTGGGGATGTTAGTTTTAGATTCCCACCCGGTGTGGGAGCGAGATGAGCTAAGATTGTCCGGGCCTGTTAACTGGAGCCAAAGAATGTGGAAACCCTTGAAAGACCGCTGGGGGGGGGGAGGCAAAGGGGAAACGATGATAGATAGTCGCAGCAATTCGCTGAGCAAAATCGGGCTCAAGTGGGAGATGGTAGAATTGACCAAAGTTCGTAAGTTTTCCTCCGTGTCTTTTCCAATGTGCTTGAACTTGCTTTGGCCACAATTTCCCCCTTTAGACATATTTAGACAATCCGTTTGAGAGCCGATAAATGCAAAAACCCAAATCCCCAGGTTTGAATCTCTACTCCGCCGTGGAAACTGGCTCAGTGACCTTGGGCTGGTCGTACACTTTGAACAGAACCTCCCTCGGAGGGTTGTCGTAGGGATAAAACGGAGGCAAGGAGAATGCCATGAGCCACTTTGGACCCTCCTCGGGGAGAAAGGCAGAGCAGAAAGGCATAAAATAAAAGGAAACCGTTATAAGTTATGTTGTGGTTTTCCGTGAGTTTGGTGTGAGCTTTAAAATGTAACCTTTCAAAAGACAGGAGCGGCATCCCTAGGAGTTGGCCGGTTCAGGGTCCGAACGGCCGCTCCGAACCGCCGAACCCTAATCCCTAACACTGGGAGAGACTAAAGATCCATGGGGAGGAAAATTGGGGGAGGGGGGAGGCTTGTTCTACACAAGTACTTGCAATGGGTGGGCCCCACCTCTCCGGGGTGGGAGGGAGGGAGGACTTCACAGCTGCAAAGGTGACCTGCAGTCTGAGCCTGAAACATTTGTCCTACCGTACACGGTTGTTGTCAGGCTAGCATGGTTTTAGCGGTTAGTGAGTTGCACCGGCAGCGGAGAGGCCCTGAATCAGACCCCTGGGGAGTCTACCTTGCAGGGTTCTTGTGAAGATTAAGGGGGGGACCCTGGGTGCCGTCCTACCGCCTTGACTAAAGGGGCTGCACAAAAGCATTTTTGTCTGGAGCATGCGCGTGAGGTGCGGCCCACTCTCCCGAACATGGCACGTACGCACAAGCCGTATTCTCCCGACCTCCCCACCCCATTTGTCATGCCTTCTAAAACAATCGGACACGTACCGGCTGGAGAATTTCACCGTATCGCGGCTCACTGGAAGCGCAGGACGTCACCTTGGAGCCAGAGGAAGAGACATTCCCATCTGGTTCATTGTCCTCCGAGTGGGAGTGCAGCCCACACCTTCTTGCGCGGTTCTTTTTTTGGGGGGATCCAGCCTTAAGGGGGTAGGAAGCAGACTCCGCCCCAAATCCCTCGGGGACCTGCTATTCCTGGAACTCTCCCGGCTGCGGCCTCGAGATAAAGCCGAAAAGGGCCAGCGGCCTGCTGTGTCCCAGGAGGGTTTCTATTTTTTAAGAAAAGAGGGCGGGTGATGGTCGGAGCACGCTGCCCTGCAACAGCACATCCTCAAAGCTGCGGGGAACGGAACGTGAACCTTGTTTATTCTAACCCATCTGGACGGGTTGGGCGCCGCGCCGCAGCTGCTTCTAGGACGTGCGGGAGTGCAGGTCAGGGGGCTGGATTGGGGGTCCCCACGCACTTTGAGCCTACGGGCCCCTTCGTCATTCAGATATTTTCCGCCGTCTTATTTTATTTGTGGTTCGGGCTAGATGTTAGTTCCTATTTTAATGGGGGTTTGGTGACTGTGTAACCATTTTAGTGTTTTATCGTGAGCCGCTTTGAGCCGGTAGCGCCGGGAGAGGCGTGATATAAATTCTTAAAATAAATCATAAATACCAGCTGGGTTGACCTTGGGTTCACCACAGCACTGATAAAGCTGTTCTAACGAAGTAGTGATATCAGGGCTCTCTCAGCCTCACCCACCCCACAGGGTGTCTGTTGTGGGGAGAGGAAAGGGAAGGTGAATGGAAGCCGCTTTGAGCCTCCTTCGGGTAGAGAAAAGTGGCATAGAAGAACCAACTCTTCTTCTTCTTCAGTAATTTCAGGGCTCTCTCAGCCTCACCTCCTTCACAGGGTGTCTGTTGTGGGGAGAGGAAAAGAAAGGCGACTGTAGGCCACTATGGGACTCCTTTGGGGAGAGAGAAGCGGCATATAAGAACCAACTCTTCTTCTTCTTCAGTAATCTCAGGGCTCTCTCAGCCTCCCCTCCCTCACAGGGTGTCTGTTGTGGGGAGAGGAAAGGGAAGGCGAATGGAAGCCGCTTTGAGACTCCTTCTGGTAGAGAAAAGCGGCATATAAGAACCAAATCTTCTTCTTCTTCAGTAATCTCAGGGCTCTCTCAGCCTCCCCTCCCTCACAGGGTGTCTGTTGTGGGGAGAGGAAAGGGAAGGCGAATGGAAGCCGCTTTGAGACTCCTTCTGGTAGAGAGAAGCGGCATATAAGAACCAACTCTTCTTCTTCTTCAGTAATCTCAGGGCTCTCTCAGCCTCCCCTCCCTCACAGGGTGTCTGTTGTGGGGAGAGGAAAGGGAAGGCGAATGGAAGCCGCTTTGAGACTCCTTCTGGTAGAGAAAAGCGGCATATAAGAACCAAATCTTCTTCTTCTTCAGTAATCTCAGGGCTCTCTCAGCCTCCCCTCCCTCACAGGGTGTCTGTTGTGGGGAGAGGAAAGGGAAGGCGAATGGAAGCCGCTTTGAGTCTCCTTCTGGTAGAGAAAAGCGGCATATAAGAACCAAATCTTCTTCTTCTTCAGTAATCTCAGGGCTCTCTCAGCCTCCCCTCCCTCACAGGGTGTCTGTTGTGGGGAGAGGAAAGGGAAAGCTGGGGAGCATCATCCACACAACAGCCTTGCAGGGTAGATCAATATAGAGCGTTCGTCTGTCTGGAGCAGCGGAAAAGAGCGAGATCGGCATGGTGGTACAAGAGGCAGAACTAAACTCAGAAACCCCGGGAAAAAACCAATTTATAGACAATCCTGAACAAGGGATCTTCACGCCATTGGTCAGTTCCGGTTTAATTCTGTGAAAGAACCCTTGCATAATTTTATGGTTGGGGGTCCCCACAACATAAGGAACTGGATTAAAGGGTCGCGGCATCAGGAAGGTTGAGAACCTCTCCTGTAGGGTTTCCTGCTGTGTGAATTAACGTGTCTCTGTCAATTGAAAGCCTTGCGTTGACGAGACTTCCTCTACTCCCAGGAAAACTTCATCAGGAGCTCCCTGGAAGGGCCGCTGCTCGACATGATCTGCAGAACCCTGAAGCCCAACTTCAACCGGACCCGAGACCATTGCCTGGTGAAGCTGGCCTCCGTCACAAACCAGCCCAACACCGTGGCGGTCGTCGACGTATCCATGCAAAGTAAGAGTCACGTCTGCCCTGGACAGCCACGAGAGCTGGAGACCCGATCTTC
The DNA here is from genome assembly GCF_049243985.1 of Paroedura picta. NCBI lineage: Eukaryota > Metazoa > Chordata > Lepidosauria > Squamata > Gekkonidae > Paroedura > Paroedura picta. Next base: position 123,977,629 of record NC_135373.1, on the reverse strand, counting down.
CGAATCTTCCTAAAGCTAGCACCCACAAAGAGCTACCAGGGTTATTGTGCCCTTCTCAGCTCCAGGGGAGGGTCTGTGGCTCAGTGGCAGAGCCTCTACTTGGCATGCTGAAGGTCCCAGGTTCAGTCCCCCTCTTCTCCAGTTAAAAGGACCAGGCAGGAGGTAAAAGATCTCTGCCTGCGAACCTGGAAAACTGCTTCCAGTCTGAGTAGACAGTCCTGGCCTTGATGGACCAAGTAGGTACTTGTAAGGGTTCATGGCTCTGTGGAAAAACACCCACGACGCGCAGAAGGGCCAGGTTCAGTCCCCAGAATCTCCAGTTAAAAAGGACCAAGCATGCCCTGCTTTTGCATGTTTCTCTGTGTCTTCTTGGGGAGACCTTTTATAAAGCGTGATATACATTTTGTGTGTGTTCCTGTGGCACAGTGACCGTCTCCCCCCCCCCTTCCTTTTTACTTCTTTCCATTAGTAAATTCAGTGGCTGATGAGCTCTTTGAATCTCTGAAAATAAAGGAAGGAGAATTAAAGAAGGTAAGAGAAGATCTGATTACGTCCCTACAAGATCTAGATCAGGGGTCCTCAATGTGGGGGGGCATGGCGCCTTCCAAAACCTTTCCCTGATACCTAGGCAGTACCATTCTACATGTAGTTTAAACCCATTACTGTGGGTCCTACACCGCTCCCTGCCCTCCTCCAAGTGACCACCTTTCAGGTACTTCAAGAGAGCCATCCTGCCCCTCTCCATCTCCTCTTCCCCAGGCTGAACGTTCCCAAGCCCCTCAGCTTTTCCTCCAAGGCCACGGCTCCAGTGGATACTGCATGCACAGGGGCAGAATTAGCATAACCGTAGCACCTTGCCTAGATCAATGACCATTCTAGTGGGGGGCCGGAATTCCCATGATTGCAGGGTAGCCACAGAAATTACCAGAGGAATTGAGGACAGCCCATCAGTCACTTGCACTGGGCGGGTGGGGGGGACAACGAACCAGTCACTCCCAGCGCGTGGCTCCTGTTCCCCCTTGCTTCTCAGAAGGGACGCCTTGGCCCCCGCCAATTCACCCCACAGTTCCGCTTTCCTCCCGCAGCTCGGAGTGAACGTCAGCTACGCCGGCCAGGACATGGACATGGACAGCGAGGACCGATTCAGCATGCCCCTGATCATCACCATCGTCTGCATGGCGGCCTCCCTTCTCCTCGTGGCCGCCATCTACGGCTGCTGCCACCAGCGCATTTCCCAAAGGAAGGACCAGGTAGTGAGGCTGTGGATGGGGGTGTTTGTGGGAGTGTGTGACCTACGTCTCCTGTTGAGGCCTGGAATGCAATCTGCTCCGTGGCCAAGGGCCAGAGGGCAGGAAAGATATATATTTTTTAAAGCAATGGCACACCCATAGCATGACATGACACCCAGCGGATGCCCAGAAGTGATGTCACCTTGTCAGTTTGACAACATTCTAGGAGTCAGACAAAACTCTGTGGTTTTACCATAGAGTTTGGGTCTGACTCCTAGAGCATCACATTACTGAAATTGTTGATAGCGCCTGGGTTTTGGTCACTGTGTGACACAGAGGGTTGGACTGGATGGGCCATTGGCCTAATCCAGTATGGCTTCTTTTACCTCTTTTACCAAAACCTCACAGAACCGAAATCCCTCCTCCCCTGCTGTTCCGAGGCAGCAGTTGCTTTCCTTGAAGTGGCCAGCAGAGGGCAGAAGCACCCCGGAGTTCTCAAGAATAGCTTAACTCTGCAGCTACCTTTCTTCCCAAGCAGTCGGGGAAGGGCTGCTTAAGAGTGGCACACTCTAATCCGGAGAACTGGGTTTGATTCCCCACTGCCCCACCTGCAGCTAGCTGGGTGACCTTGGTTTAGTCACAGTTCTGTTACCTTTGGGTAGTGAAAAAGCAAAGTATAAAAAACAACTCTTCTCCCTCTAGCGTTTAAGAGCAGTGGCTTGTAATCTGGAGAATTGGGCTTGATTCCCCACTCCTCCACATGCAGCCAACTGGGTGACCATGGGCTTGTCACAATCCTGATAGAGCTGTTCTCTCAGAGCTCCCTCAGCTCCACCCACCTCACAAGGGTGTCTGTTGTGGGGAAGAGGAAAGGGAAGGGGATTGTCAGCCGCTTTGAGACTCCTTTGAGTAGTGAAAGGCGGGGAATTAAAAAACAGCCCCCCCACACTTCATTTTCTAAGTGGACAGAGCAGAAACTCAGCACCCCTCTTGCTAGTTCCCCCGGCCCCCATCCTCTCTCTCTCCTCTCTGTTTTCCAGCAACGCCTGACGGAAGAGCTGCAGACCATGGAGAACGGCTACCACGACAACCCCACCCTGGAGGTGATGGAGACCTCCTCGGAGATGCAGGAGAAGAAGGTCAACCTGAACGGGGAGCTGGGGGACAGCTGGATCGTCCCCATGGACAGCCTAACGAAAGAGGACCTGGGGGAGGAGGAGGACACGCATTTATAAGCCCACAGAGGAGGAACCGAGAGAGAGGACGGACTTCACGCTACGCAAGAACAACAATAAAAAGGAAAACTGACATCGCAGCCACAAGTGCCGAGCGAGCGGAGAGGGGGAGAGCGCCGTTTCCGCCAGAGCAGAGGGGCTAGCGGGGGGCACCCGCCACGGCCCAATCCGGGGGGGGGGAGGGGGTTAAAAGAAAATCCAAGCACTCCGACCGGCTCCGCACACAAAATTATACGTGCATATGTAGGTATTTGTGTTCCCCAAGACAGTGCCTCTATTTAAGCGCTAAGCAAGGCAGACGGAATCGGACAACCCACAGACGAACTGAGACACTGAGGGTCCTGAAGAGCCGGATTCGAATTGCTTGGAAAGCGTCTTCCGGTGGTCCTGGTCTTCACTTCATCGGTGAAGGCTGGGGTGGGGAGGGGGGGCAGGAGGGTTCCCCCGATGCAGCCGGATCTGTCGCCCTGCTGGGTCGCAAAACCCAGGGTGGCAGTACCCGGAGAATCCTCCGGCATCAGGAACAGGCAGGGCAAATGTTGCTTAGCAGGATCCTAACAGATCCCTTTGGGCTCTGGTTGAATCCAGAATCCTCAAAACCCTAGACACTGGGGAGCTGTAGCCTTGATACTTATTTCCTTCTCCTCCCTGGATCCGGAGCCTTCTTTCCCCTTGATTTCACTGCCTCTCCCCGTCCCCATCGTTCAAATTACCTGACCGAGAACCCCCAAAAGAGAGCCTGCAATGACGAAAGGGGGAATTATTCTAGTTACATCTGCAGGGATGAGTTTTTTCGATTTGGCAACCTCAGACAGATGCCGTGCTGATTGTATTTCTGGCCTGGCTGTCTGCATTTCTGGCCTGTGCCTTACAAAAGGCTCTGGTGCAGAGGGACGGTTGTAGGATGGAGGGCAGAGAGATCTCCGCCAGGCATGGGTGAGGTTGATGCCCAGGAAAGATTTAAGACACCTCCCTCCCCCCCTCCCCCGCTTGCAGGTGTTTGAGGTGAAATGGCCAAAGGGTACCTGAGTGTTGTCATGCTCTTCTGGTTAAAGGCCTCGCCCTTTCCTCAAAGGAAAGAAAAAAAGGATTTGTGCCTTTGAGATGGATCATTTGTACATAAACCCACCGTAGCATCATTTACAGACATCACCTGTGTGTAGAAATGCGGGTGCATTTCTGAAACCTGGGGGGCGGCTAATTCCTCTCATCCCACTTCACAGCCCCCCTTCCCCCTGTCGTCACCAGCAACTAAATATGCATTTTTTTAAAAAAGCTTTTTTAAAGTTCACTGATAAATACTGTTTCTGCCAGTTAGACAAATGTGTTCATGCAGAATATTTTTAGATGTTTGCCACAGGAGGGAGCAGGTTCATGTAGTGGAGCGCTCCCTCTGCTGGTCAGTTCAATATTACGTTGGTTTATGTCCGGCATATCTCCCTGCAGATTTAAATCGGACGTAAACCAGTATAATATTAAATCAACCACCAGAGAGAGAGAAAAGGGACTCCCCCCCCCCCAGCAGAAATAGGACCCTGCAAACCAGGAAAATGAGACTGCGGTAAAGATAATTGTAAATAGAGCTAGAAAACGATGGGGTTTCATCTTGTGCTTCAAACTGATATCATCTGAAGATGCTAGTGGAGCATTGGGGGGGGGGGTCCTCTGAAGAAACCAGAGCAATAGTCCAGATTTTGCACAGAAGTCTCTCACTGAATGCATCTAACCTGGCACAGCATTGAATAATGTAGATATTACAGTTCTGGGTGTGGCATTCTCCTCCCCTCCCCCCCCCCCCAATGCATTTTGCTTCTATGCGCAAAAGGAATTATAGAGTTAAGGAATACTCATTTCAAAAGGCAGCTTGACAACAGCTCACAGGAAGGGAAGTGGAATTCACCCTGAACAAGGAGCAGTGCTTGAGCCCAGAGCAACTTGGAGCAGAAGGGCGGGCGGGAAAAGGAATCGGCCACGAGCATCGCGTCCACTCCAACGCAAGGCTTCGTGATGCTTCCGGCAGTGTTGCACACAACGCTTTGCCAAGGGACACACTGGAGCCAAATTGTTGCCGTTGCAAGTTAGGGGGCATGAATGCTTCTTTCAGCTGATGGGCAGTAGGTCCAGGGCAGACGAAAGGAAAGACCTCTTTACCCAGAGAGTAATAGAACGGTGGAATTTGCTGCCAGAGGAGGTGGGGATGGCCACAGCTTGAAGAAACAGCTTGAAAAGGGGGAGTAGACATTTCACAGAGGAGCTATGGCAACTAGCCCTTGTGACTGAGGTGAACCTCCATGTTCAGAGGCAGTCAACCTCTGAATCCCCCCAGAGCCAGGCAGCAACATCAGGGGGAGGCCTCAGCCTTTATGCTCGGTTGTTGGCCCTGCAGAGGAACTGGTTGGCCGCTGGGCGAGACCAGACGGACTGCTGGTCCGATCCAGCAGGGCTTTTGTGCCTTAAAAGTGAAGCCAGGCAGGAAGTCTGAAAGAGTTCTGCCTCCATCTCTGTCCTCTTCTCCGCAGTTGTTGAGGGCTATCCTGTATATTGGTGTGTAGGCCTGTGTGTATACCAGCACACACAAGACAATACCAAGGGGAACCGCCCTTGGCCGGCCGAGAAAAATAATCAGAGAGGAAATAACCGAGTGAGTGTTCAGCCCAGCCCTATTCAGAGGAGAGCGATAAAGGAGGTGAGAAATCCCACAAATTCCCCAGGGAGTAAAGACGCCTCTCTCATGGCACCAGCAAGAGCCACTGGGGAGGGGGGGGGGAGGAAGCTGGACGGGAGTTCCCTTTTTTCTAAATAAAAGTTTTACGAGAACAGTCCCTGCGGTGGAAGAGATGCAGGGCAAGGGGTACTTAGGAGTTTCCACCCCTACCTAAAATAAACACCCAGGGGCTTAACAATTCGTTAGAAAAAGGAACTCTCAAGAAGGGGGAAAGGCAGCCAAGTGTTTGGTCTGCAGGCAAGCAGAAGTTCCTCGTTTCAGCCCGCAACTTTGCTAAAAACGGGGGGTGGGGGGGGGGGTCTGCTGGAAAACGCTGGAGGGTTGCTGCCAGTCTGAGCTGACAATATTGAATCGATAATACTGACCTGGAGAGTCTGATCGAAGGCAGCTTCGTTGGGGAAGGGCTGTGGCTCGTTGGAAGAGCCTCTGCTTGGCATGCAGAAGGTCCCAGGTTCGATCCCCAGCATCTCCAGTGAAAAGGAACAGGCAGGAGGGGAGGGGAAAGACCTTGGCCTGAGACCCTGGCTCAGTGGCAGAGCCTCTGCTTGGCATGCAGAAGGTCCCAGGTTCGATCCCCGGCATCTCCAGTGAAAAGGAACAGGCAGGAGGGGAGGGGGAAGACCCTGGAGAGCTGCTGCCAGTCAGAGGGGACAGAAGTGTTAGCGATAGACCAATAGTCTGACTCAGGATTATGCAAGTTCATGTGAGATGGAGGGAAGAGCTCTGGGACGGACCAAGAAACAGGCAAGGTTGCAGACCTCACAACACGCCTGGGTCTTCTGCTAACCCTGGTAGCTCCAGCCCCAGGCATTCAAATGAGTTTGGTCTCTCTGTGAAGCTGGCTTGGTTTCTCCCATGACCCCTCGATGTCCCATAGCAGGGAACTATGCAAAATTCACCCACCTTGATGTAGACGAATTAATTAACATCAGCAATAACCCTACAACAGGCAATCTGGGCTTTTCACAAAGGAAAGGAGCAGGCAATAGGATGAACCTTGGCCCAAGGTCCTGAAGAACCGCTGCTGGTCAGAGCAGGCAATTCTGACCAGTGGTCTCCCTTGGCAGAAGGCAGCTTCATGGGGTTGTAGAAGGAAGAGGCTTCCTTCTTTTGGCCTGAATTCACTGCAGAGGGGAGCAGACCCAAAAGTCTTTTTAAAAACCCTTGCAAGGAGAAGAGTTCATTTTTATACTTTTAATACTTCTTTAAACTTCCCAAAGCAATCTCTATCGTCTTCCCTTCCGCTCCCCATAACAGTCACCCTGTGAGGCAGATGAGGCTGAAAGAGTTCTGACAGAACTGCTCTGCAAGAACAGCTCTGACAGAACTGTGACTAGCCCAAGGTCACTCAGCTGGCTGCACGTGGAGGAGGAGCAGGGAATTAAAACCGGCTCACCAGATTAGAGGCCACCTCTCTTAACCATCTCACCAAACTGGCTCTTGGCTGAGGAAAAGCCAAAGGGTCTGGGGATTTTCATGACTAAAAACGAATGTGAAAGAGGTTTAGCAATTCTGCAGAGGGTGGAGGAAGAGGGGAAAGGTGCAATTTTTTCCCCTTCCTCTCCCCATGGGTCTATTAGGTGAGGAAGATGAGTCTGACAGAGCTTTGAGAGAACTGCTGTGTGAGAACAGCTCTAACAGAACCATGATGAGCCCAAGTAAGGCCCAACCTTCCCTTGCCCACCCAACTACTCACCTATCTGTTATGGGGAGAGGAAGGAAAGGCTCTGTGTGAGCCACTTTGAGATTCCTTTGGGCAGTGAACACCTGGGTATAAAAACCAACTCATCTTCAACTCATCTTTTCATCTTCAAATGGCTAATGGATCCCCTGCCCTCCTTCCGGTTCCCTCACCGCTGCAATTTATTATTTTTATCACATAGGGTACAAAGGGATTTTGTATTTGCAATACAGTACTGACTTTTTCAGGGCCAAGAGTGTGACTTACCCCAAGGAGATCAGTGATGTGTGCATTGTGGGGGGAGAGATTGAGCAAAGTATTGAATCTTGCCTCTCGTATCCAGGACCTAGTTTCAGGTTGGTGGCTCTGTTCGTCTGAAGCAGTAGGACAGAGTTCGAGTCCAGCATCACCTTTAAAACCAGAAAAGTTTTATTCAAAGTAAGAGCTTGTATGTGCATGCACGCTTCTTCAGATGAAGTCAGACGAAGTGCGCATGGCACATGGAAGATCGGACCTCAAATAACCACAACCGCCACTTTTCCTGTATCGGCTTTCTCAGCGCGTCCTCCTCCCTCCCACCTGAATCGACCCCAGAGCAAATCTTCTCTCCTCCAGATTGTAATGAGTTTGACTGCTTATTCTGAACACTTGCACAGCTTTGACAGCGCACTGTGGGAGTTCCGTGCGCTGAAACAGGAGTCTGATATACACTGGAACTTTTTTAACAAGGAAAACTGGATTGTAAAGAATACTGTTGCATTTTCCTACAAAGTATATTTTGAAGACACCACTTATTTCTGTCAATTAAAAAAAGAAAGTTATTTTGTGACATGGTAATGTTTGGGGGGGCATGAACGCTGTGCACAATCAAGCAAAATTACGGGATTTGCTTGTCAAATGGGCAAGCTCATATAGGTTATCCTGAACCTGAGGAATTGACGGTTGGGAATTAATTAGCTAGTATAAGCTAAAAGATTTGGGGGGGAGATATGTCGTCAACTTCTCTGCAGCCCTGGAAAACTGCAGAGCTCGGCCATCTCTGATCTCCATTCACCAAAAGGCCAAATTAAGGTCCAGAAGATGGGGGTATAGGGTAGGGTGCAAACAGGAAGGAGGTTAGGGACGCACCCACCCCAAACCAGCCGTGATTTCTGCAGGAGCATCCTTGTAGCCAGGACCAAAAAAGTTACGTGTTTTGTGGTAGGTAAAATTCAACAGCTTTCAGTGCCCTTTCATGATCAAAGAGCCAAACTACATCCTTACGGAGATCAAAGAACCAGTATGTCTGTCGGAATATCTGAAAAGTTCCCAACTTAACGTGAGTGGATAATTGGCTCATTGATTTGTATTCCCTAAAACAGCCTTTTTCAACCTTTGGATAGTGGAGAAACCCCTGAAGTATTTTTCAGGGACCTGCCCCTTCAGAGAAATGGGTGCAGAAATCAGATGCTGGAGCCAGCCAGTCAATCCATAGATTATAGAATCATAGAGCTGGAAGGGACCTCCTGGGTCATCTAGTCCAACCCCCTGCACCATGCAGGACACTCCCAACCCTATCGCTCATCCACTGTCCCCTACCACCCTCTTGAACCTTCACAGAATCAGCCTCTCCGTCAAATGGCTATCCAGCCTCTGTTTAAAAACCTCCAAAGATGGAGAACCCATCACCTCCCGAGGAAGCCTGGTCCACTGAGGAACCGCTCTAACAGTCAGGAACTTCTTCCGGATGTTTAGATGGAATTTAGAATCCTAGAATCATAGAGTTGGAAGGGACCTCCTGGGTCATCTAGTCCAACCCCCTGCACTGTGCAGGACTCTCCCAACCCTATCGCTCCTCCACTGTCACCTGCCACCCCCTTGAGCCTTCATAGAATCAGCCTGTCAGATGGCTTTCCAGCCTCACTTACCATTCCCGTTGCACAGAAACAATCTAGACCTGTAGAGGTGGACTCCAGTGATGCCTAGCGATGTCAGTGGCCATCTGAACTTCTGGGAAAGGCCGTGGAATCCCTGAGCAGCTCTTCCCCAGAACCCTGGTTGGGAATCCCGGCCCAAAATGTTTCTGTGGCCCAAAGATGGGTTTGTTGCAGGTCTCTTATTTGAAAGGGGGATCTGAGGATTCTCCCAATAATAAATACGCACAGGAGAACTCTGCACAAGGGTTCTAGCCCACTGGCAAAGCCCACACAGGCTTTGCTCTTGGGATTCCTGGTGGCTGCTCCCAGGGACCGGTTCAGTCTGGTGCTAAATGTAACCAGGAAGAACGGTGCCATGTAAATCTCAGCAAACTCTGGGTAGTGACTTTTGTTTATTAAGAGGAGGGAAGGAAGGAAGGAAGGAAGGAAGGAAGGAAGGAAGGAAGGAAGGAAGGAAGGAAGGAAGGAAGAACTTGAATTCTGAAAGGAAGGAAGGAAGGAAGGAAGGAAGGAAGGAAGGAAGGGAGAACTTGAATTCTGGTATGAAGGAAGGAAGGAAGGAAGGAAGGAAGGAAGGAAGGAGAACTTGAATTCTGAAAGGAAGGAAGGAAGGAAGGAAGGAAGGAAAATACTTCCTCTCTTCGTATATATGTTACAACATAATTCCACATTGCCCATTTCTCTCACGTCACTCCAGAATTCTCCTTCAGGGCTTCCACCCGTCCTGGGACCAAAGCGAGGAGGGAGAAAGCAGGAGAAAACCAGCTCTGCAGGTGGAGGCGGTGGGGGTGGGGGTGGGGGAGAACCTAAAAACAGCTGCAGCCTGGAAAGACGTGCAGAACTGCCGTCCTTGAGGCTCTGCACAAAGGGAGCTGTTCCGAGCATAGTCGAAGGCTGCCTTCCTCCCACTCCCAACCGGGCGACGGAAGGAGGATCGCTTCAGTTCCCTTTCGGTGGGCAAGACCGTGTCGCACGGCCCAGGAATGTCCCAGCACAGGGTCATGCAACCATGGAGGCTTCTGACCCACCGGGGTTTCTGCTTCAGTGGCTGCTTCATCCCACAGCAAGGGAGAGAGAAGCAACAGGGAGAAGGGGATGGAGGGCAACAGAACAGCGGCTGGGTGGATCTGGCCCTTAAGGTCCCCGCTGGGCTTGGCCATGGCAGGGGCCGAAATGTTTTGAGCCTGCCCAAACTTTGACCCAAATGCCTTCTTCTGCTCCGGCGGGTGTGCTGTCACTCGGCAGTCCGCACATGCACAAGCCGGCCTGGGGATTCTTGGCCAACAGCAGAGCGAGCAAGGGGCGTATAGTTCAGCCCCATTCCTCTGCTCTAAACCCAGTTTGGTCAACGGACTTCGACCACAGCTGGAGACCCACACAGAGCGCTTCCAGACAGGCCGGATACTGCTGTTTCGTAGACTCATAGGATGGGGAACAGCAATTTGCAGTCCCGGCTCTCAACATCTAGACATGGTCATAGAACCATAAAGTGGGAAGGGACCTGCTGGGTCATCTAGTCCAACCCCCTGCTCTATGCAGGACACTCACAACCCTCTCGCTCCTCCACTGTCACCTGCCACCCCCTTGAGCCTTCACAGAATCAGCCTCTCCGTCAGATGGATCTCCAGCCTATGTTTAAAAATCTCCAAAGATGGAGAACCCACCACCTCCCGAGGAAGCCTGTTCCACTGAGGAACCGTTCTAACTGTCAGGAACCTCATCCAGATGTTGAGACGGAATTTCTTTGGAATTAGTTTCATCCCATTCGTTCTGGTCTGTCCCTCTGGTCTGTCCACTCTGCTCCATCCTCCATATGGCACCCTTTTAAATACTTGGGAGTTGGTTCTCAGATTCCCTCTCAGTCGCCTCCTCTCCAGGCTAAACAGACCAAACTCCCCCAAACTCTCCTCCTACGTCTTGGTCTCCAAACCCCTCATCCTCTTTGTTGCCTTCCTTTGGACAGGCTCCAGTTTGTCTACATCCCTCTTCAACTGGGGTGCCCCAAACTGATAATTACTGGCTTTCGGGAGTCCCTGCCCCCTTCCCTCCAATGCAGCCAGAGGCCTTGTTGCTAGAGGAGAGCCCAGTAGCAGCACGAAGACCGATACCATTTGTGGCAGGGGAGGAGCTTTCTTGAGTCACTCCTCATTACTCCAAATATCATCTGAAGATTTGAGCAGGGACTCCTGAAAGCTTCTCCTCGGCCACCAATTTTGTTAGTCTTGAAGGTGCTCCCGGTCTCTCGCTCTTTTCTCCTGCTACAGACAAGACAATATGGCGACCCACCTTGGTCTGTCTCCATGGAAGGCACCACATTTAGCCACAGAGATCGGAAATCTGTCATCCCTGTGAAATAAGGACAGACGGACCAGCATTCCAGAGCTGCATCTGAAGAAGTGAGCAGACGTGAGCAGTGACTCACGCACGTTCTCACCCTGCCACAAATTTTGTTCGTCTTGAAGGTGCTTCTGGACTCTTGTGCCCTTTCCTGTGGCGACAGACAGACTAACACAGCGACCCATCATGGCTCGGTTTCATGCAGGTGTGGGGATCATGACTTCTGCAGCGACCATGTCATGTGTCAGGAGCTGTTTTTAGGCAGAGCCCTGGTTCGACAGGAACGTGCCGTCCTTCGACAGCTGCTGGGCCGAAACCCAAGCGCTGACACAATTTGGAAGGCAGCTAATAGATCTTCCCAAGAAGCACAACCGTTTGTCAACAGGCTGCCCCATTAGATCTGCATCAAACGCAGGGAAAACAGACAGCATCCGACTGAAATCCCTCCGGCGATTCTCCGATGCCAAAGGGGAGAGGGACAAAGGCTGAAGGTCTTACTCTTTTCGCTACCAAGAGCTCATTTTGACAAGTCCTGGAGAGCTCATTTCCTCTCCCCAAATAAGATTTGTGCCAGATGCATGGCTGGGGGCCCATGTTTTGTTGGCTGGGCTCAGATGAGTTTATTTGGTGGGGAGGGGCTCAGATTTGGACCGTGCAGATGAAGATGTTTCCCTTCCCTCCCCGACCTGGACAGCCCAAGCAATTCTGATCCCGTCAGATTTTGGATGCTAAACAAGGCTGACCCTGCCTAGTATTTGGATGGGCAACCTCCAAGGAACATGAGGGGTCATGAGGCAGAGGCAAGCAAAGGGAAACCACCTCCCGACAGTCCTCTCTCCTGGCTGTATCACACACATCACATGACAAATAATTAATAAATAACCCTCCCTTCCCTATTCTTTATGTTGATTCGTCCCTCCGTTCCTGTGAGGATCCCCAACTCCCCCTCCCTCCATGCCTTTTGTCCTACTCTTTCCCCCAAAACCTACGGTCAGCATTTCCCACAAAACCCCATTAGAGTGGAGCTCGTTGGTATAAATTTGCCTCTCTTCTTTTGCAATCATCACGAACCCTGTGACATCACAAAAGGTCAGCCAATGGCTGACCTTTTGTGATGTCACAGGGCTCGTGATGATTGCAAAAGGAGAGACACATTTCTTAAAATGAGGTTTGATCCATAGATTTAGCACCCACGTGCTTTTTAATTGTGAATTGTAGAGACAGGACCCTGGAGCAAGAGAAGATTCTGCCTCTGGCCTGAATGTCCAGATGCTCCGCATACATTCGACCATCGGAGGGTGTCACTCAAGAGACACGGTTCTAACAAAATGGCCACCCCTTTGGCTCCATTGTTCATGCTGGACTAGAAGGACCACTGGTCTGATCCAGCGGGGCTCTTCTGAGGTGCTTAGGAAGGCCTCAGCCTCCCTGCCATGAGGTTGGTCTTCCAGAGGAACTGATTGAGGCCACTATGTGAGACACGGTGCTGGACTAGATGGACCACTAGTCTGATCCAGCAGGGTTCTTCTGAGGTTCTTACGAAGGCCTCGGCCTCCCTGTTCTTGACTCCTGTTCTTGACTCTCCAGAGGAACTGGCTGGCCCCTGGGTGAGACAGGAGGCTGGACTGGATGGACCTCTGGTCTGATACAGGAAGGCTCTTCTGATGTTGATCTTCAGAAGCCCAACCCCAATCATGGCAGAGCGATCTTCCTGGCCAACATACGGCAGGCCACAGGAACTTAAATCCATTGGAATTCCTAGCTGTCACGTTCCTCCCCCCCCCCCCAATCCCTGTAACAGGGCTGCTCTATTAGGGGGGCAGGAGATAAGAAAAGCCGGAATGTGTGTCTGAGACGTCAACCCTGGAAGCTCCACTCATCCATGACCTGGAGCCATGTGGGGCTTTGCCCTGCCCATTTGAAGACTGCAGCAGGTCTATTCTGCTCAGGATGCAAACTGCTCCACTCCAGGGGGGGTGTTGTTGCAGGCCCCCACATCCTGGTAGAGACAATGGGGATCTCATTCCCCTCGCGAGAGGACAAATATCTCCTTCCTGAGGATGCTTCAGTCCTTCTTGCAAACCAAGACTGCCCCGCCAGCAAACCCGGGAGGGGACAAAGCCCAGTGGCAGCCCTGAGTTACATATAAGAATGACCAATGCCCTGAAGTTAAGCTAGGGTTGCCAGATTCCCATCCCCTGGGTTGAAGAGGGGTGTCCCCCGGTTTCAGGCACTCCTCTCCACTGCTGGCTGGTGGGGGAAGGGGGAATTACACACAAGCAAGATGCCAGAAATAAACACGACACCCCTACATCACCCAGAAGTGATGTAGCCACGCTTGTGATGTTGAGGGTTGACATTCTGTTTGGGGCAAAACTCAATGGTAACAAGCTCACTAACCATCCCCGTCTTACTTCCAGTTGATGTAAGTATGTTGCATTTATTTCTGGTTTCCCCCCGCCCCCTCCTGGTACGTTCACCCCCACACCCTGCTGGCTGGTCCAACAGACCTGGCCATCCTAAATCCACCCCCCTCCCTCCCGCCTACAGAGACTTCCTCAAACTTCAGTAGCTCTTCCGCCAGGTGGAAGGCTTCCGAGCGGACCGGCAGAAGAGAGGCCACAGTCCTTGGACACGATCCTCGTGAACAAGGCAACTGTATCTTGATTGGTGACTTCTCCCTGGGGCTTGCTGATAATCCCGTTTAGTAGCAATCCCTAAGATGCCCCCAGGGGGTGCTGGCTTCCCCAAACTGAGGCGGTCAGAAGGTTGCATGATATGCATGAGCCCCAACTGGTTCCCACACTGCCAGTTGCAATGCCCAGACCAGAGTCGACACACCGTAAACACAGAGAAAGAGACTCCTTGTGCACCTGCTGCCTGATTGCGGCAGTAGTGAAAAGCAAAGTGAAAATCAGAATGAAATTGCAGCAATGCTGAGGCATGGCGCCCCCCCCTCCCGCCCCCAACATTCACCACTGGTTCAACTGCACTCAGGTGGGAGGGGGGAAGACACTGCAAAGAATGAACATCTCAGATGAAGACGCGGTTCGGCTTCCTTCTTCTTCTTGAGGTTCGCCAACGTTTTAGAAACCGAGGTCAGAAAATATAGCTTCTGTTTTTGTTCCGTAAGAAGTACGTTCATTACTTTTTTTCCTGTTTTTATTAGCCTAATCCCATTTGGTATTCTCCATAAAGCCCCTTTTCAAAGCTGGGTGATTCTATTACTGCAGTCCACCAGTCACTCCAATCAATGCCCCAAAAACAGAACAAAAAAAAAAAAAAAGAAAAACAAAAACAAAACAAAAATTAAAAATACTGGAAGCAAAAGCGTCCGTGTGGCCCGGTCACAGCGTGATGAGGTCGACTAGATTGCCCTTGGGCGGCGTCATGTTGTCGGGAAAGAAGTTCACTAAGGTGTCGAAGAGCTGCGTTCGCTGGGCGTAGATGTGATCGACGTCCGAAAACCCTGGGGGGCGGGAGAAACGAGAGGCAAAGGGTGAGTCGGGACCAGATTTTGGGAGCTGTCGGCAGCTTTGCCAGTCGGCATCTCAGAAAGAGCCAGAAAAATTGACATGGGTCAAAACTTGGAATTAAAATACGGTTTGGAGGAGTTCGATGGAAGGCCTCTACGAAGACCCTGGCTACATGGGTGGCTCTTGGGGACCGATGGGATAGATTAGGGGTCCCCAATATGGTGACCTCTTGTGCGCCTCTTGTGGCACAGAGTGGTAAGGCAGCAGACATGCAGTCTGAAAGCTCTGCCCATGAGGCTGGGAGTTCGACCCCAGCAGCCGGCTCAAGGTTGACTCAGCCTTCCATCCTTCCGAGGTCGGTAAAATGAGGACCCAGCTTGCTGGGGGGTAAACGGTAATGACTAGGGAAGGCACTGGCAAACCACCCTGTATTGAGTCTGCCAAGAACAATATTCAAGAACTGCAAACGTTTCTGGGGATCTTAAGGGCATGGGCAAGGCAATTGTTCCTCCTGAACCAAAGCGTACTCACCCAGAGGGCTCAGGTCCGAGCCGGATTTGAAGAGGGCTGAAGCGAGCAGCTGAAACTAGGGGAGGAAAGAGAGATTAAAAATGCATTTCCCAGTATATCTCGAGAAAAGGAGTGGGTTTTTGGACAAACAACGGAGCCGCCTGGGGGGGTGGGGATATCCCTCCTAAACTTGAGCTTTTGATCTTTATTGGCAAGTAATTCCCAAGATCACCCGCGTGACTTTGTTCTGTTAGAGTCCCGGGGGTGGCCAACCACTGGCTCTCCAGATGTCCAGGGACTACAATTCCCAAGAAATGCAGCACTGGAAGGGGCTCGTGGGAATTGTAGTCCATGGACATCTAGAGAGCCACAGTTTGGTCATCCCTGTGTCAGAGCACGGGTATGCAACGTGGTTCCCCTGGGCACGATGGAGCTCACGAGCCCCTTTCCTGGTGCTTTCCAAGTGTTTTCAGGATATGGGTGTGGCCAGAAGGGGTTCCTGCCCAGCGGGGCTTTTGGTTCTCCACTGGTGATCACGCGGGCTATTTCCTTCCAAGCACCTGCCACTAAAAAACCCAGCTTCAATCATTCTCTTTCTCTCCTTTCTTCCAGCAGTTTGAAAAACTACTCCCTTTGTCCCCTTCATTTGGGCGTTGTGTGCCCACATCCCACAGTGGCCCTTTTGGGGTCGGCTCCACCTCCAGAAGTGGCCCTTTTGTGGTGGGGCCCACCACGCATTCCAGAGGCGCCCACCTGGGTTAGCCTGTTCCACTCAGATTATTCTTGCTGTCGTCCCGGCGTTTCACCAACAGATCTGAATGACCAGTGAGTCAGGAAAGGGGTACTGTAAAAGGTGTGCGGCATCTTCCCAGAATCATCGTGGCCAAAAAATAACCCTCAGGTCCTCCAAAGTGGTTGCATAAATGCAAATTCCATCTCGGTGCCAACCCTGAGTTGGCTTGCCTCTCGGACTAAATGAGATTTAGCGGTTCGACCTTCCTTGGCTTCCGAGGAAACCTGCTGAAATCAGCCAAATTCTAAGAGCTCAGCTACGCCGCACAGAGATGCATGCGCCTGGGACAAGGTCCCTTCAGGACATGCCCAGGTGATTCGGTGTCACTGCGTTCAGGCGTGCTGCGTGGATTGGCCGGGGGCACCACGTGGCTCTAAGGCAGGGGTCTCCAACACGGTTGCAGATTCTTTAAAAAAAGTTATTCAGCAGCTGTGGCTGCCGCAGCACAAGGATTTTCACTGATAATAATCTGCAGGAGCCATTTTGTGGCCGGCTCCCCCTCTGTTTTGTGGCTGTGAGCACCACTCTGTCAAATTCAAGGTTTTGGTTTTGATCTTCAAGGACATACACGGTCTAAGCCAGGGGTAGTCAAACTGCGGCCCTCCGGATGTCCATGGAGTACAATTCCCATGAGCCCCTGGCAGGGGCTCATGGGAATTGTAGTCCATGGACATCTGGAGGGCCGCAGTTACCTTTGGTCTAAGCCCTGCTTTCTGAGAGATCGCCTCTTCTAATACGCCCCAGAGTTTTACGGCAGTAAAATTCTCTGGGATGCTGCTGAAAGCAAACTGTGTGCAGAGGTATTCCCAAGGGCCCCGTCCGCTGAAGTAGCAGGAGCAACAATGCTCAGGTTGGTCTGAAGCAGAAGAATGAAGCTTGAATCCAGCGGCCCACAAGGCTGAGTCCTGGGCAGAAGGTTTCATGTGCACATGCGCTTCTTCAGGTCCATTAAGCCTGCATGCCCGTGAAAATTTGCACACAGACTTTGTCACTTTTTGTAAAGAGGTGCCCATGTATTGGGGAAGGGAGGGCACAAGACATCAACCAGTTTAACCAGGAACGAGCAACTGGGTCTACAGTGCTTTGGGATTTTCAGATGCACTGCTCAGGTCTTGTTTCTGTCAATGAGAAGATGAAATGTGCTAGGCCAAAGTTTCACATACACACACACACACACACAACTCACCTCTTTCGTCTCCTCTGGGTCCGAGTGATCGACGGTAACAAACAGATCGTTCTGCAGGTATTTCAGGGCACTTAGTGGATCCGTGTGGGCCTTCTCTTCAAACCTGCCGAAACACACACAAAAAATCCCAGCTTGAAGCAGAGGCTAATGGAGTCAGAACCTGCTGAGATGGAGAGGGGGAAGGATCTTGGGGTCACAGTGGACAGCTCAATGAAAGTGCCAACCCAGCGTGCTCCAGTGATGAAGAGTTGGTTTTTGAACCCTGCTTTTCAATGAAGGAGTCTCAAAGCAGCTTATGATTGCCTTCCCTTCCTCTCCCCACAGCTGACACCCTGTGAGGGAGGTGGGAGAGAACTGCTCTGCAAGCAGCTCTAGCAGATCAGGGACTAGATCAAGGTCACCCAGCTGGCTGCATGTGGAGGAGTGGGGGATTCAAACCCAGTTCTCCAGAGGAGAGGCTGCCACTCTTAAGCACTGCACCATGCTGGCTGACGGGCAGAAGGTTCAGGACAGACAAAAGGAGATTGATTTGCACAGAAGGTTAATTAAATGTGGGATTTGCTGCCAGAGGATGTAATGAAGCAACAAAAGAGGGAATAAAGTAACCCAACCTGTGTGCACAAGTTAGGAACCTAAAAGGCTGAGCAGTAGCAGAACAGATGTGAGTATAGAAAATTAAAATGCAAATATTTATTACAATACATGCGCAGATATAAAACTGAAAAACATCAACTTGTATCACGCACTATTGCACAAATCCAAAAGATTTTGACACATGGAAAAATGACCAAATAACCAAATGCATTTCGACCCCCCTTGAGGCTTTTTTCAGTCATCTAATATTTAAATGCAGTCGTGTGATGCAATAACGTGGACTGTAAGGAGGCAGACAATCTGAAATAGATAAAAATGTATGATGCAGAGCATTGCTATGCAATAAAAATCTATTAACTGTTTTTTAATATTGCTCTATGTATAAATATTTAGGAGGATGATTACTCACATGAATGGAGAGGTTCTGTACAATGTTCTGCACAATACGTTTTTTATCTATTTCGGATTGTTTACCACCTTACCGTCCCTGTTATTACATCACATGAGTGCATTTAAATATCAGACTGATGTATAGGAGAGTGAAATAATTTCTTAATTATTGTTCTGTAAAGAGAAGCTTTAGAGCTTCTTGTGGTGCAGAGTGGTAAGGCAGCAGACATGCAGTCTGAATGTTCTGCCCATGAGATTGGGAGTTCGATCCCAGCAGCCGGCTCAAGGTCGACTCAGCCTTCCATCCTTCTGAGGTCGGTAAAATGAGTACCCAGCTTGCTTGCCGGGGGGGTAAATGGTAATGACTGGGGAAGGCACTGGCAAACCACCCCGTATTGAGTCTGCCATGAAAACGCTGGAGGGCATCACCCCAAGGGTCAGACATGACTTGGTGCTTGCACAGGGGATACCTTTACCTTTACCTTTTTAAAGAGAAGCTTAGTGTACCAGACTATTTTTAAAGAAGGCCCAGAAAACTTATTCCTGTTCTTGACTGTATTTTGGGATGATACCGAGGCTGATACATTCTATTCCAAAGGCCAGAGACAGCTGTTTCTATCATGCCATTGTTTATGTTACCAGAGGATTGAGAAAGAATGGGAAATTGCCTTTTGTAACATTTTAATTTTCTATACTTGTACCTACTCTGCCGCTGCTCAACCTTAGAGGTTCCTAACTTGCCAGAGGATGAAGCAATGGATTAGAAAGCTCTGAAAGGGGATTAGACCGGTTCATGGAGGAGAGGACTTTAGGGGGCAACTTGCCATGGTAACTAAAGGGAAGCTCCACACTTATTTATTTATTTATTTATCATACTTCTATACCGCCCTTCCTGGAGGCTCAGGGCCTCTGGATCCCGGTGCCAGAAAGCAACATCAGGGGAAGGTCTCACCCTCCCTGCCCTGTGGCTGGCCCTGCAGAGGAACTGGCTGGCTCCTGGGGGAGACGGGAGGCTGGACTGGAGGGACCCTCCCTGGCCTGACCCAGCAGGGCTCTTCTGAGGCTCTTCTCAGGGGAAGGCCTCGGCCTCTCTGCCCTGTGGCTGGCCCTGAGGAGGAACTGGCTGGCCCCTGGGTGAGACGGGAGGCTGGACTGGAGGGACCCTCCCTGGCCTGACCCAGCAGGGCTCTTCTGAGGTTCTTCTCAGGGGAAGGCCTCGGCCTCTCTGCCCTCTGGCTGGCCCTGCAGAGGAACTGGCTGGCCCCTGGGTGAGACGGGAGGCTGGACTGGAGGGACCCTCCCTGGCCTGACCCAGCAGGGCTCTTTTGAGGCTCTTCTCAGGGGAAGGCCTCGGCCCCTCTGCCCTGTGGCTGGCCCTGAGGAGGAACTGGCTGGCCCCTGGGTGGGACGGGAGGCTGGACTGGAGGGACCCTCCCTGGCCTGACCCAGCAGGGCTCTTCTGGGGGTCTTCTCAGGGGAAGGCCTCGGCCTCTCTGCCCTGTGGCTGGCCCTGCAGAGGAACTGGCTGGCCCCTGGGGGAGACGGGAGGCTGGACTGGAGGGACCCTCCCTGGCCTGACCCAGCAGGGCTCTTCTGAGGGCCTTCTCAGGGGAAGGCCTCGGCCTCTCTGCCCTGTGGCTGGCCCTGCAGAGGAACTGGCTGGCCCCTGGGTGAGGCGGGAGGCTGGACTGGAGGGACCCTCCCTGGCCTGACCCAGCAGGGCTCTTCTGAGGGCCTTCTCAGGGGAAGGCCTCGGCCTCTCTGCTCTGTGGCTGGCCCTGCAGAGGAACTGGCTGGCCCCTGGGTGAGACGGGAGGCTGGACTGGAGGGACCCTCCCTGGCCTGACCCAGCAGGGCTCTTCTGAGGGCCTTCTCAGGGGAAGGCCTCGGCCTCTCTGCTCTGTGGCTGGCCCTGCAGAGGAACTGGCTGGCCCCTGGGTGAGACGGGAGGCTGGACTGGAGGGACCCTCCCTGGCCTGACCCAGCAGGGCTCTTCTGAGGCTCTTCTCAGGGGAAGGCTTCGGCCTCTCTGCCCTCTTGTTGGCCCTGCAGAGGAACTGGCTGGCCCCTGGGTGAGACGGGAGGCTGGACTGGAGGGACCCTCCCTGGCCTGACCCAGCAGGGCTCTTCTGAGGGTCTTCTCAGGGGAAGGCCTCGGCCTCTCTGCCCTGTGGCTGGCCCTGCAGAGGAACTGGCTGGCCCCTGGGTGACACGGGAGGCTGGACTGGAGGGGCCCTCCCTGGCCTGACCCAGCAGGGCTCTTCTGAGGTTCTCACTTAGTCGGGGGGGAGGGGGGGGTTCAAAACTCATTGCCAGCATTTCTATATTAAAATGCTCAAAGCCCCAAGCACGGGCTCTGCCTCCTCTCCTTCTCCTGCCGCAGGCGTGGGAACAAAGAGAGGAAAGAGGCTCATGTAGCCCAGGGGGGGTCTACTTTAAAGTTGCCTTGCAGAAAGCAAGGTCAGAGGGATCCGCTCCGGCTTTAATTTGTTCGAACCTACGAAAAGCCCCGGAGGCTGGCAGATCAAAAGGGAGCCTGCTTGAAATTCATTCCATCCAGCAGCGTCTGATCCTCAAAGTCACAAGCGCGGCCTCCGCTGAAATCAGTGCTATTCAGCATGTGCTGCAATTGGAGGGGGTGGGGGAAGATAAGGAATCCGGCCACGGATGATGAGGGGGGAGGAGGAGAGCCGATTTTTAGACTCATTATTCACTCAGGAGTCCCAACGCAGCTTACCTTTCCCTTCTGCTCC
Organism: Paroedura picta; assembly: GCF_049243985.1. Lineage (NCBI taxonomy): Eukaryota > Metazoa > Chordata > Lepidosauria > Squamata > Gekkonidae > Paroedura > Paroedura picta. The sequence continues at coordinate 123,956,804 of NC_135373.1, read as the reverse complement.
CCACAACAGACACCCTGCGAGGGAGGTGGGGCTGAGAGAGCTGCGAGAGAACTGCTCTGCAAAAACAGTTCTAACAGGACTGTGACTAGCCCAAGGTCACCCTGGATGGCTGCACGTGGAGGAGCAGGGAATTGAACCCAGTTCTCCAGGGTGGTGGTGGAGGAGGAAGAAGAGGAGGGAGAAGGAGAAGGAGAAGGAGGAGGAGAAGGAGAAGGAGAAGGAGAAGGAGAAGGAGGAGGAGGAGGAGGAGGAGGAGGAGGAGGAGGAGGAGGAGGAGGAGAAGGAGGAGGAGAAGGAGGAGAAGGAGGAGGAGGAGGAGGAGGAGAAGGAGGAGGAGAAGGAGAGAAGGAGAAGGAGGAGGAGAAGGAGGAGGAGGAGAAGGAGAAGGAGGAGGAGGAGAAGGAGGAGAAGGAGCAGCAGGTCCCTGCCGTCACCCGCAGTCCCGCCCATACCTGTGCTTCCTTATGAGGTACTTGCAGTGGCGCAGCAGGTATTCCTTGGACGGACGGCAGAGCTTCAGGGACCAGAAGTCATCCAGACGCATTTTTGGAGAACAGGATTTGCCGGGATTCCCGCCAAACAAATAATGAACCTTGAAAGAGGGAAAGGAGAACATCGGATCACGGTGCACAACCTGGTTCATTCCATTTTCGCTATTCGTTTCCGGGTTTTGGGTCCACTCTTCCCCAAAGGCCCAAAGGCACGATGCTGCAGTGCCAGGCCACCTTGACGCAATGTGGACGAGAAGGACCCATTGCAGGGAGTTCTCCCCTCCCCCCTGATGCGCATACCTTGTGCAACTCGTCGTATACGAGCTGGTGTGCGAAGCGTGGGCAGGGCTCCTCCTCCTGAAGGCTCTTGCTCGTGTTCTCTTTGGCCGCCTGGTCGTTCTTGTAGACACAAGACCTGCAAGGCGACACTGGGGTCAGGGCGGGTATCTCCCTTGTGAAGAGCAGACACACGTCCTCCTTTTTCCCCACAAAGGGAGCCCTGCTACCTACCAGCTGTTCCGCACGATGTCGTAAATCCAGAAGGAGTTCCGGACGTTCTCTTCCCTCTTCTCTTTGTCTTTGCTCAGTCCCGACAGCACGTGGATCTCGTTCAGTTCCGGATCGATGGTCGCTCGCTGGGTGAAGCCCGTCATTGGAACTGTGGGCCAGAGAAGCAGAAACACAAGTGCATTCATTTATCCCTTCACTGCATTTGGATCCTGCGCCTCCTCCAAGATGCTCAGGGCATCATGCACGGCTTTTGTCAGATCCCTGGCGACTTTCTCAGTGGACGCGTATTACCATATTAGCAAAAGCCCTTTACTGAAGCAGCGACATGAAACTCAAGGTTATTCTTGCTGAAAGTAAATTGATAGATGACACATCGATTCATATACTCCAAGGGTTCCCAGCCACGACGGACATAAACATGCCCCATTCCCAAGGAATATGTGGGCTCTTCCATCCCCACGAAAAGTGTGCAAACTAGCTTTGCGCCGATGCTAGGTGCATCCGATACTGTTCCAATCTCCACCTCCCAAGAGGAACGTAGCAACAGGCTACACAGCAGAGCAAGAAGAGCCAAACAATAAAGACACTTACAAATACCGAGACTTTCTCAGGCTTGCTTCCCCACCCCACGACCACACAATTCAATAACTCCACACTGACACCTGGCACCGACAGGTTACGATCCGCACCTTGGCAATATTTTACCAGTAACAATCTCAAATGACCGTGACAGGAGGCTGATGAATAGAAAGATCCTGACATTTTCATTCCCACAACAGCCTGCGAGGGAGACTATGCTGAGAGCGTGCGGGGTCGGCTAAGAAGAGTTTCAGGCTCCTCCCCTGCCACAAATGTTGATAGTTATTCAGGCCTAAGGTTAGCACCTGGACCTACCTACCTACCTTTCTTCCTTCCTTCTCTTCCCATCTCCTTCCCTCCCTCCTGCCCTCAGGCTACCCACCTGATTCTACCCAAAACATCTGATTAGCTGCTGTAGAAAATGGGATGCTGAAGTAGATGGGAGCCAAAGGTCACCATCCCTAGTAAGTTTGGTCAACCACACCGAAAGGTTTAGGAACTGCTAGCTTATCTAATGGGGAGGGAAGGCAGGCAGGCCACTAGATGGCAGAAAAGCCACAGAACCTAAAGGAACCGGATCCCTCAAGGAGCCCACCTCTCTTGGCGCTCCCGCTGGCTTCCCCAGCACCACCTGAGACCCACGGCCCCCACACAGCCTGCAGGGCTTTATGGCTCAGCTGGCACACGGCCAGCTGCTTCGCAGAAGCTTCATTTTTTACAGCCGCAATTGTTGCTGAAACTCCCCCAAGGGTGTTTTTCTTTTAAAAAGCAGGCATGCTTTGGAAAACTCAGTTGGTGAAAGGGCAAGCACTTGTGCGGAATTTAAAGAAATGGATCCTGCTCTTCTAAAACAGAGGTTGTCAGACTTTGGCACTCCAAATGTCCCTGGACTGCAGTTCCCATGAGCCCCTGCCAGCATGCACTAACAAGGGGTCATGGGAATTGTCTGGAGAGCCACGGTCTGGCCACCCCTGTTCTAGGGTGACCTAAGAAAAACGAGAAGCCAGGCATCTTGAATACCAGGCCTTGTTCCGTCACCAAAGAGGAGGTGGGCACAGCTGTCTGCCAGCTCTTCTCCAGGGTCTTACAACGATATAGGCTAGATATCAGGAAAAAAAATTCACAGTCAGAGCAGTTCAGCAGTGGAATAGGCTGCCTCAGGAGGTGGTGAGCTCCCCCTCACTGGCAGTCTTCAAGCAAAGGTTGGATACACATTTCTCTTGGATGCTTTAGGATGCTCTGGGCTGATCCTGCGTTGAGCAGGGGGTTGGACTAGATGGCCTGTATGGCCCCTTCCAACTCTATGATTCTATGATTCTATGGCCTGTATGGCCCCTTCCAACTCTAGGATTCTATGATTCTATGGCCTGTATGGCCCCTTCCAACTCTAGGATTCTATAATTCTATGGCCTGTGTGGCCCCTTCCAACTCTAGGATTCTATGATTCTATGGCCTGTATGGCCCCTTCCAACTCTATGATTCTGTGATTCTGATTCTATGATTCTATGGTCTTGGGACGAGGTCTTACATATCGTGTTGTTCTTATTACACAAAGCGTTAGTTAGTTAGCTAGTTAATTAGCACAGCCTTGATTGGCATGTTAAAAAAAACAACAAAATACAGTTAAGGGCTTCGATTAAAGTTACGACAAATCAAATCAGGTATGAAAATTGTAAAACGTTCAATTCGTGATCCCTCAATGCCAATAGCAGAAACTGCTTCAATTACTTCTGGGTCTTAATTAGACGTCAGGAAAACTACCTTGAACTTGTCAGCTTGGCGTGTCTTATTACTAAACAAGGAGCTAGGAAATTTAAGATGAATATTGGAGTGAAAAAGGGTAATACAAAAAGAGATCATTGTCCGGGGGGGGGGGATCTCCACAGAGAAGGGTAAATATGTGGCTGGCCTGAGGATGTAGTGATGGCCACAGGGAGAAACAGCTTTCTAACATTCATGGAGGATAATCAATGGTTGTGACAGTGACAAAGGGAAACCTCCACAGTTTGGGGCACTAAACCTCTGGATCCCAGAGCTGGGAGGCAACATCGGGCGAAGGCTTTGGCCCAGTCAACCAAAATAACTGGCTGGACACCGGGTGAGACAGGATGCTGGACTAGATGGACCCCTGGCCTGATCCAGCAGGGCTCTTCTGATGTTCTTAACATGAGGGGAAGGCCTCTATGCCCTGTTATTGGTCATTCAGAGGAACTGGTTGGCCACTGGGTGAGCCAGGATGCTGGACCCTGGAGAGGCTGATGTTACTTTGAGCAGATAAGACTGACCTTGAGAAACCAGTGGCCTGATTCTTTCTAAGCCAGCTTCACGTGGAGGGGCCATGGCTCAGGGGAAGAGCACCTGTTTGGCATGCAGAATCATAGAATCATAGAGTTGGAAGGGGCCATAGAGGCCATCTAGTCCAACCCCCTGCTCAACGCAGGATCAGCCCAAAGCATCCTAAAGCATCCAAGAAAAGTGTGTATCCAACCTTTGCTTGAAGACTGCCAGTGAGGGGGAGCTCACCACCTCCTTAGGCAGCCTATTACACTGCTGAACTACTCTGACTGTGAAAAACTTTTTCCTGATATCTAGCCTATATCGTTGTACTTGAAGTTTAAACCCATTACTGCGTGTCCTCTCCTCTGCAGCCAACAGAAACAGCGTCCTGCCCTCCTCCAAGTGACAACCTTTCAAATACTTAAAGAGGGCTATCATGTCCCCTCTCAACCTCCTTTTCTCCAGGCTGAACATTCCCAAGTCCCTCAACCTATCTTCATAGGGCTTGGTCCCTTGCCCCCCCCCCCCCCAAGAAAGTCCCAAGTTCAATCCCTGGGATCTCACATTAAAAGGAGCAGGTGGCAGGGGATGCCAAGAGCCAGGAGATTTGCTGCCATTCCGAGTCTGACTGGGCATAAGGCAGCTTCGTGTACGTCTTCATATATGCAAAGGCTGCAGGAAGGACGTAATTATTCATAGATGCTGGCACTCGAACTCCTGTCTTTGCTAATATATTCCCGGATTTGTTCGGCTGCACCTTTCACGGGGACTGGGAAGAGAAGAGCCTGAAGAGAAGAACGCTCCAGAAAGATGCTGCTGGAATGGCTGAAGCTGCCCTCTTGGTTGCGTACTGAGATCGAAAGACGCTGCTGCGAAGGCTGAATTAATTCCCCCTCCCCCCACATAGAAAAGAGGGCAGAATCAAATACTTGGCTGTCCCGATTGTTTGTCAGACATGACTCGCTCCCCGTTTCCCAGGGCAGCCGGCCTTGCAGCAGGCATCTGGGACTGGCATGGGATCGCCGTGTGCGGTTTCTGCTCTGCTCCTCTCCTCCCGGATCAGTTTACAAGGAGACGGGGCCAGGGGGGGGAGGCATGCAGGCTCCTAGCAGCCGGACAAGAAAGAAAGAAAGAAAGAAAGAAAGAAAGAAAGAAAGAAAGAAAGAAAGAAAGAAAGAAAGAAAGAAAGAAAGAAAGAAAGAAAGAAAGAAAGAAAGAAAGAAAGAAAGAAAGAAAGAAAGAAAGAAAGAAAGAAAGAAAGAAAGAAAGAAAGAAAGAAAGAAAGAAAGAAAGAAAGAGAAGGGGGGTGCTCTTGCAAATACTGCTCACCCCTGCCCCCAAAAGGGCAACTGTGAAACCTGAATTTATGCACGGGAGGGGAGGGGAGGGGAGGGGGGGAGGGGGGGAGGAAGGAAGGAAGGAAGGAAGGAAGGAAGGAAGGAAGGAAGGAAGGAAGGAAGGAAGGAAGGAAGGAAGGAAGGAAGGAAGGAAGGAAGGAAGGAAGGAAGGAAGGAAGGAGAAATTGAATTCTGGCAGGGAGGGAGGGAGGGAGGGAACAGCATCTGGATAGCAGCTCTGTGGTGTGCCGGCAGGGCCTACAAGAGGCCTGGTCTCGCTTGGTTCTTGTTTCTTTTCCTGCATCTACAGGCAGGGAAATGCCACGCCGTGACTAAGCAGTCCGGCAGCTGCCAGCAGCACACGCACCAAGCAGCTCCCAGATGCGTATAAGAAACTAGATTCAAGCCCTGGGCCATGCTGCTCACTTGTGTACACAGTGTCCCCAATAATCTTGTGATCCAAAAGTGACTGCCGCCCGAGGGATCCAGAATCCGCTCCGAAAGCGCCGTGTGTGGGCAAGGCCGAGGACGGCATCCGAGGGGGAGGAGAGCAGGCGGGGCCGCTGGGAGAAGGAGCCTGAAGTCATTATCGCCTCCACGGTTCTCAGCTGCTCCTGGCTCACGACTCCTCCATGCTAATAAAAATTCTCTCCGCTGGCAAAGCTCACTGGCGTCCTACCTAAACACAGGCATCCACATAACAGTACTTGGCTGCTTCGGATACGAGAGCCTAGCGTAATCTTCACAACAACCTTGTAAAACAGAACAATACCCCCCCCCCCGGTGTGAGACAGGACGCCGGACTAGATGGACCCCCACAGGTCTGACCCAGCAGGGCTCTTCTGAGGTTCTTATGAAGGCCTCGGCCTCCCTGCCCTGTTGCTGGCCCTCCAGAGGAACTGCTTGGCCCCTGTGTGAGACGGGATGCTGGACTAGATGGACCCTCCCTGATCTAACCCAGCAGGGCTCTCCTGATGTTCTTTTGAAGGCCTCTATACCCTGTTCTTGACCCTCCAGAGGAGATGGCTGGCCACTGTATGAGCCAGGACGCTGGACTAGATGGACCCTCCCTGGTCTGACCCAGCAGGGCTCTTCTGAGGGTCTTCTCAGGGGAACGCCTCAGCTTCCCTGCCCTGTGGCTGGCCCTGCAGAGGAACTGGCTGGCCCCTGGGTGATACAGGAGGTTGGACTAGATGGACCCTCCCTGGCCTGACCCAGCAGGGCTCTTCTGAGGGTCTTCTCAGGGGAAGGCCTCGGCCTCTCTGCCCTGTGGCTGGCCCTGCAGAGGGATTGGCTGGCCCCTGGGTGATACAGGAGGCTGGACTAGATGGACCCTCCCTGGTCTGACCCAGCAGGGCTCTTCTGATGTTCTTATGAAGGCCTCGGCCTCTCTGCCCTGTTGTTGGCCCCCCAGAGGAACTTGCTGGCCGCTGTGCGAGATGGGAGGCTGGGCTCTTCTGATGTTCTTAGGATTCTCGAGGAAGATGGCCTTGAGGGAGTGTGATGCCTCCAAAGTCACCTACCGAACTTCGTGGCTGAAAAATAGTTCAAGTTCTGGCTGGTGACAGCCTGGCCATGATCCCACACTGGATCTTGGTTCCCCAAAGGGCATTCTTAACTAAAGACGTTTTTGAGGTTCTATGTAGGGATGTGAGAAAATACAATTATTCAATAAAACCGGAGTACATTCCACCACCCACCCCTTGTACAAACTCTCCGGTTCTTTGTATGTTCCTCTGGTTTCCCTCCAAAGCAGGACATTTGAGAGTTCCAGCTGCAAGCCCAGCCAACCTGGTTGACTCCGCTCACATGAAAGCATCTCTCCCTCAGCAGTTAGAATAAAACACATCCAAAGAAAACATACTGGCAGCCAACTCCAGCTTAATTCCCCCTTCTCCGTCCCATCACAATTAAAGTCTGTTTGAGTACCTTGGCACCTTTAAGACTGACAAAAGTTTTGTTCTGTGGAGTGGCTTTTGGGTGCAAGCGCATACGGGCCTATGTGGTGCTCCTCCATGCGCCCTCCCAACTGGGAAGATAAAGAAGATAAAGAAGATAAAGAAACGCCCACCCACCTGTGTAGCAGCCTGCACGGGCTTTGGGCGCTGCTCTTCGCGCTCTCCCAACAGGACAGGGCACTGAAAGCAGAGAAAAGCCCGCCCACCTGCCCACATAGGGGCCTGTGTGAGCATTAGGTACTCTTCTGCACGTTCTCCCGACTGGGTAGATTCACAGAATCATAGAGTTGGAAGGGGCCATGGAGGTCATCTAGTCCAACCCCCTGCTCAACGCAGGATCAACCCAAAGCATCCTAAAGTAAAGAAGATGGAGAAAAGCCCGTCCAGCCACATAAAGGCCTGTGCGGGCTTCGGGTGCTCCGCTTGGGTGCTCCTCCACCACCACTGAGAAGATGCTTGGGGTTGGCCTCTGTCCGCCACTTCCCCTCTCAAACCACTGCCCCTCGGCTTGGCCTGGCCGGCGGGTGGCGCTTCCTCCGTCTTAATCCTTCTCGCCTCTGAGTGGGACGACGTGGACAGAGATGTTCCTACATCAAAAAACAGCTCTTCTTCGTCTTCTAACCAGGGGCAACCCTCCTTCACTTCTAACCACTGATGAGTTAGGGCCAGCCTGGATTAGGGTTGTGCGCTCCGGCGCACTCTGGCGATCACTGAAGCCTGGAACGCACAACCCTAGCCTGGACTATTCAGCATTCGTAATCATAGAATCATAGAGTTGGAAGGGGCCATAGAGGCCATCTAGTCCAACCCCCTGCTCAACGCAGGATCAGCCTAAAGCATCCAAGAAAAGTGTGTATCCAACCTTTGCTTGAAGACGGCCAGTGAGGGGGCACTCACCACCTCCCTAGGCAGCCTATTCCACTGCTGAACTAGAATCATAGAATCATAGAGTTGGAAGGGGCCATAGAGGCCATCTAGTCCAACCCCCTGCTCAACGCAGGATTAGCCCTAAGCATCCTAAAGCATCCAAGGAAAGTGTGTATCCAACCTTTGCTTGAAGACTGCCAGTGAGGGGGCACTCACCACCTCCCTAGGCAGCCTATTCCACTGCTGAACTAGAATCATAGAATCATAGAGTTGGAAGGGGCCATACAGGCCATCTAGTCCAACCCCGTGCTCAACGCAGGATAGAATCATAGAATCATAGAGTTGGAAGGGGCCATACAGGCCATCTAGTCCAACCCCGTGCTCAACGCAGGATAGAATCATAGAATCCTAGAGTTGGAAGGGCCCATAGAGGCCATCTAGTCCAACCCCCTGCTCAACGCAGGATCAGCCCAAAGCATCCTAAAGCATCCAAGAAAAGTGTGTATCCAACCTTTGCGTGAAGACTGCCAGTGAGGGGGAGCTCCCCACCTCCCTAGGCAGCCTATTCCACTGCTGAACTAGAATCATAGAATCATAGAGTTGGAAGGGGCCATACAGGCCATCTAGTCCAACCCCGTGCTCAACGCAGGATAGAATCATAGAATCATAGAGTTGGAAGGGGCCATACAGGCCATCTAGTCCAACCCCGTGCTCAACGCAGGATAGAATCATAGAATCATCGAGTTGGAAGGGGCCATACAGGCCATCTAGTCCAACCCCGTGCTCAACGCAGGATAGAATCATAGAATCCTAGAGTTGGAAGGGCCCATAGAGGCCATCTAGTCCAACCCCCTGCTCAACACAGGATCAGCCCAAAGCATCCTAAAGCATCCAAGAAAAGTGTGTATCCAACCTTTGCTTGAAGACTGCCAGTGAGGGGGAGCTCACCACCTCCTTAGGCAGCCCATTCCACTGCTGAACTACTCTGACTGTGAAAAATCCTGGCCTCCTTGTTCAAAACACCGGCAAAACTTGCACCAGAATCTGAAACTTAGACTTAATCAACCCTCCTACTATAAGAATCCACTATAAATCCCTTAAATAAATTCCAAACCGGGTGCTTTGGACCTTGTTTAAGGGATCTATAGTGGATTTTAATGTTATCATGATTAATAGTATTATTTTATGGTATTAAAGATGTTGTTACCTGTCCCGAGTCCCTGGGGAAGGGCAGGATATACTTTTCTTTTTCAAATCAGTCCTAATAGTAGTAGTGGCAAACGCCACTGATTAATTAAATGTTGATATCAGTTCTGAATTGCCCAATAATTTCATTAGCTGCTTAGCAACAGTTTTGTTATAATTTTATAAAACAAAAAAAGGAAAAAAATACATGGGCCGCTTTCAGCATAATTTTACAAAGCCGTTATCAAACTGATTCCGGAAAACTGAAGGCGTGAGCATTACAGCCCTCGCCCCCGTGCAAAACCACCAACCAACCAACCAAATGACACGCTTACGGCGTTAAAAGATTTGTCTTCGGTTATGATCCAGAGGAATGTGGTTCAGAGTTCACGAGAGGACGGGGAGGGGGGTGTTTACAGAGAGCATGAGCAGCTGGAGCATGACGCACGGCCACGTGGACCCAGCCAGGGCAAAACAGCACAATAGCTGGACCTTAACGCCTGTGCTTTCCAGCCCGCACGTGTCTCCCCAGTAAACAAACCCGGCTTATTTATAGTTTTGCCTTGCCCTCTTTTGGGGAGGGGGGAAGCAATAACTCTCTCACAGGGAGGCTGGAAACTGGAGACCCCACAGGTATTATCTTATCTCGCCCTAAAATGGTACTAGAAATCCTGAGCTTCCACATTAGGGAGAACAGTCTTGTGAAAGTTAGGAAGCGAGGCGAGCAAATGCCAGGTTGGAAGGCTGCCCAGAGCGGGCCTCGGGGGAAAGGCGGGATGATGGTGGGATGATGACAAGATATCCCTTGCGAAAGGGTGAAGGTTGGTCTCAGAGGGTGAACCTAAGATGTACCCAGTGGCGGAAAATCCCTAGCCCTGCAGGTGAGTTCTCTAGGGGGAGACCACCCTGGGTTTCTCGAGGAATATAGTTGTTCTGGCTAATAGCTACTGACTAGTGGGGGGCCCCCACAAGACTCATTGGGGGGAGAAACCAAACTCCCCACCCCGTTGCCGAACATTGCTGTCCCACAGTGGCTCCTACCTGGCACCTGTCATGGGCTCCCTGCAGTGGGTACAACAAGCAATGTGGAATGTTTGCGCATGTGTGTGCACATACAACAGGTTTTCTCTTTAAATTTTTTTTTGGGGGGGGGGGAAATTAAAACCCCCGATGTATTTTTTGTTTAATATTTCAGATTTTTCTGGGGTTTCCTCCCCGCCCCAAGTTTGCACAAAAACCTGCTTGGCCCCAATCCACGGATTTAGTTATCCTCAGATGGAGGCCATGAATCACTTTTAGGTATATAAAATTATAGAATCATAGAGTTGGAAGGGACCTCCACAGTCATCTAGTCCAGGGGTAGTCAACCCGTGGTCCTCCAGATGTCCATGGACTACAATTCCCATGAGCCCCTGCCAGAAAACGCTGGCAGGGGCTCATGGGAATTGTAGTCCATGAACATCTGGAGGACCACAGGTTGACTACCCCTGCTCTAGTCCAAACCCTGTCCAATGCAAGAACTCACAACTAACTGCCAACCCACAGTGACCACAATTTCATGTGTAAGTGTTCCTTCCACCAAAAATCTCCAGCATCCAGCCTGGCCTGCAGGGAATTCACCTACCATCCCACAGAGGCAATCAGCAATTCCCTGGATATACAAGGAAGGGCTACAAGAGACAAGTATCAACACAACCCCTTCTGCCCACCCACTCACAATCTTCCTAAGTTCACAGAATCAGCATTTCTGTCAGATGAGTATCCAGCCTCTGCTTAAAAACCCGCAAAGAAGGAGAACCCACCACCTCCTGAGGAAGCCTGCTCCCCTGAGGAACCGTTCTAACGGTCGGGAACTTCCTCTGGAGGTTTAGCCAAACATTCTTTGGAATTAATTTAGATAGATGTCAAGATAGATAGATTACAAGGACAATCTTAGGCAGACTCCACTGAAGTCAACAAATACAGAAAGGGGTAACTTGGCATAAAATGTATAGCTCCACAATGCAGAAACTGCCAAACCTCTTTCAAAAGACACCTCATGTGACCACACATGAAACAGACTACTCCTGAATCAGATAACCAATTGCCGATTCAGACTGGCAGCAATTCTCGAGAGTCCCGGGCAAAAGTCTTCCCTATCACTTACTGCCTGACCCTTTTGACTGGAGATGCCGGGGATTGAACCTGGGGCCTTCTGCACGGCGAGCAGAAGTTCTTCTACTGAGCCACAGGCCCTTCCCTAATGAAGCTGCCTTAGATCAGACAGCTGGTCCATAAAGGTCAGTACAGCCTACCGCCAGTTCTCCAGAATATTTCTCATCACTGCCTACTTGGATCTTTCCATGGAATGCATTCAGGATCTTCTCCATGTACAGAGGAGGTTCTTCCATTGAGCTACAATCTCTCCTTGGGGGAAGAGAAGACTTCCTTAAGGGAAACTAGTGGACTAACTCAGGAATTTTAAAAGTAATGCTTGCTTTTGTTCAAAGCTCCGGCCAACTGAGCCCCTCTACCAGAAGTCCCTTTAGTTATATTTCTTTCTTTCTATTTCAGTATATGTACCGCCATTCCCCCGGTGGGCTCACGGCAGTTTGCAATAATAAAAAAATAACATAATAAAAACCCCATAAAAACTTCCCTTATAACAACCAACAACTAAGGCCTAACTTCTCAACAGGATGGCTGCTTCTAAACTGGGGAGGGCCTGACTCAGGGGCAGAGCATCTGCCTGCCATGCAGAAGGTCCAGAGTTCAATCCCGGCATCTTTCAGCTTTCCGCAGGGCCTGCAAGACGTAGCTCTTCCACCAGGCGTATGGTTGACAAGGCCATTGCAGTAGCCGGTGTTACCATCTGAGGATCTCTAAATTGAGGTCAACTAAGTTCCTTGCTCCCAGGGAGAGAGAGTGCATGACCCATGCTGAACGGGGGAGAGGTCTGGTATTTTATTGTTCGCCATCTTGTTACGTTATATTATATTTTTGTATTAAGGGATATTTTAGGGGATTTTACTGTATTTTTACTGATTTTGTAAACCGCAGTGAGACATTTGAGAGCGGCGGTATATAAATATAAATTAAAAAACAAATCTCCAGTTGCCAGGGTCGGGCCGCAGCGGCTGTGAAAGACCTCCATCTGAGACTCCGGAGAGCTGCTGCCGGTCTGAGCGGGAAACACTGAATACGATGGACCATTGGGCAGATTCAGCGTAAGGCAGCTTCATCCCTGAATATCAAGCACTGTTCTGACTCCTCGCGGAGAGAGGCTGGTTCTAATGCGCCCTTCCGCAAACAAACAAGGGAAACGTCCGGCACTGTTTATTTACTTTCTCGGATGCATGAGGATGGCGGAAGGGCATTCTGTTCCTTTGTGACTGCTAATGAGTCACTTGCTTACAAAAGCCACTGTTTGGCCTTTGTGGGGTGAGGGGGGGGGGGGGAGAGGCCTAATTATGTTGTTCTCATCTGACTGACTGCAATGCGCCATTAATATGTTCGTGCCTCCTGAGCCGCTAAGCCGTAAGACAACATCTGTCTCCCGCACAAAAGGGTCACAGTTTGTCCGGTGAAATGCAGCGATGCTTGCACAAGCCCCGCGTTGTCCTCCTAAATGACGTCTGGTTATGAGAGAGGAGCAGTTTGCAAAAGTTAGGGCAGGAGTTTATCGCGTAACTCTATTGCTCGCGTGACACAGCTCAGGCACGCCTGGCCTCGACTGGGCCCAGGGCCTTGAGCCACACAATGATTTTCATGTGTCCGATGACATCTTCATTTTTAATTAAGAGCACTTCTGGAAGAGACGGTGGCATGTACTTTTTTGTAAAACCTTCAAAACCTCAGAATGGGCTTGGGACACAACGACCCCAAGCGACGCAGGAAAGCTGGTTTCGAAACGTGGCAGAATACAAACATTTGTCAATCATGCAGGAAGAAACGGCAGCAAGTTTGACTGGGCACGTGTTCTAGTTACGTTCAGGGTCTCCCCCCATGGATAACTAAAGAACTCTTTATTGTGCAGTGGATTGGACTAGATCAGTGGTCCCCAACCCCCGGGCCAGGGGCCGGTACCGGTCTGTAGATCAGTCGGTACCGGGCCACGGCTCCTTCTCGTCCTCCTCCCTGGCTGCTGCCTCAGGGGCTGCCCTGCCACTCTGCTGCTGACTCACCTTTGGTGCTCTCCAGCCACCACCATGGATGGGGCTCCCCCTTGGTGTGGCAGTGCGCAGCTGCTGCTGGCAGCACCCCCCAGCGGGCGGCGGGAAGTCAGGGGTGCCAGTGGGAAAGCAAGTGGAGCAGGGGCTCAGGCAATGACGCAGCAAAAGACTACCCCCCCCCCCTCAGTAAAATTGTAAAGCATTGACCGGTCCCCGGTGATAAAAAGGTTGGGGACCACTGGACTAGATGACCCTGTAGACCCTTTCTAAAACTATGACTCTCATGACAGAGTCCGCTTTAAAAAAGAAAGAAATCCATAAGCCGGAGAAGCTGAGAGGTTCTCAGTCTCAAGAAACAAAATTAAGCCTTGTCAGACCAAATGGGCTAATAGCCTGGAAGAACTTGAAGTATCTCCCGATCTCCCTGATCACCCTTTCCCCCAAAAAGGTAGCTGCTTAACCCTTGCTCCCCTTATTGTTTTCTGTCCAAAGCTGCATACGGAGAACACCTTTGTGTCTTCTCCCATCTGTTTCTGACTGGATTTCTCTGGTTCTCCCCTCTCAGGAACATCATCGACTCACTCAACCCCTCTGGCAGGGGAGAATCCACATGTCTCTGAGAAGTCACCCCCCCCCCCGAACAAGCAAGGAGCCCCTTGAGTTTGCCCCCTGCACAAACAGGAGGGGCCTTTCCCTACTCCCAAACACGTTTGAGTCATGTGAACACGCCCAAAGAGAGCCGTACGTGATGGGGAAGCTATTTCCTGCCAAGGTTAACAACCTTCTGGTCCTGCCGAAAAGGCTTTTTGAAAACCGAAATTTTTCAAACGCCACGGGTGCGCTTACCCATCCCCGAGTCTTTCTTTGTGCCGTCTGAGATGATGTCCACGTGGTCGCTGTCGACGTCGTAACTGAAGAAGTCGTTCAAGTACGTCTTTGACCTCTGCCCGCCAAACACGTACAGGCAACGATTCCTCTGGAGGGAAGAGAAGGGAGCCGTTGAGTTTCCTCTAAACAGGTCGTCAGAGAAGAGGGCTGGGTCAAGCCCCCGCAGGTTGCAGCCCATGTGTCCCGTGTGAAGGACCTTCTCCTTCCGTATGTCCTTGGGCACCAACTGTGGTCCATCCGTCCCAACACTTGGGGAGGCCCGTTTGACATGGATCAAACCAGAAGGCAACAGCAAAGCACATTAAGACGCATAACGTACGGGAGATTCTAGCCCTGACCTGGATGGATGGCCAAGGCTAGGCCAGTATCATAGGATCTACGTCCTTCACTTCAAGAAGGACGTAGATAAAATTGAAAGGGTACAGAGGAGAGCGACGAGGATGATCTGGGGCCAAGGGACCAAGCCCTATGAAGATAGGTTGAGGGCCTGGGGAATGTTCAGCCTGGAGAAAAGGAGGTTGAGAGGGGACATGATAGCCCTCTTTAAGTATTTGAAAGGTTGTCACTTGGAGGAGGGCAGGAGGCTGTTCCCGTTGGCTGCAGAGGAGAGGACACGCAGTAATGGGTTTAAACTTCAAGTACAACGATATAGGCTAGATATCAGGAAAAAAAATTTCACAGTCAGAGTAGTTCAGCAGTGGAATAGGCTGCCTAAGGAGGTGGTGAGCTCCCCCTCATTGGCAGTCTTCAAGCAAAGGTTGGATACACACTTTTCTTGGATGCTTTAGGATGCTTAGGGCTGATCCTGCGTTGAGCAAGGGGTTGGACTAGATGGCCTGTATGGCCTCTTCCAACTCTGTGATACTATGATTCTATGATCCATGTTGGATCAGGCCAATGGAAGTTGGAAGGGGCCATACAGGCCATCTAGTCCAACCCCCTGCTCAACGCAGGATCAGCCCTAAGCAGGATCTCAGAAGCTAAGCTGGGCCACTAAGCTGTTTTGTACTTCGATGGGAGACCGTAAAGGAAGTCAAAACAGAGGTGGGCAATGGTGAACCGTTACGGGGGTCTCGCCTTCAAAACCCTCCAGGGTTTGCCGTAAGCAGGCTGCGACTTGGCTGCCCTTTCCAACACTCAAGAAGTTGACTCTTCCGAGCAGGACCGGCAATTCATCAAAATGATTTCAGTTATCCAGAGCTAAGTAAACGGTGAGTCATCGAAGCCTCCCCGCAGAGGAGAAGAAAGCAAGAAGTGGCTGTCCGTTTCACAATCAGAGGCGGTTGCTCAATGAAGGAAAGGTCATCATAAACATACAGAGCAGGTCCATCAGTGGATATTAGGGACAATGCAGAGATGAGACACTCTGTCTGGGGCAGGGATGCTTGGTATTCTTGAAGCTTTCGAGGGGGGGGGATAGTGGGAGGGTTTCTGGAGTTTTGGCCCTGCTGGTGGACCTCCTGAGGGCACCTGGCTATTGGCTAGAACGTGACACAGAGGGCAGGACTGGATGGGCCATTGGCCTGATCCAACATGGCTTCTCTTATGTTCTTGTGGCCCTGCTGGTGGACCTCCTGAGGGCACCTGGCTGTTGGCTAGAACGTGACACAGAGGGTAGGACTGGATGGGCCATTGGCCTGATCCAACATGGCTTCTCTTATGTTCTTATGGCCCTGCTGGTGGACCTCCTGAGGCCACCTGGCTATTGGCTAGAACGTGACACAGAGGGTAGGACTGGATGGGCCTTTGGCCTGATCCAACATGGCTTCTCTTATGTTCTTATGGCCCTGCTGGTGGACCTCCTGAGGCCACCTGGCTATTGGCTAGAACGTGACACAGAGGGCAGGACTGGATGGGCCATTGGCCTGATCCAACATGGCTTCTCTTATGTTCTTATGGCCCTGCTGGTGGACCTCCTGAGGCCACCTGGCTATTGGCTAGAACGTGACACAGAGGGTAGGACTGGATGGGCCTTTGGCCTGATCCAACATGGCTTCTCTCATGTTCTTATGGCCCTGCTGGTGGACCTCCTGAGGCCACCTGGCTATTGGCTAGAACGTGACACAGAGGGCAGGACTGGATGGGCCTTTGGCCTGATCCAACATGGCTTCTCTTATGTTCTTATGGCCCTGCTGGTGGACCTCCTGAGGGCACCTGGCTATTGGCTAGAACGTGACACAGAGGGCAGGACTGGATGGGCCATTGGCCTGATCCAACATGGCTTCTCTTATGTTCTTATGGCCCTGCTGGTGGACCTCCTGAGGGCACCTGGCTATTGGCTAGAACGTGACACAGAGGGTAGGACTGGATGGGCCTTTGGCCTGATCCAACATGGCTTCTCTTATGTTCTTATGGCCCTGCTGGTGGACCTCCTGAGGCCACCTGGCTATTGGCTAGAACGTGACACAGAGGGCAGGACTGGATGGGCCTTTGGCCTGATCCAACATGGCTTCTCTTATGTTCTTATGGCCCTGCTGGTGGACCTCCTGAGGGCACCTGGCTATTGGCTAGAACGTGACACAGAGGGCAGGACTGGATGGGCCATTGGCCTGATCCAACATGGCTTCTCTTATGTTCTTATGGCCCTGCTGGTGGACCTCCTGAGGGCACCTGGCTATTGGCTAGAACGTGACACAGAGGGCAGGACTGGATGGGCCATTGGCCTGATCCAACATGGCTTCTCTTATGTTCTTGTGGCCCTGCTGGTGGACCTCCTGAGGGCACCTGGCTATTGGCTAGAACGTGACACAGAGGGCAGGACTGGATGGGCCATTGGCCTGATCCAACATGGCTTCTCTTATGTTCTTGTGGCCCTGCTGGTGGACCTCCTGAGGGCACCTGGCTATTGGCTAGAACGTGACACAGAGGGCAGGACTGGATGGGCCATTGGCCTGATCCAACATGGCTTCTCTTATGTTCTTGTGGCCCTGCTGGTGGACCTCCTGAGGCCACCTGGCTATTGGCTAGAACGTGACACAGAGGGCAGGACTGGATGGGCCATTGGCCTGATCCAACATGGCTTCTCTTATGTTCTTGTGGCCCTGCTGGTGGACCTCCTGAGGGCACCTGGCTATTGGCTAGAACGTGACACAGAGGGCAGGACTGGATGGGCCATTGGCCTGATCCAACATGGCTTCTCTTATGTTCTTGTGGCCCTGCTGGTGGACCTCCTGAGGGCACCTGGCTATTGGCTAGAACGTGACACAGAGGGCAGGACTGGATGGGCCATTGGCCTGATCCAACATGGCTTCTCTTATGTTCTTGTGGCCCTGCTGGTGGACCTCCTGAGGGCACCTGGCTATTGGCTAGAACGTGACACAGAGGGCAGGACTGGATGGGCCATTGGCCTGATCCAACATGGCTTCTCTTATGTTCTTGTGGCCCTGCTGGTGGACCTCCTGAGGGCACCTGGCTATTGGCTAGAACGTGACACAGAGGGCAGGACTGGATGGGCCATTGGCCTGATCCAACATGGCTTCTCTTATGTTCTTGTGGCCCTGCTGGTGGACCTCCTGAGGCCACCTAGTTTTGGCCACTGGGTGACAGAGTATTGGACTAGAGCAGGGGTCTCCAACTTTTTTCAGGCCGGGGGCTGGGAGGGGCAGAGGGAGGCCCGGGGACTGGGGGGGGAGAGCAGAGCTGCCACTCCTGTACATTTGCGCCCGCGCCTCCCCCAGGGGTTGGGGAACATGGAACTAGAGTATCAGCTTCACCTCCCTCACAGGGTGTCCATTATGGGGTGAGGAAGGGAAGGTGATTTTAAGACTTTGAGAGACCTCTAGAAATAGTGAAAAGTGGGGTATAAAAAACAACTACTATTATTATTATTATTATTATTATTATTATTATTATTATTATTATTATTATTATTATTATATTTCATTTACAGCATTTTTTGCCACCTTTCCACCTACCCAGGGCTCACAAGGCAGTGATTATAGAAAACATCAAAACCTTTCAACTAAAACACATAAATAAACAGCACTTGAAGGAGAGATTGCAGGGAATATTTCTGAATGCATCCCCTACAGCAGTGGCCTCAACCTCCCTAATGTCACGACCCTTTAATCCAGTTCCTCCTGTTCTGGTGACCCCCAAACATAAAATGATGCAAGGGTTCTTTCACAGAAATGAAACCAAAACTGACCAATGCCGTGAAGATCCATTGTTCATGATAGTATATAAATTGTTTTTTCCCTGGGGTTTCTCGGTTCAGTTCTGCCTCTTGTCCCACTATGCTGATCTCGCTCTTTTCCACTGCTCCAGACAGATGAACACTCTATCTCAATCTACCCCGCAAGGCTGTTGTGTGGATGGTGCACACACACCCCCCCCCGGCGAAGCGGCTTGTCCTGCTGCGACCCCTCTGAAAGGGTCGTTCGACCCCCAGGTTGAGAACCACTGCCCTACAGTCTCTCTAAGTATATTCCTTTACTGAGAGCCAGTGTGGTGGTTAAAGGCTGCAGCCTCTAATCAGGAGAACCGGGTCTGATTCCCCACTCCTCCTCCATATTCAGCTAGCTCGGTGACCTTGGCCAAGTCACAGTTCTCTTAGAGCTGTTCTTGCAGAGCAGTTCTCTCAGAGCTTTCTCAGCCTCACCTATCTCACAGGGTGACTGCTATGGGGATGGGAAAGGGAAGGCAATTGTCAGCTGCCCAGAGACTCCTTTGGCAGCGAAAAGCAGGGTATACAACTTTTCTTCTTCATTTACATTCAAAACCTGTTTTCATTCTGCTTCTGCATCGCAATACATTTAGATACCATTTTTAAAACGTTTCTCAATTCTTATAAGTGTCTCCTGCTTGCATAATACCCATTCTCCTGTCTACTCTTGAGGCTTTTAACATTCTGCCTGGGCTCTTCAACGCCGCCCACCTCAATGAATGCGCAAGATAAAGCCGGGCATAAAATGAATCCTCGGGACTGGTTCTTACCGAATGGAACAGCATGCAGTGCCCTATCCGGGATTGGATGTCCTCGGGGCCGGCGTTGCACGAATCTTCCCGCAGGAGCTTCCACGTCCGGCATCGGCAGTCGAACGCAAACAGGCCGCTGAACTGGGGCTCGCTGGCTCGCCCGTCGTCCACGCTGCCGTTGCACGTCAGAATCCGCCCGCCAAAGGTGTAGATCATGTGCTTTTCGGAGTCCATGCACATCTGCAATAAAAGGAGGTCGGCTTAGGCCTCGCACAGGAACAAGGCTCGGAAACCCAAGGGCCAAACTGCGCGTCTGCGAATCTTTGAAGCGGACCATTGACGGAGAGACGGAGAGATCTGTGAGGGTCTGCAGATTGTTAACAAAACACATCTTGACTTGGCGCAAACATCCATCTAACGGGTAACCCAAGTCGGAGGAAGGGTGCTTGCACTCGAAAGCTCACGCCTTGAATAAATCTTTGTTGGTCTTAACGGTGCCCCTGGAATCTTATTGTACCAAGCCAACCAGTTCAATACATTCCCCAGACTGAAAAACAGACACTAAAGCAGGCTTTTATCAAGTGTCCCCACACCCTCCCCCTTAGTCCCAAATCCTGCTGGGAAATGAGTAACATGTAACATGATAGACATAACATTTTACTGTGAAATTAAACACTGGCTTCAGAGACACAGGATCAAGGAGACCAGGTGGTCCCTGGAACAACCTCACTGAGATGGATGGGGACTGGGATCAAAGCGGAAGCACATAGGGCTGGGTTCTGCTGGAGGAGATGAGGGCAGTAACCAAAAGGAGATAACCATCAAAGCATGCAAATAAACAAACAGAAAATCATAAGAAAAGGCACTTCTGATGGGTATGTAGCAGAGAGCATGCACATTTGAGTGGGGTGGATTCAAGTGGGTAAGCCGTATTGGTCTGAAGCAGCACAACAAAACAAAATCGGAGTCCAGGGGCACCTTTAAGACCAACCAAGATTTATTCAAGGCGTGAGCTTTCGAGTGCAAGCAAGTCTGAGGAAGAGTGCTTGCACTCGAAAGCTCACGCCTTGAATAAATTTTGATTGGTCTTAAAGGTGCCCCTGGATTCTGATTTTGTTGAGTGGGGTGTAACAGATTCACATCCTTATTACGGTCCTAGACCAGCATAGGCAAAATTAATAAACCATCAGAAAACAGGGGACAGACAGCAAAAAGCAGAAAACAGCTAAAGCACAAATTTACTACCCTTAGACCGGGGGTCATCAACCCCCGGTCCGTGGCCTGGTGCCAGGCCGTGAAGGCCATGGTACCGGGCCACGGGCAGCCGTGCTTGCCTCCCCCCGCCCACAGTGAGAAGGAAGGGAAGAGGCAGGCACAGCCGCCGGCACACTGGCGACGCAAACATGCATGCGTGCAGTTGCCGCGCATGTGCGTTAGCACCCCTGGTGGTGAAAACGCGTATGCGTGGCAACTGCGTGCATGCGTGTTAGCGCCCCCTGGTGGCGGAAACGCGCACGTGCGGCAACTGCGCATGCGTGTTTGTGCAGCACCCGGGCCGTCGGCTCTCCCCTCACCCTAGAGGGGTGAGCCGCTTCTATAGAAATGCAAGAAATAAAGTAAAATGATTGCAATGTGGCCAACTCAGAACCAAATGTTTTTGTACCGAGTCTCCTGCCAGATCTAGACAGCTTACTCTGATAAAGGGTATAACTATACAGATTAATTCTGGAACATTGGTAGAAACACAACGGGGACAACCGAAGTCTGTACAACTTTACATGAAGCCGTTATTCAATTCTGTTTCTATCTCACTTTTCTCCCTGATGGGGACCCAAAGCAGATCATCCCTTTGCTCCCCTTTGCTCCATTTTCTCCTCAAAGCAACCCTGTGAGGTAGGCCAGGCTGCGTGTGCGCGACTGGCTCAAGGTCACCCGGCAAGCTTTTGGGGCGGAGTGGTGATCTGAACCCGGGTCTTCCAGATCCGAGTCTGACACCTCAGTTGCTGCTGCTACACTATGCCAGTTCTCTCTTTAACGGCTGGCTGAAGCAGAGAGGTTTCCCATGGCTTCACAAAGGCCTAGAGAAGCCCAAAGAAATGTGCGGAGTGTCACTTTCTCCGATTAAAGATAATGTCGTGCGTTCGGGCTTATTCCCATGGAGATGATAAACCCTCTGGTCTTGGCTGAATTATTTCAAGCAGCAGATATGGGCTCACATGGACGGATGCGCCTTCGACCAACACGATCCTTGCAGGCAGAAAACAGGCACATTCAAAAGAAGGTTCCCGCTATAATTCTTCTTATGGGCTTTCTTTCTACGGATGAGGAATAAGAATCATAGAATCATAGAGTTGGAAGGGGCCATGCAGGCCATCTAGTTCAACCCCCTGCTCAACGCAGGATCAGCCCAAAGCATCCTAAAGCAGGGGTAGTCAACCTGTGGTCCTCCAGATGTCCATGGACTACAATTCCCATGAGCAAATGCTGGCAGGGACTCATGGGAATTGTAGTCCACAGACATCTGTCAGACTACAGGTTGACTACCCCTGTCCTAAAGCATCCAAGAAAAGTGTGTATCCAGCCTTTGCTTGAAGACTGCCAATGAGGGGGAGCTCACCACCTCCTTAGGCAGCCTATTCCACTGCAGTCACCCACCTCCCCTCTTGATTTCTGAAGTGGCCAGTGCAGAAATGGGCTTACGACCTATATTAGAACAAGGTTCTGAGTCCAGTGGCTCCTTTGAGATCAACACAGTTTAATTCTGGATATACACAGGCTTTTCTCAACTTTTTTTACAACTGAGAAGCCCATGAAAATTCCTCCAGGCTTTGAGAAACCCCAGAATATGGTTGGGCGGCTAAGCTGTATACATACCCACCTGGGGTCCCTTCCCTTCCCACCCCCTCCAGGCCCATCGTTAGCCATTTTGAGAGGAGAGAGTGGGTCAACGTGACCATATATGGTCCTCACCCGATAAAGGTTTAACAAATTTTTAAAAATATGTTTAAAATTAACTAGCGATAGGGATGCGAGTGTCCTGCATAGTGGAGGAGGTTGGACTAGATGACCCAGGAGGTCCCTTTCCAACTCTATTATTCTATGATTCAACGATTCTATGATTTTATAATTCTCACCCATTTGGGAAACCCTTCCAGGCCATCAAGAATCCTCAGGGTTTCATAAAACCCTGGTTGAGAAAGCCTGTATACTCTGTGAATACACAGTTCTAAAGACGCTCCCTCTAGTGGTAAATTCAATATTACATTGCTGAATGCCCAGCACGGAAACCCACCTGTGGTGTAATATCGAATTGATCTCTAGGGGGAGCAAGACATGTGCAGAACAGGAAGAAAACCTGAAGCAATGATAACACGCAAGCAACGATCATTTGTATGCAAAAGAGCCCAGACTGGCAGAGGTCAACAGGCCAGCTCGACGGCTGAAGGGGGAATTTGCATGTCTCACTTTGCCTCTTTTGACAGAAACCAGTGTGGTGCGGCACTTACAGTGTGGAACTAAGATCTGGGAGACCTTCTTAGAAATCCCTACTCTGCCATAAACATTAGCTTGGTGACCTTGGGCAATCACACACTTTCAAATTAACCTACCCCGCAGGGCTGTAGTGAGGATACAATGGATGAGAGGAGAAACATCTAAGCCGCCTGCTCGATAGCAGTGTCTGTTTGATTCTAGTTTCTTATCAAGACTCATTTTCACGCACATGCAAATGACCCTTGCTGAACGGGGGGGATTGGGCTATTTATTTATTATCCACTATCTTGATATTAAGAGCCTCTTGTGACACAGAGTGGTAAGGCAGCGACATGCTGTCTGAAGCTGTCTGCCCATGAGGCTGGGAGTTCGATCCCAGCAGCCGGCTCAAGGTTGACTCAGCCTTCCATCCTTCCGAGGTCGGTAAAATGAGTACCCAGCTTGCTGCTGGGGGGTAAACGGTAATGACTGGGGAAGGCACTGGCAAACCACCCCGTATTGAGTCTGCCATGAAAACGCTAGAGGGCGTTAGCCCAAGGGACAGACATGACCCGGTGCTTGCACAGGTGATACCTTTACCTTTTTACCATTTTTATCTTGATATTGTGTTTTAACTATGTTTTAATGGGTTTTTATGGGATTTTACTGTATTTATGGATTTTTGTAAACCGCTGTGAGACATTTGAGAGCAGCGGTATATAAATAAAAATAAATAAATAAATGATCTGTGTTTAACAAGCAACGACAATGTCCATCCTGAAGAAGGATGACTGAAATTCAAAGAGGCAGTGCAAGGTCAGAGCTGAGCAACCACCTCAGTTTCGCTGCTGCTGATGAAATGACCAAGCCTCCTCCTCCGTTCCTTTGGCCAAGGCTCCGATTACGCGCACCATGTACTGACCTGATGGTCAAAGACCAGCTTGGGGCCTCCGTCCGCCGCGGTGTCTTCGCTGAGCAGCATCCACGTGTTCGTGTCGATGTCGTAGCGGTAGAAGTCGCTCTTCAGGGACTTGCTGTTCCTCACGGAGGAATCCAGGTACCGGCCCAGCGTGTAGATCTGTCTCCGCTGGATGTCGATGCACATCTTGTGGCAGGACCTGGCGCTGGGCCCATTCTGCGTTGGGAGAGGAAGGGAAGAGAAAGGTTGGAGGGCTTTGTAGCTGGTGGCCAAAGCAAAGCAGTGCCTGAAAAGAAATGATCAAAAGAGCATCACGGGAACCCCTGAATCTCCCTTGGTCCACCAAGGTCAATATTGTCTCCCCAGACTGGCAGCAGATCTCCAAGGTCCTAGTTCTTTCCCAGCATCTATTACTGCAGGGGTAGTCAAACTGCGGCCCTCCAGATGCCCATGGACTACAATTCCCAGGAGCCCTTGCCAGCATTCGCCAGCGAATGCTGGCAAGGGCTCCTGGGAATTGTAGTCCATGGACATCTGGAGGGCCGCAGTTTGACTACCCCTGTATTACTGTATCCTTTCAACTCGAGATGCCCGGGATTGAACCTGGGACCTTCTGCATGCCAGGTGAGGTGCTCTGCCACTGAGCCAAAGCCCCTTCCCTGAAATAAACTTGCACATCTAGCTGGCTTCTATTGAATCAGGCCCTTGGTCCGTCAAGATCAGCAGATGTCCAAG
Source organism: Paroedura picta (assembly GCF_049243985.1). Classification (NCBI taxonomy): domain Eukaryota; kingdom Metazoa; phylum Chordata; class Lepidosauria; order Squamata; family Gekkonidae; genus Paroedura; species Paroedura picta. The sequence continues at coordinate 123,932,519 of NC_135373.1, read as the reverse complement.
GTCTTAAGTCTTTGCCATCACCTCCTAACTGATCCTTTTAACTGGAGATCCTGTGGATTGAACTTGGGACCTTCTGCCTGAACACATATGAAGCTGCTTTATACTGAATCAGACCTTTGGTGCATCACAGTCAGTGTTGTCTGCTCAAACTGTCAGCAGTTCTCCAGGGTCTTTCACATCTACTGATCGTTTTAACGGGAGACGTCAGCCCCTTCCCTGAATGAAACTCTCCAAAGGCGCTGGCTTCGACTGACTCAGATATTTCATTTATCGAATTCAATATTGTCTATTCAGACTGGTAACAGCTCTCCAAGGTCTTGGGTATCTTCCATCAATCTGCCAGCTTTCTACAAACACATAGTGGAGACCAGGAAAGGAATTGGTGGGCGCCATGATGTTCCTTGGAGAACCCTGGTCTGGTTGTAATTCTGGGAGAGGTCCGAGCCCCATCCGGGGATTGCCAACCCTACATGAGAGCGCCCCTTATCTCCTAGAGCAATGGTGGCCAAACTGTGGCTCTCCAGATGTCCATGGACTACAATTCCCATGAGCCCCTGCTAGCAGGGGCTCATGGGAATTGTAGTCCATGGACATCTGGAGAGCCACAGTTTGGCCACCGTATTCACCCTTCCGGGCTCCACATTTGTATCTGGCTCCACTACGAATGCGGTCGAAAAGCCACAGTTGTGAACAGCGTAAAAGGGACGGCCAACTTCTTGCACCTTCTACGACCCTCCACTCCACCGTGCAGGAGCAAGTAAAACTACGCCTGCCAGATGTTAAAAAAAAAAAACCCAACAATATTCAGTCCTGTATGTGCACAAAGCCACCCTGGGGGGGAGGGACAGCGGGTTTGGCAGGGCATCAGCTCTGAGTCACGAAAGCCAGATACCATTTTAACAAACATGGAAAGATTCACTAGGAGCGGGAAGTCAAGTGTTGGAGATGAGTCACTGATTCGTCAGGCCTGCGCTGTTTTCTGACCTCCGCACCAAGAATCTACAGAACATTCAATCTTGCCTGCAATTGATCTGATAGCCTGTTACGAAACGGCTTTGCTTCTTGCTGCTTAGAACCCAAGCTGGCGATGGTGCGGCCATCTTGTCCGCCATCTGACAAGGTGTTCTAAAGAAACGTATCTAGTGTGGGACGTACGGGAAAGGAACGGTTTACAGCAACAGACGATGATAATCCCGACAGTTTCTCAGTGGAACAGGCTTCCTCAGGAGGTGGTGGGTTCTCCATCTTCGGAGATTTTTAAACAGAGGCTAGATAGCCATCTGACAGGGAAGCTGATTCTGTGAAGGTTCAAGGGGATGGCAGATAACAGTGGACGAGCGAGAGGGTTATGAGTGTCCTGCATTTTGCAGGGGGTTGGACTAGATGACCCAGGATGTCCCTTCCAACTCTATAATTCCATCTAAATTCCATCTAAACATCCGGAAGAAGTTCCTGACAGTCAGAGCGGTTTCTCAGTGGAACAGGCTTCCTGGGGCGGTGGTGGGTTCTCCATCTTTGGATATTTTTAAACAGAGGCTAGATAGCCATCTGACAGGGAGGCTGATTCTGAGAAGGCAAGGTCAGGGCTACAAGGCGTAGCAGGTTACAGTAGATGAGCAACTGGGATGTGAGTGTCCTGCATACAGCAGGGGGTTGGACTAGATGACCCATGAGGTCCCTTCCAACTCTATGATTCTATGATGTGTTTGATGATCATGATGCACCGGGAAGAAGCACTTTTCTCCCGCTTTCGGGCCAGCTGGCAGGGGCTCATGGTAACTGTAGTCCTTGGACATCTGGAGCGCCACCGCTTGGCCACCCCGGGGACAGATGAAACACTCTGCCTGAGGCCCCCATCACTATCCTACGTTGACTCTAAGAGAGATTCCTCTTAGCAGCTCTTTCTCATTGCCCTCAAATTTCATGTGCCACATTCAACCGGTTTGCCTCTTAGGTATCACAGCATTTTCGCTCTTGAGACGAGCGGTTTCATGTAAAAAACTCCACTTCTGGAAGCGCACGGGCAGAAGTGTAACCGTCCTTCTTAACGCCGTGTGACTCGGTCTTTAAGCCTGTGAGAGACACAGAAGTTTGGTCCGAATACTCATCATTTTCATAGAATCAAAGAATCATAGAGTTGGAAGGGGCCATACAGGCCATCTAGTCCCACCCCCTGCTCAACGCAGGATCAGCCCTAAGCATCCTAAAGCAAGAAAGAAAGCATTCGGCAGAAAGAATGACTAAATTGACTTTCGCAAGGAAAGCAGATGGCAGGTTATTATCAAGAGCAGAAACCTTCACATTTCCTCAAGTGTTAAAGAGCCTTGCTCGATAACAGATGTGGATTCCCTTTTTTCCGGAACAGCCTTAAGAAGATGGAAACCTCGTGCTAACATACAGAAGGGAAATGATGGTTTCAGAGGGTACCCATGTTGGTCTCCAACCGAACGGCTAGAATCAAATCCAGGAGCCTCTTGGAGACGGGGAAGAGGGTGAGCTTGAGAGTCAAAGCTCCCTTGTGTTTGACTAGACTCAGCTCTAGCTGATTTGCTAGGTATTTAATTATTTTAAAATGGATATTTTCATAATTTTAATATCCTTTCAGCCCACTACTGACAGTCAATGCATCTCACAGATAAACGGAACAAACATTTATATGTTGTTTTTTTTAATGACTCTTTTTGTTTAGATTTTTAGAATTTGTTGGTCATTGCTGGCCCCAAGGAAGCACGCCTGGCCTTAACTAGGGCCAGGGCCTTTTTGGTCCTGGCTCCCACCTGGTGGAATGAGCTCCCGGGTGAGCTGCGGACCCAGTGGGAGCTTCCGGCGTTCCGCAGGGCTTGCAAGATGGAGCTCTTCCGCCAGGTCTATGGTGGAGGCCGGCACAGCAAGGAAGACCTGTAGGGCCCCCCTTCCGGGATAGAGCATGCGAATGGAGGCGTGCAGGTTCCATCTGCGCAACTCTTCCCACACCCCCTCTATGAGAATTCTATTGGGGGACTGGTAGTGATTTGAGTTAGTTTTTTCCTGCCGTATCTCCTTTTTTCTTAATGTGATTAGTAGGGTCTGTGCTATGTTTTTATGCCTGGGGGTTTAATAGGGGTTTTATTGGGATTGCATGCAGGCTATTGTAACCCGCCACGAACCACCTAGGAGTAGTGGGTAATAAATTGAAGAAATAATAATGATGATGATGATAGATTTTTCTATTATTCATTTTCTATTATTCATTTTATTCATATGTTATTGTTCAAATGTTCTATGTAAACCACCAGGAAGGAAGGAAGGAAGGAAGGAAGGAAGGAAGGAAGGAAGGAAGGAAGGAAGGAAGGAAGGAAGGAAGGAAGGAAGGAAGGAAGGAGGGAGGGAGGGAGGGAGGGAGGGAGGGAGGATGAAGGGAAGGAAGGAAGGAAGGATGGATGGATGGAGGGATGGATGGATAGATGGATAGATATTGATCTTATACAAGAGAGCATCTCACACAGTATCTTCACTACTGAGGAAGACCCCTTGGGGTCGAAATGCGTTTGGTCTATTCTGTCATGTGCAGTTAGAGATGTGCTGGTTTTACTTTGTTTTCAATATATTATTGGCACATTATGTTTAATATTTGGAATGATTTTTTAATATTATTTTGCAGCTCAACTTTTGGGCTCCCAACTTCTATTCAGGTTGGGTTTCGGTTCCCTTTCTGGTTTTACCTTAAAGACTAACAAAATTTGTGGCAAAAGACACACTTCCGTGAGTCTCCGCTCGCTTCTTCAGCAGTGACTCCCGAAAGCTCCTCTCCCGGCCACAAATGTCACGCGTCCTTAAGGTGCAGCTGGACACTTGCTCCGTTCTACTGCTACCGACAGACTAATACGCTTGGCCATCTGGATCAGGGGTAGTCAAACTGCGGCCCTCCAGATGTCCATGGACTACAATTCCCACGAGCCCCTGCCAGCAATGCTGGCAGGGGCTCATCAGAATTGTAGTCCATGGACATCTGGAGGGCCGCAGTTTGACTACCCCTGATCTGGATTGACCACCACCCACAGGCTGTGAACATGACACCAGGACACCTTGGGGTAAAAAGAGCGTCTGGAAGCCAAAATCCTATTCTGAAAAGCATCTGGGAGACCGTCAAGAGTACATATGATAGAGTTAATGAAAGGCTGGTTTGGAAAATACCACAAACCAAAGGTCCCATCGCCTTTCTGGGGGAAGGTGCTTTCCACCTAAGCAACAGACGTCATATTTTGATCCTGGGCCTTCTACCGGGGAAGCCTGCCAACGCAAACAAAATGGGTCTAAGTTTCAGCCAAAGTCCTTTCTGTGGCTCTAACTTGGACAGGAAGGAACCAGATAAAAGCCAGACGGCTTCTAACTAGCCTAAACGGCCTGTTTATCTGCTCTGTTGTTGTTTTTTTAAGCCCCATGTTGTATGCCGGCTGTTCAGGGGGCGGGCGGGCGGGAGGAGCTGTGTTTTGGGTGAACTTAAGTTTCTTGGTCCAGAGGGAGGGCTTGAACGCACACTCCTGGGACAGGAAGAAGGATCGACGGCCATTCCAGGCGAGACTTTCTTGAGCTGGGTTGCCTGTATTACTCTGAAAAGGACCTCTTCAACAGAATGTTTGATCTGAGCTAATATCTTGGTCCAAACGGGAGCCGGTCTTGTAACACTGTGTCCTACAGGGAAGGCCAGTCCCCAAAGGTGTTGCCGGGGAATTCCTGCTCTGCCTTATCGAGTACGTGGGAAAAGGCCTTTTTAGTGGTAGCCCCACAATTATGGAACAGCCTCCCCAAGGAGGTGCCCGGCTCACTCTCTGTGGATCTTTAGGAGGCAGCTGAAAATGGTATATTCATGATGGGCTTGGACTCTTTCCTCTTCCTACCTCCAGTTTTAAATTATTGGTTTTAACAAGCGGTTCTTAAGTATTTTATCAATATCTATGTTGTAATCCATCATGCCCTGACCTGGATGGGCCAGGCTAGCTTGACCTTAGACCAGAAGGCAACTGCATCTAGAACAGCCTTTGCACCTATGAGAAACTCCTGAAACATTCTTAGACTTACAGAGTCTAAGAAATTAAGTCTAAGCATTCGGAAGAAGTTCCTGACAGTCAGAGTGGTTCCTCAGTGGAACAGGCTTCCTCGGGAGGTGGTGGGTTCTCCATCTTTGGAGATTTTTAAACAGAGGCTGGAGAGCCATCTGACGGAGAGGCTGATTCTGTGAAGGCCAGTCCAACCCCCTGCACTGTGCCGGACACTCACAACCCTATCACTCCTCCACTGTCACCTGCCACCCCCTTGAACCTTCACAGAATCATGAAAGTTCTTCCCCTGCCGTATATTTTGTTAGTCTCAAAGGTACTGCGGGACTCTTTGCTCTTTTCTGCTACTACAGACCAACTCATCTTGATCAGTTGTAATTCCAGAAGTTCTCCAGAAACCATCTGGAGGTTGGCAAGCCCATGCAACAGGGACAACGGTTAGGTCATTCCAGGGACTCCACGACACATCCCCTTGTTAGAAAACCAGAGTATAGAAGCGGCTATAACGGGATCCAGGTGGCTCTGAACACTGAATTAAAGGAGAAACGCATTCCGAATGCCCTCCTCCACCAACGCAGAGCGATGCCAGTGTCAAAGAAACCCAAAATACCTAAAATCTTTCTGCTTGCGTTTACTCATTTTCAAAATTCCACTCAGCTGGGGAGAGGATTTATTCCCAGCCCCTCTCTGAAGAGGACCATACTGCCTGTCTTCAAAACATTTCGGGAGAGGCATCTGGCAGCAGGATGCAGGCCTCCCCAAAAAAGTCCTCGAGGTTACGGGAGGAATTAAGCAGGCGGTTGCTATTTTCAGCAGCCACGTCTGGAACGATATGCCTAACCAGGGGCCAAAGTTCGTTTAGAAAAGGAAAACACGGTTAACATCCTCCTGATGAACGTCCCAGGCGCTGACAATGCTGCTTATTAACCCGTTCCAAGCTCTCTTAGCACGTTTCCGCAATTAGTGGGTGCAGAGGGAGGGGGGAGGACACATAATCTGCTAGTATATTTAGTTCTCGCCCTGACCTTGACAGCCTAGGCTAGCCCAATCTTAGCAGGTCTCCGAAGTTAAGCAGAGTTTTTTTGTTTATTGCTAGCCAAAAAGACCGTTGCAGCCAGGAATGGAACAGGCGCTAGAAGTAGGCACCTTGATGCGGCCACAGATGGCCAACCTTTGGGCCGTGCATGCGGCCGGTTATCCAAGAGGGTCCAAGGGCATCTGAGATAGCCCCCCCCCCTGTGCCCAGTGGGAGCCTCTGTGGGGACAGGGCAGCCATTTTGGGGCACAGGCGGGGTGAGCAGCGGCCAGGCCAGCATGTCTCAGGATCGTTCCCCTTGGCGGCCAGGCTGCATCTGCTGCTGAGTACCGTGCGGCCACCTTGTGAGGACAGGCGCTCTAGGGGCCGGCCCAATCAAGGCATGCCCAGCTTTGCTGGGCGCATCCTGATTGGCCCGCAGAGCGTGTCCGGCTGGAAATGGAATCCGGACACGCTCCACCCACCATGGTTCTGCACAAATATATGTAAGAGCCACTAAGTGTTAAGGATTTGATTTATAGGCTGCTCCTCCCTATGAATGAAGTTGTTGTTGTTGCTGTTAATGTTTTAGTAGTCTTGCATCTCAGGAGAGAGGAGCCCTGGTTCATGACACTGGCAAATTCTTAATCATTACCACAGGAGGTCCCTTCCAATTGAATGATTCTAAGATTCTGTGAAGTCTAGTAGCTCCTTGGAGAGCTTTTCGGGGTATTCATTCATTTTTCAGGGTATTCATGGCATGCATGTTATCTACCCAGGAGACCCTAGGGCTCTCTGGCAGCCAGACAAAAGAGACTTCAGAAGTAGTTTGCTATTGCTTGCCCTTGCATCATGACCCCTGTATTCCTTGGAAGCCGCTCTTTCGAGATCTAGCCAGGGGTGACCCTTCTTATCTTCAAGGTCTTATGAGATCGGCCTTGCCTGGACTATTGGGGGGATGAGCTTTCAACAGTCGAACCCCACTTTGTCAGATATCTGAAGAAGGGAGCCTTCAGTCTTGAAACTTCATCACCCCAAAATCTTGTTGGTCTTTTAAGAAGCCACTGGACTCCAACTTTGCTGTTTTCTTCTGCAGCCCAAGACAGCTCTGAAATCTCCTTTCTTTATGGCACCAATGGACTTTTGTCTCCTTAAGCCAGGGATTCCCAGCCAAGGTTCCAGGGAAAACTGGGGTTATGCAAGAGCTCCCCAGGGGTTACGTGGCCTTTCCCAGAAATTAGGACAGCCGCTGACATCACTAGACTTTGCGAGAGGCCACGTCCCTGTTGGATCTACAGACCTCGTCCCATTCTCCAGAATGGAAATAGTAAATAATTGATTGACTGGCTGGCTGGCTCCTGCATCTTCGGCACCCACTTCTCTGAACGGACGTGTCACCACTTCTGGAGTTCTCCTTAGCCTGAAAAAAATGTTTCAGGGGTTCCTGCAGGATCAAACGGTTGAATAACAGCTGTCTTAAGTTCGTCCCTGAATAATTCCGCCTTTCAGTTCTACATAACCAGAAGCTGCCGGGGCTCTCGGCATTAGCCAAGACGGGCATTCCCAGCAGGCTACACGGACATCCGTCCTTGCTGCGTCCTTAACTCACAAGCGATTGCACCGTGGAACAGATCCGATTGCCCTGGAGGCCACCCCACTCAAGTGTTCGGCCAGACGCTCTTCCAATTCCTTTATTCTCAGGGTTGGGCACCGGCAGAGCTAGATTGGAACGAGATTTCAGGGAAAATGAACATGTGTGAGGAGGAGCAATTAACTTCGGCTTAACCAGTGGGGGAGGGAGAGAGAAAGGATCGGGCCAAGCTATCCTCCCGATACGCTTGAACTATCCAGAAAAGTGGCCCGGTTAGATCTTGTGTAGCAACGTTAAACCGGGGGCCAGTAACATCTCACAGGCGAACAAAGTTTCTTCGGTATCAGATTTTGTGACTCTCACTCATGGAAGTTTACGCTGGAATGAGACTTCTCAACTGGACTCCTGAGTAATTCAGTCCTAAGTTTCCTATACATAGGTTGTTCTTGTTTTGTTTGACTTTTGAAACGGGGGCATCCACCCCAGCAGTTTTTCTCTGGCGTCAAAATGGTCTGGTCCCCGGGAAAGCTGTGCCGTGTCGTGTTCCTCTTGGAATACGCAAGCCCTGCAGTGTCAACAATCGAGCAGAATATAAAGGGTGTCCCGCAGGGGCCACAGAAGGGGATGTATATTGAGCATAGATAGGAGAGGAAGGAGGAAAGGTTGGGGGAGCTTGGTCTGTTTAGCCTGGAGAGGAGACGACTGAGAGGGGATCTGAGAACCATCTTCAAGTATTTAAAAGGCTGCCATGTGGAGGATGGAGCAGAGTTGTTCTCTCTTGCTCCTGAGGGACAGACCAGAACCAATGGGATGAAATTAATGCAAAAGAAATTCCATTTAAACCTCTAGAAGAAGTTCCTGGTAGCTAGAGAGGTTTCTCAGTGGAACAGGCTTTCTCGGGAGGTGGTAGGTTCTCCTTCGTTGGAAGTTTTGAAGCAGAAGTGGGATCTTGTGAAGATTCAAGGTGGTGGCAGGTTGCAGTGGATGAGCGATAGGGTTGTGAGTGTCCTGCACAGTGCAGGGGGTGAACGAGGTGACCCAAGAGACCCCTTCCAACTCTGTCATTCCATGATTCTATTCTAATTATGGGAACACCGTTTTATTTCGAGGGCATCGTCGTGTTCCTGCTATGGCTAACCTGCTTATGCAACGAACACTGCACACCTTCTCCACAATGAGCTCTCCCCAGCTCCCCCCACCTTGTTAAAAGAAGACTTGTTTTCCAGACCGTCTTTGTGGCTCCATACCGGTTCCAATTGGTCTCCTGCAGCCGTGGCCCGTCTCTTGGGTCCTTTAAGGCAGGGGTAGTCAACCTGTGGTCCTCCAGATGTCCATGGGCTACGATTCCCACGAGCCCCTGCCAGCCAACGCTGGCAGGGGCTCATGGGAATGGTAGCCCATGGACATCTGGAGGACCACAGGTTGACTACCCCTGCTTTACGGTAGTCCACTACGCTGTACGCATCATGTCGTCTGTCTGGGCATTCGAACGAACACGATGCAGTGCAATTTAGAAGGAAAAAACAACCCTAACCCCCTCCTCTTCTCGGAATCCCATTGGGCATTCTCAGCAACAGATTGTTCCTTTTAGTCGCTTGTTTACGAACACCTTTGCCCTCCTCCCCTCTCCTTCCCCGGGATTATTTATCCAGTTCCGGTGGTGACCTTTGCAGCTCGCCTCGGACTGGAGGCCCGACTGCCTGGGCCTCGAAGAGCATCGGCTGCTATTCCAAGTCCTTTTCCTCTTCACGTGCATGCGCAGGCCCACAATCCCGGCTGCCGGTGGACAGGAGAAGAGGAGGAAGGAGCGTGCGGAATTCGCTGCCACAGAAAGCCGTGGCGGCTGCAGGCACAGACAGCCTTGAGAGGGGACTGGATAAACAGAGAGAGAGGAAGCTCATGGGTGGCTACAAGCCACAAGGTTGGGATGGAGCTCTCTGTCCGGGGCTTTTATGCTCTGTCTGGGAGGTATTCTGGCTCTCCTGGAGGACCTCCTGGTGGCACCTGGGTTTTGGCCCCTGTGTGACACAGGGTGTTGGACTGGAGGGGCCATTGGCCTGATCCAACATGGCTTCTCTTACGTGAAGAAGACGAAGACGAAGAAGAAGGAGGAGGAGGAGGAGGAGGAGTTGGTTCTTACAGTCGCCTTCCCATTCCTCTCCCCACAACAGACACCCTGTGAGGTGGGTGAGGCTGAGAGAGCCCTGATATCACTGCCTGGTCAGAACAGTTTTCTCAGTGCCGTGGCGAGCCCAAGGTCACCCAGCTGGCTGCATGTGGGGGAGTGCAGAATCGAACCTGGCATGCCAGATTAGAAGTCCGCACTCCTAACCACTACACCAAACTGGCTCTCCCAGCCCCACCCCCTGCTTGTCCCCGATTCCAAAGCCTTCTGTTACCCACACCAACGGAGACAAGGGAACTGGGAGTGTCTGCTTTCCTTCGTGACTGGTTGGCTGTTGGCAGTGGCCAGCCACTGTGTGCAACTAGCTGCAGTCCCCTGCCAGATTGGAAAAGATCCAGCCGGAGAGAGACCGGTAGGCCTCCTTGCCTCCTGCTATCCAACTCTGATTGCTGCAATTTCCTCACTCCTTTGAAGACGAGGAACTTCTGGAATGACTGTTCACAACAACTCCTACACAGCTGCTGCCCTACCAAGGCATGCAGTCCTGCTGCCTAACTTCTGCAGACTTCATTTATGGAGAAGAAAAAGAGTTGGTTCTTATATGCCGCTTTTCTCTACCCAAAGGAGTCTCAAAGCATCTTACATTTGCCTTCCCTTCCTCTCCCCACAACAGACACCCTGTGGGGTAGGTGAGGCTGAGAAAGCCCTGATATCACTGCTCGATCAGAACAGTTTTATCAGTGCCGTGGCGAGCCCAAGGCCACCCTGCTGGCTGCATGTGGGGGAGCGGGGAATCAAACCCGGCATGCCAGATTAGAACTCCGCACTCCTAACCACAGCACCAAGCTGGCTCTCTTTGCCACCTTCACCTCATCCATCCTCCAACAGCCATTAGCTAAAAGGACACGATCAAAAGTTCCATGTTCCACCAGCTTCTGTTCCTTACCACCTAGGCTTGTGTCAGCTCACTGACAGCAGGTGGGCGGGGGAGACGGGGGGGGGGGACGACCAACCAGCCCCCTCCCACTTAAAAGTCCTTCTGCTTCCCAGGCCTTTTTCTCCCTCCCTCCCGGTCTCTTTTCGTTCAGGGCTCTCGGGCTTGTTTACGCGGAGACATTCCCCAGTAGCCTTCTGCCGGGCCGGCCGCCTCGCATTGGCTCCAAGGGCTTCATTAAACATTTTTTGTGTGTCATCCTGTCCTGCCAAGGCATCTTGTTTATTCCTCAGCAACAGAACAGCCAACTTTTACATCAGCTATTATGAAAGACCGAAAGCTCAAAAAAGAAAAGAAATAAAAGAGAGGTCATGACTTCACACGCTCTCAAAGCGAACACCGAAATGGGGGGGAAGGAGGGAAAAGGTTGATTTTGGACGCGGCGGGCTTGAAAATGCAGCAAGCAGCAAGTTGGAGAAACGCGTTATCCCGGGAACGGTGCGCCAGCTTCTGATGGTTGCGCCGCGCGACCGCCGGAAGGAGGACTAGAAACTTGCCTCTTTTTCGGTGTCCCGCGAGATGCACGTCCACTGGTTCTCCGTCACGCTGTAGGCCCAGAAATCTGCGAGGTCTTGGGTGCCGTCCCAGCCGCCGAACAAGTAAACTGTTTCTAATCAAAGTTGGAGAGAGGGAAAGAAAGACAAGTTTCAAGCATCCTGAAGCATGAGGTCTGCGTCACCAGGAGGGTGTTTTTAAGAGACGTAAACAGCCTTAAACGCACCACCTTATGAAATGAGACATTTTATCCCTTGCAAACTGTCAAGATCCAACCCAAGGACACCCGCTGGCCTCGGAGAAACAAAGGCCCCTGGTGAACCACACCCGCAACCCTTAAAGCGTAAGACATCAGGGCGTTGACGTCCAAATAAAAAGGATTTGGTCGGGGGTGAGGAGAGCCAAAGCACAGAGCAGTTCTGGTTAGGGACAAGACTCAGATCAAAGCAATGGATCCACATATGTTCGAGTCTCGCCTTCTTGCATTCCTGTGTGCTTGCGGCACATTAATTTATTATTTACTTCCTTTAGATTCCCCTGCTTGGGGACCTGTAGCCGCTTACATCATTCCCCTCAGCTCTATTGAATGTGGCAAGCAAACAAGAGGATAGAATCACAGAATAAGAGAGTTGGAAGGGACCTCCTGGGTCATCTAGTCCAACCCCCTGCACTATGCAGGACGTTCACAACCCTCTCGCTCATCCCCTGTAACCTGCCACCCTCTTGAACCCTCACAGAATCAGCCTCTCCATCAGATGAGCCTCTGTTTAAAAGTTTGCAAATATGGAGAATCCACCACCTTCCCCAGTCATTACCGTTTACCCCCCAGCAAGCTGGGTACTCATTTTACCAACCTCAGAAGGATGGAAGGCCGAGTCAACCTTTAGCCGGCTGCTGGGATTGAACTCCCAGCCTCATGGGCAAAGCTTTCAGACTGCATGTCTGCTACTTTACCACCCTGCGCCACAAGAGGCTCCATTCCATATGATAGGCATTAGCGATCAGCTTTCTTAAAAGACTTTTTATTTTAAGAGAGAGAGAGAGAGAGAGAGAGAGAGAGAGATCTGCTTATTGACCTCGGCTGCCCATGGCGGATGGCGCTGGTGGCGTTGCCGCCGGGAGGTTACCTCGGGTCGTTCCCTTTAATTACCCTTCCTTCCCTGGGCACATTCGGCCAATGTTCCTTCCAAAGAGCAAGTCCTTTTGTGCGCCTTAAGTTCTCACAAGCTCACAAAAACCCACACCGGCCACAAAGGGCCGATTGATAAGCGGAGGAAAAAACACTGAGGATCTGGCACACGCCTCACATCCTACCGAGCCTCGGACAAAACATCATGCCGTCCGGGGGAAGCGTTATTGACGGCAAAACCCTGAATTAATCTGGTGGTAATAAAATCCGCTGGCGTTTCAAGGGAGGGGGACCCACGGTGCTGTGAAGTGGAAGGTTTTAGAAGCGAGGGAGTAATGTACACAAAAGCAAGTCCGGAAACTACCGTCCGGGTCAAAGATAAAAGCTGTCATTTTTCCCCCCTCCCCATCTCCCACTGTAGAATGAGAAACATCTGAGTCACTTCTATGGGCTCCTTGGCTGATGGGGAAAGTTCCTTTTCCTACACAAATGCTATAAATAACGCATGTTATTTTGGGTCTGCAGTTGAACTTCTGCCGACACTGCTTTCGTATAAAGTGTTAGAGCGTCAGAAGAGCAGGGGGTTGGACTAGATGGCCAAGGAAGTCGCTTCCACCTCTATGATTCTATAATTCTATGATCCTAAGAACAACAAAAGAGCCCTGCTGAGTCAGACCATGGGGTTGATCTAGTTCAGCATCCCAAGAACATCAGTAGAGCCTTACTGGTTCAGAGTAGTGGACCATCTAGTCCAGTATTCTAAGAACAACAAAAGAGCCCTGCTGAGTCAGACCATGGGGTTGATCTAGTTCAGCATCACAAGAACATCAGTAGAGCCTTACTGGTTCAGAGTAGTGGACCATCTAGTCCAGTATTCTAAGAACAACAAAAGAGCCCTGCTGAGTCAGACCATGGGGTTGATCTAGTTCAGCATCCCAAGAACATCAGTAGAGCCTTACTGGTTCAGAGTAGTGGACCATCTAATCCAGTATTCTAAGAACAACAAAAGAGCCCTGCTGAGTCAGACCATGGGGTTGATCTAGTTCAGCATCCCAAGAACATCAGTAGAGCCTTACTGGATCAGAGTAGTGGACCATCTAGTCCAGTATTCTAAGAACAACAAAAGAGCCCTGCTGAGTCAGACCATGGGGTTGATCTAGTTCAGCATCCCAAGAACATCAGTAGAGCCTTACTGGATCAGAGTAGTGGACCATCTAGTCCAGTATTCTAAGAACAACAAAAGACCCCTGCTGGGTCAAGACCAGGGGTCCATCTAGTCCAGCATCCTAAGAACATCAGAAGAACCCTGCTGGGTCAGACCAGTGATCCATCTAGTCCAGCATCCTAAGAACATCAGAAGAGCCCTGCTGGATCAGACCAGGGGTCCATCTAGTCCAGCATCCTGAGAACATCAGAAGAGCCCTGCTGGATCAGACCAGTGGTTCATCTAGTCCAGCATCCTGAGAACATCATAAGAGCCCTGCTGGATCAGACCAGGGGTCCATCTAGTCCAGCATCCTGAGAACATCAGAAGAGCCCTGCTGGGTCAGACCAGGGGTTCATCTAGTCCAGCATCCTAAGAACATCAGAAGAGCCCTGCTGGGTCAGACCAGTGGTCCTTCTAGTCCAGCATCCTAGGAACATCAGAAGAGCCCTGCTGAGTCAGACCAGTGGTCCTTCTAGTCCAGCATACTAAGAACATCAGAAGAGCCCTGCTGGATCAGACCAGGGGTCCATATAGTCCAGCAACCTGTCTCACCTACTGCCCAACCCGTTTGACTGAGAACTGAATACTAAGCTATCTTCTGCTCTGGATCAAGTTCAATGCAGTTCCCTGGTGTGGCAGCCAAAACTATTTATTTATCTACTTTATTTATATCCCACCTTTCTGCCCTCACAAGGGCTACCAAGGTGGCTAACAAATTAAAATATGCAAAGTAGAAGAGGAATCGCTGAAAACATTTAAATCAACCAAACAACAACACCAAAACATTAAAACCAGAGAAAAAAAATACGAGGACATAAAAACAACTAAAACAATTAACACATTGAGCACGGAAGAGAGATCACTGAAGGAACATCAAACAAAATAAAAAGCCATCATCTGCTGGCGGAGAGAGATAATGGAGAGAAAATGGAGAGAGAGAAAATGGAGAGAAAATTTTCTCTCTCACAGGAGAGAGAAAATGAAATCGCTCAGAGTTCCAGAGCTTTGGTGCCATGACCAAAAAGACCCTTTCCCCAGTCGCTTTCTACCTGATCTCAGAAGGAAGGGGCACCCAAAGCAGGACCTCTGAAGATGACTGCAATGGTTGTGCAAGTTCATAAAGCAGTAGGTAGCCCTTCAGAGGTCTTTCACCCACTGCCTGGTCTTCTCTAACTGGAAAAGTCACAGGTTGAACATGGGACCTTCTGCATGCCAACCAGAGGCTCTGCCACTGAGCCACAGCCCCACTCTCCATGGCTCTCCAGGGTCTCAGGATGAGGTCTTTCCCATCACCCACTGCCTGGTCCTCTCTAACTGGAGATGCTGGGGATCAAACCTGGGACCTTCTGCATCCCAAGAAGATGCTCTACCACTGATCCGTAGTTCCTTCCCATTTAGAAGATGTTAATGGGATCTTCAAAACTCTACCCGCCCCTCTTCTAGGCCATGCACCCTTTTTATCATAGGGGCTCAAAAAAAACAACAACATTGAATGCTAGATTAGTCTCTTGTTGGCCTGCTTAAGTCCCTGGCCCCACAATGCTACGGTCAAACAAGATCAGCCTTGCCAAATTTAGTCTCTTGGTCTTCTTTACCCGGAAACACGCACCGCTCCCAAACCAGCATCTTCAAACTCCCATTTTCCCAGCTCTTTTCAGGCCTTGAGCACCTACCTGGCTTTCTACCCGTCTCCCAAG
Organism: Paroedura picta; assembly: GCF_049243985.1. Taxonomy (NCBI): domain Eukaryota; kingdom Metazoa; phylum Chordata; class Lepidosauria; order Squamata; family Gekkonidae; genus Paroedura; species Paroedura picta. Next base: position 123,917,230 of record NC_135373.1, on the reverse strand, counting down.
ACTCAGGTCGCAGCCCTGAGCACTGCTATACCCTGACTTTCTCTGCTCACTGCCTGGCTCCCTTTCTGACCTCACTCTGGCATCACAAAGGGCAGCCTCTCTCTGTGTGACCCAAGCCTTAGGAGGGGGAGGGGGAGGAGGAGGAGGAGCCCCCCCCCCACATCTCCATTGGCAGACGAACCCAGCAGAGCCACCTTCAGTATCTGTATCTGTGTGTGGATCCATTGGCAACTCTTGTTGTGTAGTTAGCTAAAACTTAGTCCCAATTTGGGTACAAACGAAGAAGAGCCCTGCTAGATCAGACCAGAGGTCCATCTAGTCTAACCTCCTGTATCCCACACTGGCCAACCAGTTCCTCCAAAGGGCCACCAACAGAGCAGAGAGGCTGAGGCCTTCATAAGAACACCAGAAGAGCCCTGCTATATCAGACCAGAGGTCCATCTAGTCCAGCCTCCTGTCTCCCACACTGGTCAACCAGTTCCTCCAGAGGGCCACCAAGAGGGCAGAGAGGCTGAGGCCTTCATAAGAACACCAGAAGAGCCCTGCTATATCAGACCAGAGGTCCATCTAGTCCAGCCTCCTGTCTCCCACACTGGTCAACCAGTTCCTCCAGAGGGCCACCAAGAGGGCAGAGAGGCTGAGGCCTTCATAAGAACATCAGAAGAGCCCTGCTAGATCAGACCAGAGGTCCATCTAGTCCAGCATCCCATCTCCCACACTGGCCAACCAGTTCCTCCAGAGGGCCACCAACAGGGCAGAGAGGCTGAGGCCTTCATAAGAACATCAGAAGAGCCCTGCTGGATCAGACCAGTGAGGGTCCATCCAGTCCAGCCTCCTGTCCCACACAGTGGCCAGACAGTTTCTTCTAGAGGGCCAATAACAGGGTACAGAAGTTGAGGCCCTCCTCTGATGTTGCCTCCTGGCACCGGGATTCGGAGATTTAGTGCCTCTGCATCTGGAGGTTCTATTCAGTTATGATGGCTAGTAAGCCCTGACAACCCTCCCCTCCACAAATATATCTAACCCCCTTTTCAAACTGCCTCTGAGCCCTCAGTACATGCTCTAGCAGGGAATTCCACGTTTTAATAACTTGAGAACGTTTTCAGTGCCAAGGGCAATAATTCGCTTGCTGGATCACAGCATTTCCACCCCGGAGCTGCAAAGGTCAGACAGCTGAGATCACAGACCGACAGAAAGCACTGGCTTTGCAGACAGAAGGCCCCGAGTTCAATCCCCGGGACCTCCAGTTAAAGAGACAAGCTAGCACATTATGGCCAAATTCTCTCAAGACCTTGGAGAGCTGCTACCAGTCAGAGCAGACAATGCTGACGTAGTTAGAACAAGCAAAAGGCAGCATCGGTTTGAGAGATTTGCAATTTTAAAAAAAGGTAAAACACCGTACTGCACCCCACCCCAAAACGACAAAATCCTATTAAGAGCTTGGCTGTTTTCTGAGATTTCAACAGATGTTTTCAAGCTCAGCTGTCAACATTTTCCTTTAAAAGGGAGAGAGAGACAGAGAGAGAGAGAGACATAGAGAGAGAGAGACAGAGAGAGAGGAAATTTGAAATTTGTCATGGAAAGAAGCAAAGACAATTAGCCTGGCCGCCGATGACGAACGCACGTTCCCGTATTGCTAATTACGGCAGTGTTAATTGGTCGCCCGTTTATCCTTTGACGGGAGACGCCACCGATAGCGCAGGGGGCATTGGAATTATGGGCAGCCCATTGGCCACTCAAAGAGAGGCTCGTCACAAGCTGTAAGGCAATTTTTAAAACTGGACGCTCACCCCCCCCCACCCCCTGCACAATCGACTGGTGGCACGGACCACTCCAAGGTGCCCGGCTGCCAAACTGAAAGCTGAGTCATCCCCCGTGTAAACCAAATGGTTATTAATAGCACTGTGATACCTGAATACTTGTTCTTGATAGCTTGGGGGGCTCCCTGGGCCTCGGCCTGCAGGGGCTGCTGGTTTGCGATGTAGCAACGGGAAGGGAGGCATGTTGTGGTGGCCTACGCCCTGGGTTTTGATGGGATGTTAGAGGCTTGGCTCCAAGCTCTACAACCAGAGTGGGAAGGGGTCATCCAGGTCATCTAGTCCAGCCCCCTGCTCAGTGCAGGGTCAGCCTCAAGCATCCAGGAGAAGGATCTGTCCAGCCGCTGCTTGAAGACTGCCAGTGAGGGGGAGCTCCCCACCTTAGGCAGCCCATTCCACTGCTGAATTAGACTCCTAGAATCCTAGAGTGGGAAGGGGCCATCCAGGCCATCTAGTCCAGCCCCCTGCTCAGTGCAGGATCAGCCTGAAGCATCCAGGAGAAGGATCTGTCCAGCCGCTGCTTGGAGACCGCCAGTGAGGGGGAGCTCCCCACCTCCTTAGGCAGCCCATTCCACTGCTGAACTACTGTGGAAAAAAAAATCCTGGTATCCAGCCAGTATTGTTCTTTCTAAATGTAATTTAACGTCATTCCTGCGGGTCATCTCCTCTGCTGCCAGCAGGAACTGCTCCTGGCCCTCCTCTAAGCGAAACCTTTCAACTACTCAAAGACAGTGATCCTGTTCCCTCTTAGCCTTCTCTTCTCTTCTCTGGGCTGAACATCCCCACGTCGCTCAGCCTTTCCTCCCAGGGTTTGGCCCCCAGGCCCCGGATCCACTTCGTCGCTCTCCTCTGCACTCTCTCCCTTTGGTTCCCCCCCCCCTTTGCAAGTGAGGCCTCCAGAACTTGCACCCAGGACTCCAGGTGGGGTCTGACCAATGCGGTATACGGGGGGACTACGACCTCTTTTGATTTTGATGTGATGCCGCTGCTGATACAGCCCAAGACTGCATTTGCCTTCTGCACCACTGCATCCCACGGTCTGCTCATATTTCGCTTACGGTCCTCAAGGACCCCAAGATCTAAGTGCTGTGCGGATTCCGGCTTAAATAGAAGGGCTCCCCTCTGCTGATTATTAACTGCTGTGAGGAGTTTCCGTTCCGGGAGATTCCACCCTGGGGGACGATTCAGCCCTCCCGGGTTCTTTTTCCTTTTAACAGATGAAACACACATTCACGGGTGGGTTTTAATGGGCGGCAGGGCTGCCGTGTCAGTGGGCGTCTGCTAGGAAGGGTGGCTTTTCCCACACGTAGGTTATCCACTGGGCTTTCCAGCCTGGCTCAAATCGTGCTGCAGCTCTCGACTGGCAGGGCCTGTGGAACCTAGATAGCTCCGTCAGGGCCCTTAGCTCTTCCGGTGGCTCGTTCCACCAGGTTTGGGCTAAGGCAGAAAAGGCCCTGGCCCTGGTCGAGGCCAGGCAGATATCCCAGGGGCCCGGGGCCACCAGCAGATTCCTGTCCGCAGAGCGGAGAGCCCTACGGGGCGGGGGGGGGCATAAGGTTGTGAGCCGCCACAAGCCACGAGGGCTGGGAGCAGCGGGATAGAACAGAAATCTAATAAATAAAGCTGAGTCTCAGAGCGCTGGCTTGGGCATGGGAGCATCTCAGGGCGAATCCAGATGGTGGGAGGCTGAGGCCGTGGAAGTTAAAGCTGTCATTCTCATAAAGCAAAAAGGAGCGGCGTGTTCTTACACACGCATTAAAGTCCCGGTTTCGGAACAGACTCTAGTTCAGGGGTAGTCAAACTGCGGCCCTCCAGATGTCCATGGACTACAATTCCCAGGAGCCCCTGTGAATGCTGGCAGGGGGCTCCTGGGAATTGTAGTCCATGGACATCTGGAGGGCCACAGTTTGACTACCCCTGCTCTAGTTTATGGGAGGGTGATTTCCCCCTAAGAGGGCCACCTGGGCCTCCCCCAAATGTAAAGTCAGGCAAAGTGGCTGAGAGACAGCGCGGCGTAGTGGTCACAGTGTCCAACTAGGAGCGGGGAGGCCCCGGTTCGAATCCCCACGCTGCCATGGCGGCTCAATGGGTGACCTCTGGGCCGGCCACGATCCCTCAGCATGACTATCCCACAAGAGAACGACGGAGCCCGCTCCGAATCCCCCACTGGGGGAGAAAGGCGGGAGAGAAATAAAGCACATGAATGGATAATGATCATTCCCAAGGGTTTGACCACATGGATGTGAACGCCAACCTCGGAGGCTGTGCAATGACTCAGCTGTTTTAAAAATCGTTACGCAACGTCTCCTTTCCCCTTGGAAGGCTGAGCCGGGCCTTTCAGCAGATGCAAACCAGATCAGCGTGGAGCCCCCAATGACGGCAGGCAGGCCGGAGCAGAGAGCCAGCGCATTGGACTGCCGAAGAGTGGGGGCCTCCAATCTGGAGAGCCGGGTTTGATTTCCCGCTCCTCTACATGCAGCCAGCTGGGAGAGACTGGGGCAGTTGCGGTTCTCTCAGAGCTGTTCTCACAGAGCAGTTCTCTTAAAGCTCTCTCCGTGTCACTTATCTCCCAGCTCTTCTTCTTGGCTCATGTGCTGTGCACCCCACTTCTCAAAGCATGACAAAATTATTTCAGGGGGCTTTCTCCGTGGTCAAAAGGTTGAAAAGGGCTAATAGAAGGAAAAAAACCCAGAGAATGAAAACGATCACATGGCCTTTGTGTCCAGTGCCCTTACCAGCTGACAGCATTGATCTCTGGCTGTCAAGCACATGGACTGACCACACGCATCCCCTCCGTATCTCTTGTTTCCACTGTAGAAGTTGGTTCTTACACGCCGCTTTTCTCTACCCGAAGGAAGCTCAAAGTGGCTTACATTCACCTTCCCTTCCTCTCCCCACAACAGACACCCTGTGGGGTGGGTGAGACTGAGAGAGCCCTGATGCTCGGTCAGAACAGCTTTATCAGTGCTATGACTAGCCCAAGGTCACCCATCTGGCTGCATGTGGGGGAGCGCAGAATCGAACCCGGCATGCCAGATTAGAAGTCCGCACTCCTAACCACGACACCAAACTGGCTCTCTCAGCCTCAGTGTTTACTGTTCTGCAGTTTGGAAAACAATCCTTCTTCCGGGGGGGGGGGGAGGCCTCTTTCAAGGGTCAAAGCTACCCAAAGGCGGCCCGTTTTCCACCCTCTCTGGCAGGTTTCCCTCCTCTTGGCAGCTGCACAGCGCTGCAATTAAGCCCGTTCTGCAAGTCATGCTTCAGGAGGCAGGGAGCATCCAAGGAAAGCCGTGCCCTTATTCTTTTCAGGGGAGAAAAACAGATTCGTAAAATTCCAATCCGGGACACTGTTACCGCTTCTTTTGAAGAAAGCGTACCCCCGAAAGACTGACCTGAACATCTGCGGGACAAATGGAGGAGTTTCTTTTCAGATGTCCCCAAGCGGGGGAGGAGAGGGGAGGTTTGGGTCATGGGAGGAAGAAACTCAGAGCCCGTATCGAAGGCTTCCTCCAGATCTCCGTCCCTTGATTTCGAAGTGTTTGTGTCGAATCCGCTAGGCTGAAAGCAATAGCACAGTTCCGCAAAACCAGACCCTCTTGCGGAATTACGTACGCTCACCAGTGGGGTTTGCGAAGGTTTTATTTCCCCGTTATCTTTCGGATGTCACCAGGGAGAGAATGAGATATGGAGATACAAGGAAATAGTCCCATTGTATACGGCACTGGTCAGACCACACCTGGAGTACTGTGTGCAGTTCTGGAGGCCTCATTTCTAGAAGGACGTAGATAAAATTGAAAGGGTACAGAGGAGAGCGACGAGGATGACCTGGGGCCAAGGGACCAAGCCCTATGAAGATAGGTTGAGGGACTTGGGAATGTGCAGCCTGGAGAAAAGGAGGTTGAGAGGGGACATGATAGCCCTCTTTAAGTATTTGAAAGGTTGTCACTTGGAGGAGGGCAGGATGCTGTTCCCGTTGGCTGCAGAGGAGAGGACACGCAGTAATGGGTTTAAACTTCAAGTACAACGATATAGGCTAGATATCAGGAAAAGGTTTTTCACAGTCAGAGTAGTTCAGCAGTGGAATAGGCTGCCTAAGGAGGTGGTGAGCTCCCCTCACTGGCAGTCTTCAAGCAAAGGTTGGATACACACTTTTCTTGGATGCTTTAGGATGCTTAGGGCTGATCCTGCGTTGAGCAGGGGGTGGGACTAGATGGCCTGTATGGCCCCTTCCAACTCTATGATTCTATGATTCTATGAAAAAACAACTGCTTCCCCCGCCCCCAAATCAGATTGTATTAACAATTTCTGTCCACTAGGGGGTGCTTCACAGCTTTGAAAAACCTCCAAGGTCCTGCTGGCATTTCCCCCAACATAATTGTACTCTAAAACCCCCTTAACTAGGAGCAGTATAAAATTACTGGAATCCATGTCCCGAGAAGGATTTACAACTTAACGTAATGTTTTTGAAACGAGACCAGGAAGCAGAGGGAGAAGAGAAAAATGGTTTGTGGGGTAGGGAAGAATGCAAGTTTTAGGGCATTTCTCCCAAATCTGTCTCCCAACTGAGTATTTGTTAAGCATAAAATGCCATCTTGGGGAAAAAAGACTTCTGCCAGAGTTAAGTGCACGGAACTTGTATTACATTTTTTTGTTTAATTCGTACAGTTTTCTACTCCCCCTTCCTTACACTGTTTTTTATGTTCACGCTAAGTAGATCGCAATCCGGATTGGAAGGGAACACAGGTCAGACTAAGGAGATGCCTGTCCGAGCAACAGAAGATCAATAAGGAACTCAATGAGATTTCGACTTCCCAACCTTTCAGACCAAAGGGTCTGGGATTTGCAGAGATGGATAAAGTACAGAGGAGGACCGCAAAGACGAAGAGGCGGTTGGAACCCCTTCCTAGGAGGAAAGGTAGAAGAGTCAGGGACTTGTCAGTGGAGAAAAGGAGAGGGGCATGATAGAGGTTTACAAAATTATGTGTTGGTGGCGTGTGCTGGCAAAAAGACATTCCTCCCCCCACCCCGCTCTCAAAAGACTAGGGCGCAGGGGCATCCAAGGAAGCTGGTGGGCAGTAGGTTCACAAGGGACAAAAGGAAAGACTTCTTTACACGGAGACTGATGATCGTGGGAATTAACAGCTTTAAGAGATGATTCAATAGATTCACGGAGAATATGGAAAATAAGTCTGTCAACAGCTACTAGACACGAGGAACCTCTACATTCTCTGCATAACTGAGGGGAACCTCTACATTCATAGGCACTGATCTCCTGAATTCCAGATCCATAAGGTAACACCAAGGGAAGGCCTCGGCCTCTCTGCCCTGTGGTTGGCCCTCCAGAAGAACTGGTTGGCCATTGTGTGCAATGGGAGGCTGGACTAGATGGGCCACTGGTCTGATCCAGCAGGGCTCTTCTGAGGTTCTTAGGAAGGCCTCAGCATCTCTCCCTGTGGTTGGCCCTCCAGAAGAACTGGTTGGCCATTGTGTGCAATGGGAGGCTGGACTAGATGGGCCACTGGTCTGATCCAGCAGGGCTCTTCTGAGGTTCTTAGGAAGGCCTCAGCTTCTCTCCCTGTGGTTGGCCCTCCAGAAGAACTGGTTGGCCATTGTGTGCAATGGGAGGCTGGACTGGATGGACCACTGTTCTGACCCAGCAGGGTTCTTCTGATGTTCTTATCATTGTCAAAAGTCCCCGAGACGACGAGAATTTCAGATCAATAAATAATCTTGTTTTTACAGGCATCAGAGAAAATTAACTACCAATGTTTACCAGGGATGAGGTAATGGAAAGCAGAAAGTAATCCCAGACTGTCAGTCGATGTGGCCCAGTGGAAAGAGTTCCTCCCTGCCCCCTAGCACGAAGCACAAATCAATCTGCGGAGACTCTCCCCCTCAAAAGGAATTTTTCTTGGCCCCCAAGTGGACCTCCCACCTTGCCGGATGACATCGCATCTCTGGCTGCGGCGAACTCACCCCTCGGGGGAAGGCGGCCGAGCCTTTCCCAGTCCCGAGTGGCCCTCGACAACCGTGGCAAACTCAAGACAACACCCGTGATCAATCACTCGCACGCTGGCAGGGCTCCGCCCCAGACCTGTGGAGCCACGATCGGCCCCAAGAACGAGAAGCAGGACGCAAGTCACACAAAGCTGCCTTCTACTGGATCAGGCTCTTGGTCCTTCAAGGTCAGAATTATCTACTCAGACAGGCAGTCACTCTCCAGGGTCTTTCCCATCACCTACCGCCTGGTCTTTTTAACTGAAGATACAGGGGATTGAACTTGGGATCTTCTGTGTGCCAAGCAGAGGTTCCACCACTGAGCCACAGGCCCTTCCTATAGCTCTCCAGGGTCACAGGCAGAGGTCCTTCCCATCCCCTCCTGACTGGTCCTTTAACTGGAGATGCTGGAAATTGAACCTGGGACCTTCTGCATGCTGAGCAGAGGCTCTACCACTGAGCCATAGCCCCACTTCATGGTTCTCCAGGATCTCAGGCTGAGGTCCTTCCCATCACCTGGTCCTTTTAACTGGAGATGCTGGGGATTGAACCGGGGACCTTCTGCATGCTGAGCAGAGGCTCTACCACTGAGCCATAGCCCCACTTCATGGTTCTCCAGGATCTCAGGCTGAGGTCCTTCCCATCACCTGGTCCTTTTAACTGGAAATGCTGGGGATTGAACCGGGGACCTTCTGCATGCCAAGCAGAGGCTCAGCCAACTCAGCCACAGATCCTCCCTATGAAACTGCCTGAACTGAATCAGAGCAACAGCCAGCCGCAGGAAAGAGGAAGTGGACATGAGTCACATGATATTGGCTTAACAGAATCATACTCTAGGTCCCTCAGGGTCAGTATTGCCTACTCTCCAGGTTCACAGACGGAGGTCTTTCACTGTACCTACCGCCGGTGCTTTTAAATGGAGATGCCAGGGATTGAACCTGGGACCTTCTGCATGCCGAGCAGGTGCTTGGCCACTGAGCCACACATCCTCCCGGCATGCCCTGTAGAAGAGAAGCCAGAACAATTCAAGTGAGGCTTGAAGAAGGCCGGCTGCCTTGGTTCTGACACCCAACACCCTTTTACCAGTTCTGATTTTCAGCTCCCTACTGATAGAACTTCTTGGATGGTGCCAACGGATGGGAAGCCCGGCCTCTGAGCTCCTTCTCCGGCCCTGCAGCATGATGGCCAATCACGGTCCTGAAACCCACAGCCAGGCACCATCAAACAAGGAAGACCCCTTAAGAAGGATTGCTCACCTGTCTGAACGTCGATGACCATCTGATGGCCGCCCCGCATTCCTGGCCTGCTGTCCTCGCCATCCCCTGGTTTGGTTGGGAGAGAAAGAAAGAATCCTGAATACCTGTTATTTTTAGAAGAGGGAAGAGCTGGGCTTTTCATACCCCGCTTTTCAATACCCAAAGGAGTCTCAAAGCGGCTTACAACCACATCTCCCTTCCTCTCCAGTGAGGTCGGTGGGACTGCATCAACTGCTTTACGAGAACTAATCTGACAGGTCTGTGACGAGCCCAGTGTTACCCTGCTGGTTGCATGTAGAGAACAGAATCATAGAGTGGGAAGGGGCCTCCAGGGACATCTAGTCCAACCCCCTGCAGAATGCAGGAAATTTACATCTACCTGCCCACCTGCAGTGATTCCAATTCCATGTTCAGATGATGCCCCCCCCCCCCAAAGAAAAACTGAATCCATGGCCAGTCTGGTCTGGAGGAAATTCACCTTCTGGTCCCAAAGAGGTGATTAGCTTTTCTCTGGGCATGCAAGGAGGAGTAGGAAATCAAACCTGGTTCTCCAGATAAGCCATCGATCCTAGCTACTACAACATGCTGCCTTTTCAAAAACCTTTAACCGAGATGCATCAGTGAGAGATGATAAATGAATTCAGAGGGAGACTGGGCGATCGGTTAACCCCGACACGAAATACCCAGAACAATTCCCCCGGGTCCTCTTCTAGCAGGGTGACCAGAGGATTGTTACAGAGAGAAATGAGTTCAAATCCCCCTTTTCTGCCACAAACCTTACTGGATAATCATGGAAACATTACTTTCAGGAAACCGTGGCTCAGAAAGTCTGCTCTGGAGGGTCAGCAATGGGGCACAGAGGCTGAGGCCGTCCCCCATGCTGCCTCCTGGCACAGGACTGACTGCATCAAACCATGGCTAGAAGCCACTGATAGACCTCTCCTCCATGTAGGCAGACTCAGGCCGTTTGCCAAGTTGGTCTGAAGCACCTTAAGGACTAACAAAGTTTTTTTTGAAGGTACAAGCGTTCATGTGCATTTACAGTATATCCGAAGAAGTGTGCATACACGCACAAATGCTTACACCTGGAATAATATTTGGCTGGCCATAAGCTTGCTGCTGAACCCTCCTTCATATGTCTAATCCCCTTGTAAAGCCTGCGGCATTAAAAAAAACCAGCAAACGTTAACCGTTGAAAAGAGCAATGCTGAACATCGTGTTAAAAAGCAAAATCAAACGTTACAAGAGCAAAAAGAGATAGTTCAGCCACCAGCACCTTGCCCAGTTACAAGAATATTGATTTCTCTCGGAGACAAGGTGTACGCCCAAAGAACTCGGGTCTCACGTCCACATCCTGAGCCGATCCGCCTGGTGTTTAGACGCTTTGCTAGTTTACTCAGAGTATAATTCTGCGTGGAGATACTGGCATCAACGGGCTTAGACTGGAATAACTCTGCACAAAATTGAACTGCGTGTTCCGTCATTGTGATGGGATCTCAGGCGGCTGCTTGCTTTTAAAAGCACTATCCGTGGTCTTGAATGGTGCTAAGTTGTTTTTAAATTCGCCCTCGAGCAATTGGTGCTTGCACCAAATTGCTTTCTGTCCCAATACGGATTTCTTTGCAAAACCAGAGACCTTTGGCACGATTCTTTCAACGCGCTTTTTTAAAGCTTTGGCACCACGTTGACAGATGTGCTAAGACAGAACTCGCTGGAAATCATTTAAACCTTTAAAAGGTGCAATTCCTCCGTGCTGGAATGTCAAACAAGAAAGCAAACAGAAAGCAAAAGGCAAACAGAAAAATGTTTAGTTTCGCTTAAGCACATCTGAACAAAAAAAGAAGAGCTGGTTTTTATATCCTGTTTTTGTCTATCCTACGGAGTCTCAAAGTGGTTTACAACCACCTTCCCTTCCTCTCCCCACAACAGACACCCTGCGAGGAAAGTGAGGCTGAGAAAGCTCTGAGAGAACTGTGACAGGCCCAAGGTCCTTCGGCAGACTTCACAAGGAAGAAGAGCTGCTGTTTATTTCCCACTATCTTAAGGAGTCTCAAAATGGTTTATAATTGCCTTTCCTCTCCTTACAACAGGCACCCTGTGAGATGGGTGGGGATGAAAGAGCTCTGAGAGAACTGTGACAAGCCCAAGGTCACCCAGCTGGTTGCATGTGCAGACGGGGGAATTGAACCTGGTTCTCCAGATTAGAGTTCCGTTGCTCTGAACCACTATGCCATGCTGGCTCATTTAAAAAAGAAGTCATTGTCCTGAGAGGCTGTTAACACAGTGGCACAGCTAATGCCACATAAATGGAAGGTCCAAAGATCAATCTTTACTTAGTCTTATAAGAAAGAAAATCTCAAGTAGTGGGGTTGTGAAAGACATCCACCTTGGACAACTACTATGAGCCAGACACACAATATTAAACAAAGCGATTTAAAGTTCTGACTCGATATAGCAGCTCTGAAAATTCAATATATGAACGTGAGAGGAGCCATGTTGGATCAGGCCAATCGCCCCTCCAGTCCAACACTCTGTGTCACTCAGTGGCCAAAACCCAGGTGCCCTCAGGAGGTCCACCAGCAGGGCCATAAGAACTTGAGAGAAGCCATGTTGGATCAGGCCAATGGCCCATCCAGGCCAACACTGTGTCACACAGTGGCCAAAACCCAGGTGACCTCAGGAGGTCCACCAGCAGGGCCATAAGAACATAAGAGAAGCCATGTTGGATCAGACCAATGGTACATCCAGCCCAACACTCTGCGTCACACAGTGGCCAAAACCCAGGTGCTATCAGGAGGTCCACCAGAAGGACCATAAGAACATAAGAGAAACCATGATGGATCCAGTCCAACACTCTGTGTCACAGAAGAACATGAGAGAAGCCATGTTGGATCAGGCCAATGGCCCCTCCAGTCCAACACTCTATGTCAAACAGTGGCCAAAACCCAGGTGCCCTCAGGAGGTCCACCAACAGGGCCATAAGAACATAAGAGAAGCAATGTTGGATCAGGCCAATGGCCTATCCAGTCCAAAACTCTGCGTCATACAGTGGTCAGAATCCAGGGGCCATTAGGTCCATCAGTGGGGCCAGAACTCCAGGAGCCCTCCCACTGTGGCCCCCACAATGTTCCATCTTGTCTTTACACCATATCTGCGGGAGCCGTATAAATAAAGCAGTAAGGGGTGTGGGGGAGGGCTTGGTCCGGGATGGGGTAGGACAACAATTAGACCCATCCAGTCTAACCCTCTGTGTCACACAGTGGCCAAAACCCAGGTGCCCTCAGGAGGTCCCCCGGCAGGGCCATAAGAAGCCATGTTGGACAAGGCCAATGGCCCCTCCAGTCCAACCCTCTGTGTCACACAGTGGCCAAAATCCAGGTACCCTCAGGTCCCCGAGCAGGGCCATAAGAACATAACAGAAGCCATGTTTGGTCAGGCCAATGGCCCACCCAGTCCAACATTGTTGGTCACTCAGTGACCAGAACCCAGGTGCCCTCAGAAGGTCCAACCAGTGGGGCCAGGACTCCAGAAGTGCTCCCATTGTGGCCCCCAAGCACCAAGAATACACAGCATCACTGCCCCTTTTATCTGTTCTAAGTCTCCTGCTCATTCATTTCATTGCATCCCCAGAAGTTCCTGCATTCTGAGAAAGGGAGATCAATACTTCTCTCTGTACCTCATGCGTAATTTTGTAAGCTTCTATCATGTCCCTCCTCGGTCGTTGTTGGACTGGCACGATTAAATCAGCCCCAAACCGTGGTGCCACCACCGAGGAGGCTGTGTAAGGAGTAGACTCATCCACACCGGCAAGACCCTTGCGATTACCTCTCACAGGGGGCCGCCCCGATCACTTGGGGGTCCAGACCATTTCATGGCACTTTGCACTGAGCTCCGCACAGCCCACCCCATTCAGACACCAGGCTGTGCGTTCTGCAGATGCATCAGATCCCTCTGCAAAGGATGGCCAGCCATCTCTCTTACCTTTGGTGCTTTTGGGGATGATCTGACCCCATCGCGGTTTGTATTCTTGCTGGCTGATGTACTGGTTGAATAAACCGTCTGCGACAGAGAAGAGAGAAAAGAAGAAGGAAAAAACGTTGACTTCCAAGTTGGCACATCCAATTACAGGAAAATGCAAAAGGAAAAGGAAAAAACAAATCACCACCATTAAATTAAATTAATCTGTCTTATTTATTTTATTTTTAAATTAATATTTATAAGATGCCCCTATTGAACTAGTAATCTTGGGGCGGCTTACAACGTGTACAATAAAGCCATATCGTACGTTAAGTACATTAAAACACAATAAAAACTATCCGAACTATCATGTTTTATTTACGATCATATCTAGAATTGCAGAATTGGAAGGGACCCCAGGGTCATCAAATCCCTTGAAGAATGCAGGAAATTCACAACTTCTACCAGCTGCTCTAGAGATGTCTCATGTACAAAATTACGCAAAAAAGCATTTAAGCAACAGAAAGACTATTAGAGTTAAGATGCATAAGTAACTAAGTGATAAGCTTGGATTAAAGACCTTCGTAAAGACCTGTGAATTGCAGCAAATTAGCATACAAATGAAAAATAGCAAACAAATGGATGATAGAGGCCATCTAGACCAGCCCCCCCCCCCCCCCCGTTCAATGCAGGATACACCTAAAGCATCCAGGAGAAGGATCTGTCCAGCCGCTGCTTGAAGACAGCCAGTGAGGGGGAGCTCCCCACCTCCTTAGGCAGCCCCTTCCCCTGCTGAACTAGACTCCTAGAATCCTAGAGTGGGAAGGGGCTATCCAGACCCTCTATTCCAACTCCGATGGCGATTGGCTGGCTGGTTGGTGGAAGAGGCGCTCAGGGGCGGGACGGCCACCCTGAGTGGGTGCTAAGCGTAGAGTGGCACTTAAACCATCAGACCAGCTCCTCCTCCAAGGCCTTACCAGAAATATATAATGTGGAACAGATATGACCATATCTGGTCACGTTGACCAGCCCGTCCCCCCTTCCAAATGGCCCAAGATGGGCCGGAAGGGATTGAGAAGGGGAGGGTCCCCGGGTGGGTTTATCCACAGCTCTGCTTCCCAGCCATATCCTGTATGTCTCTGCCACTCCTGGGGTTTCTCCAAGCCTGAGGAATGTTTCAGGGGTTTCTTCACGGTAGAAGCACTGAGAAAGGCTGGTCTAACAGGAGCCTTTAAACCTTCAGGAAAGTGCTAAACAGACCGAAAAGGAGTCTCTCTGTCTCTCTCACACTCACACACACAGTCCAGAAAGTGGAATCTGTGGCTGGGCCTATCAGCACTATTTATGTGTATCGGTGATTTATTTATTTGGGGATTTCTAAACCGTCCCTCTCCAAAAATTGGGTCTCGGTGTGTAACAATAAAAAACAGTGTATAGTGTGTAACAATAAAAATACAAAATACAAAGACATTTGAATTAAAATGCCAAAATTCAGTGAAAACCAGTCTCCTGAGTCCTATTAACCCACTTTGTTTTAGATGGACAATCCAATGGGCCAGGCGAACAAACTGGGATGTATATCAGAAAAGGGGGGTACTCATCCGACAGTAACCCCCCAAACGGGGGTAGGCAGGGGGCCGAGGTGGATAGTTGAGCTGCAGCCCAAACCTCAACCAAAGGCCCAATGGAAGAGCACCATTTGGGAGGCCAGAAAAGGCCCTGGCTGCGGTCGAGACCAGGCGTACCTCTTCCGAACCGGAGACTATCAAAGGATTGGAGTTTGCTGACCCCAGAGCTCTACTTTGGGGGGTGGGAGTGTATATGGAGCAGTGGGCAAGGGGAACAAAGCCAGGAAAAACGTCAAACAGCAAACCTCCCACAATGGAGAAGCACTCACGCACCTGGATGAGAGCAAGTTGAAACCTGGATCCAGCTCAGAAGAAGCCAGATATCTGGCTTCTAAGGCAGATATCTTGGTTGTTTTATGTCTGGAGGAAAGGGGCTCCCCCTTGCTATGCCCTAAAACTGCGTGCCACGCTCCATGATTTCTCTCCTCCTGCTAGATTCTTTTACACTCCCTTTTAACGCCGGCCTCCTCTGCATGGGACACTGGCCTGGAGGTTTTCCAGGCGTCTTCCCAGAAAGCATCTCCCCGTTGGCAGCGGCTTTAATGCTCCTTGAGTTACAAACCAACAAAGGCTTGTTTTGAAAGCTGAACCACCAGCGAGTTGACATTTGGGAAGGAAAAGCGGGGCGGGGGGGAACGGACGGGCAGGAAGAACCAGCCGAACGTGGTCGAGAGAAGCACCTGACCTCTCCCCATTGCATTCCTTCTGCATTTCGCCAAACCACTTGAGCAAGATGCCTTGAGAACGCGCAGTGGAGGGCCCCGAGGAGGACTATGGCTAAACGGGGTTACGGCTGTGGAGTATTGCCAGTGGAACAGCAAATCACAACAAGGCTTTCGGATGGAGTTGAGGAATGACTTTCCGTCCCCTGGTTACGGACCCAGTTCTCCAAAGCCCAGGTTGGATCAGGCCAGGGGCTCATCCAGTCCAGCACACAGTGGCCAAAACACAAGGGCCATCAAGAGGTCCAGTAGCAGGTCCAAAACTCCAGGAACACTCCCACTCTTGTCCCGCCACACCCCCAGCACCAAGAATACAGAGCACCACTGCCCCAGGTACAAGACGATAAGAGAAGTCATGCTGGATCAGGCCAGTGGCCCATCCGGTCCAACACTCCGTGTCACACAGTGGCCAAAACCCAAGTGACATTAGGAAGTCCACCTGCAGGGCTGTAAGAACATAAGAAAAGCCATGTTGGATCAGACCGCTGACCCATCCAGTCCAAACCCCAGGTTCCATCAGGAGGTCCGAACTCCAGAAGTCCTCTCTTCACTGGTGCGCCCCGAGCACCAAGAACGCAGAGCATCCTGTTCAAGACAGGCTGTTCCATCTCTACCTGCGGCTGATACTCACTAATAGACCTCTGCACCATCTGCTTATCCGGTCTATGCTTGCAGCTGCCACCACTTCCAGCAGCAGGGAATCCCACAGGTTTGGGTGAAGAATGATCTGCAACTGCTTAAAGGCCCGCAGGCACTCAATTCAGCTCATTAAGGGGAGGGCTACGGACTCCCGATCCCCACGCAATAAAGGGCCTTCGAGCTGCAATGGCCTCTGGGAGGTTATCCACTCCATTCCGGAGTTGGACACAGGAAGCCATAACGGGACTCACAGCTCCCCCACCCGAAGGCAGTTTTCGGCTTGGAAAAGCTACTGCCGGAGGGGAGGCAGGGACCCCTCGTACGCCCACACTGTCGTCTCAAGCCAAACTGGGCCACCGTGGGGTTTTAAAATGCAGCTCCACTGTGTCACTGCGGGGAAAGCGAGCTGGGCCCCGGGAACCCAGATCTGAGTCGTTAAAAAAGGTAATGCGTTGTTTGGCCGTGGGACAACGGGCCATCTGCAAAGTAGGCTTGCTGTCTGGGATGACGGGAGGTTTAGTTGAATTAGGCTAATTAGTGGGCTGCTTGAGAGAGCTTTGAAAACGATATGTGCAGGTTCAAGCGTCAGAGGGGAGCCATGCTGGTCGGCAGAGTAACAGGGAGGCTGGAATCCAGGAGCGCCTTGGGGACCAACATCAGACAGGAATTTCCTCTCCTAGTCCTAGCCATAGAATTACTGATCCATGGAGTTGGAAGGGGCCGCATAAAGGCCATCTAGTCCAACCTGCTCAAGGCAGGGTCAAATGAAAAAATCCACGAATCCCAACAAAGGGAGCTTTGTCTTTCAAAAGCCTAAAGCAGGATTGGCTAAACCAGGGGTAGTCAAACTGTGGCCCTCCAGATGTCCGTGGACTACAATTCCCAGGAGCCCCTGCCAGCATTCGCTGGCAGGGGCTCCTGGGAATTGTAGTCCTTGGACATCTGGAGGGCCGCAGTTTGACTACCCCTGGGCTAAACTGTGGCTCGCCAGCTGCCAATGGACTACAATTCCCATGAGCCTCTGCCAGCATGCGCTGCCAGGGGCTCATGGGAATTGTGGTCCATGGACATCTGGAGAACCCCAGTTTGGCCACCACCACCTGGATCTCACAGGTCGACCCCAGAGCCACCAATTCCTCAGGAACCGGGTATATCACCTCGGGAGTCTGTTACTGGGAATGCTATGGCCGGAGGGAAGGCAGGAACCCCTGGAGAGCCAGGGTGGTGATGTGGTTAAGAGCAGCGGCCTCTGATCTGGAGAACCTTGGCCCAGGCACAGTTCTCTCAGAGCTCTCTCAGCCCCACCTACCTCATAAGGTGCCTCTTGTGGGGAGAGGAAAGGAAGGCGGTCGTAAGCCGCTTTAACACTTCTTCAGGTGCCGAAAAGCCAGGTAAAAAAAGCTAGCTGTTCTTCTTTATTTATTTATTGTATGGCAGATAAGCGCAGGAAGCTTAATGTAAAATACGTAGCCTAGGAAGGCTCCAACCACAAGGCGGTACAAAAGAGAAATGTCAGACGTGGTGGGGATCCACGTCTAAAGAAACCAGAAGAACATACCTTCTAAAATTGGGGAGGCAGCCTGGTTGAGCCTTCCCAAACACCCACAACTGGGTTATGCCAATTAGTTAAAAAGATGAACACAGAAGGTAAAAAATGTTTCAGAGGGCAGCTGTGCTGGTCTACATTTGCACAGGTAAGATTCAAGTTCAGTAGCACATTAAAAACCAACAACGTTTATGCAGTATGAGCTCTTGAGAGTCAAAGCTCCTTTTGTTAGGTGTGAGTAGGAATGGAGATCTCTGTCTTTATATCCCAGTCAGAAGGTGGGAGGGGTGTTGCAATGGTACAATGCATATTGTCATCAGCAGTTAGAATAGGGGGGCTACAGTGGGTAGCTATGTTGGTTTGAAAAAGAATAAGAAAGATTGAATCCTATGGCACCTTCAAGACTAACAATTCTGGAATCCCCCAGGGCTTAACAGTGATAGTGGTTTCTTATCTCATTACACATGCTAATGTCATTGAGTTCTCGCATCTATTTGCAAACTCTTTTATTATTCCGTATCATGATCTGCTGCTTTTTACATGTCTTATCAATTGCCATCATCCAATCTTAGTTATATTTATTATCCTTGGCACTAATTAGCCCTTCCTGGCAACACCATTCCCACCCTTGACCTACATGTAATGTTTGATGACTTTGGTTTCAATGTACCTGAAGCCATGTGCGTGAACACGAAACAAAATAGGGTTGCCCTTACCTGTAACCATTGTTTACTGAAGTCTTGTGTGCAGACACACATGGGGACTATGCAAGCATAGGCCACCCACAGAGGTCTATACTAGCTTAAGCCCTAGATTGCTCGATCACAGTGCGCATGTATGTGGTTTCCTGCCAAAGCACACACATGGTATGAAGGAGAGAAGAAGAGTTGGTTCTTATATGCTGCTTTTCTCTACCTGAAGGAGTCTCAAAGCGGCATATTGGGAAGGCGACTGTAAGCCGCTTTGAGCCTCCTTCGGGTAGGGAAAAGCGGCATATAAGAACCAACTCTTCTTCTTCTTCTTACAGTCGCCTTCCCTTTCCTCTCCCCACAACAGACACCCTGTGGGGTGGGTGAGGCTGAGAGAACCCTGATATCACTGCCTGGTCAGAAGAGTTTTATCAGTGCCGTGGCGAGCCCAAGATCACCCAGCTGGTTGCATGTGGGGGAGTGCGGAATCGAACCCGGCTCGCCAAATTAGAAATCCACACTCCTAACCACTACACCAAGCTGGCTCTCTGAACGCCCCCCTCTTCCCTCAGTTCCGATCTGCCGAAACGTATCAGCCAAGGCTCACAGTGGGGACGGAGGGAGGGAATAAAACTTTGTCAGTCTTAAAGGTGCTGTTGGACTCAAACTCAGATCAGAGGGGGGAAGTTTGGAAGGGGACACACACACACAAAAAAAAACAATAGCCTGGACGTAAGGGTGAATCCCTGATTTGAAAAGACAGGATGGCTGATTCAGGTCACTTTAGAGCAGGGTTAGTCAACCTGTGGTCCTCCAGATGTCCATGGACTACAATTCCCATGAGCCCCTGCCAGCATTTGCTGGCAGGGGCTCATGGGAATTGCAGTCCATGGACATCTGGAGGACCACAGGTTGACTACCCCTGATTTAGAGGACTAAACGAGACACTCCGCTACAGTCGTCCCAGCAGATTATTATGGTATGCCCTAAACAGACAAAAGAAGACCGGAGGGTGGGATACCCTGCTCCTGAGAGACTGCGATCATGACCAGGCAAACGGGGACGTTTCCAAAGATGACGGGGAATGCCTCCTGCTTGCAGACCGTGAGCAATCCACGGAGATGGGTCACGGTTTCTCCAGAAAGCAGCGTTTGACTCCCAATTCCTAGGAAATTCAGCCTTCAAGGAGGTTTTTATGGCTGCTCTCCCGCCCCCAAAGAAAGCCCTGACCGAAACCAGATGTCCCAAGCGCCCAGAGAGACCTGCCCCCTGGCCATACAAGAGACTGAAGGCTTGAACGGCCCTCGCGGAAGGTAGATGAAAAGTGGGGACCTAACAGGGCAGCCTCAGGTCCCGGAATGGGTGGGGAAGCCACTCTTCTTGGCTAAGCCATCTCCTTGAGGGCTGGATGCGCTGCTCCGGAGCAGCCGTTCAGGCCAGGCACGCGCTACAATCCTGCACGTAATGCGACTTTGGGGGCAGAGCCCGGCTTTCTCGGCTGAACAGCTGTCATGATTTTTAAAGAGCTCCCTTTCCTTTTCTCTTTTTGCCATCAAGTCAGGGCTGAGTTACGGTCATTCCCCAACCAACTAGACAAAATAGGATGGGGAGGAGCGAGATTCAAGTCCGGCCGCAGCTTGAAGACAGGCAGGATTTCGGGGGCTTAAGCTGTCAAGAATCAAAGCTTCGCCTCTGACGAAGGGGGCTTTCTGACCCACAAAAGCTTCCTGCCCGGCAATTTTGTTGGTCTCTCAGGTGCTACTGTAAGACAGAGCTGTTACGTCAGGCCTAAGCTTGAGGCCCGGGGTATGCCAAAATTCCTGTTGATTTCCCTGCCCGTATCCCTCAGTCAATCCTACAGCTTCCAACTTTATTTGGGAATCGACCCAGGCGCTGCCCCCGCCTCCCTCTCCAGTGAAATCACGGCACTAATATGGGGCAAACAGTGTTAAGATCAGCAATTTAGCACTATGCTTGTTTATTTTTTAGTTAGATTTATAGACTGCTGCTCCCAACAAGCTGGCTTGCAGCGGTTCACAGAATTAATAAAAACATAAAGACAAATCCCCCCATAGAAACACTCCAATATTGACAATCCTCCAAGATCTCTAGCATAAAAAGGGCGGTATAACAATTCAAGGTGAGAACTCCTCACATGCTTCTGTCCTCCGGCATTGGTCCAGATAGAAACCAGTGGTTGATGCTGTTCTATTTTTAAGCATGTATTTTACTGGCAACTATAAACAGGGTTCTATTGTAATTTTATAAACCTGCTTTGGGGCGCTTTTAACTGGGTTGTAGCCTGCCCCGAGTCTCCAGGGAAGGGTGGGCAAATAATTAAAAATTAATTAAATAAACAGCAGGCTAGGATCCTGCTCTTCCACTGCAGCCCGATATAGTTGCTCACCTGAAAGCAAGGTGGGGTAGACAACTTTCCTGAACACAGACTGTGTCTCCTGAAGGGGCTCATGGGAACTGTAGTCCATGGACAGCTGGAAAACTACAGTCTGACCACCCTGGACCTACAGGGACTACCTTTCAGCCTTTTGCAGTAGGCAGCGATGAGAGGGCCCATATCCAGCCAGTGCTGAGGCAGCTGAATTGGTGGCCGGTTGCAGCCTGGATCAGATTCGAGGTTTTGGTATTAACTTTCACGGTCTGGAACGCACATATCTGAGGGGCGGCCTATTGCCTTATTCCCCCCACTGGGCCTTGCGCTCTGCGGGCACAAATTTGTTGGTGATTCCTGGCCCATGGGAAATTCACCTGACCTCGACGTGGGTGGAGCTTTTTATACCACTGCTCTATACTATATATGAGAATACATGTAGGAACAATCACATTTCTGTTAGTCGGCACCCTGAGAGTTATAGCTGGTGTGTCCAGGGAGGGGATTTGGGTTTCTTACTATCTATTATTCCAGCCGTTCGATTATGTTATGTTTTTAATGTTTTATGTTATGGGGATTCATTTTATGTTGTAACTCACCATGAGACGACTTGTTCTATAGCAGCAGATAATAAATTGAATTAATAACAGCAACAACAACAACAAAATGTGGAGACAGTTGAGCCATAGGATCGCCAAAAGTTGGACATGACGGAATGGCTGAAAGCAACATCAACAAAGGCACAATGAACCCAACGGCCCGGCTGGGCGTCTACCTCCCTGGAAGCAGCTATTCTGGAGGCTCTAAGCCAGAAGCCCAGGAAGCCCAGCAAGAGCTCCCCAGGGGTTAAGTGGTCTTTCCCAGGGGTTCGGGCATAGCTCCATCAGGCCCTGACTTCCCACGGCAACATATTCCACTAGGCTGGGGAGGTGAAGGCCGGTGCTTGTTGTAGTCTGTAGCTTTTCTGTCTCCATCCCCACTTGGGAGGCTGAAGTCCCTGCATCCTGCATCACCAGATAACGCCTTCTGACCATTCCTTGGCCGTCGGCCACGCGTTCCCTCGCTCCCCTCTGCCCCCGCAGCTTCTTCCGAAATTCTCAGAAAATGTGCAGATGGAAACTCGGGCAGCTGCCGGACTTCCTCTTGGAAATCAAAGAAGGCTTCCCTGAATCTCAGCTGTTTTGCAGCCACAGCTTAAACACCTCCTATTTGGATGGGTTCCTGGAACGTCCAGGCAGCCCTGTGCTCAGGCTGGTGGGCTGTATAAAAGGAAGACCCACTGCCGGATTACTTTAAAGGCATTGCTTGAAAGGCTTCCAAAATGCAGGCGCTCTTGCCTGAGAGCTCCGAATTAATTCTCACGCTGTTCTTGTGAAAAATCTGCATTTCTAACGTAGCCGTCCCCCGCACCCTGCTCGCTCTTCACCTCCCTTTCCGATCAGGGATGGGCTGGTTCTGATGTCATGGCTTCCTCCTTTCCAGGAGATCACGTGAAGCCTTATCCACCGAATGACCAAGCCCCTGCCTTTTGCTATCTGGGATCATGTGGCGTCACTGGGCAGGATGTTAGTAGCAGGAGCTTTGAGAGCCTCCTCCTCAAGTCCCGTGAGGACTTCTGCTGTGAGGTCACGAAGCCCCTAGCTTTGGGCAGATAGATCTTCTGATCCAGCAGGCCCCAAACTTTTCGGTATGGTGCTCCACGAGCCCAGATTTACCTGGTATCGGGGACTATGCCTAGTGTAGCGGATAAGAGCAGCAGCTTCTAATCTGGTGAGCCGGGTTTGATTTCCCGCTCCCCCACGTGCAGCCAGCTGGATGGCTTTGGCCTCCTCACAGCCCTGATAGTGCTGTTCTCACAGAGCAGTAGCATCAGGGCTCTCTCCACCACCCCCCTACCTCCCAGGGGGCCTGCTGTGGGGGAGAGGAAGGGAAGGCGAGGGCAAGTCACTTTGAGACTCCTCCGGATAAAGCAGCACTTGTTTTTAAATGAGTCTAGGCACGCTTAACGCTGCCTGGATCATGGCCAGAGAGGAGAGTCACCCGTCACTTCCGCTAGTGCTTCCGCAAGCACAGACACGGGATCCTCGTACCCGGAAATGTTCCGGACGAAACGGAAGGCTACGCTTTTACTCGCCGGCTTAGAGCGCATCGGTAGAGCAAAAAGGGTTTCAAGCCATGCAGCGCGTGCTGGGCCGAACCCTTGCCAAGGACTAAAAGGAAAGGTTACGAAATTGGGTTAGCCAGCAAGAGTTTTGAGTCAAAGTCCCTTTCGTCAGACATTGTTCTGCCGCAGACCAACATGATCACCTTCTGAAATTATGAAACCCGCTTGAATGCTCCTCAACAGACACACGGCAGCATGAATATTGATCCACAACCACACCTACAGCGCACAAGCGCACGCGCAAGTCATCAATGCTATGTGCTTATGCGAGGTCTGCCAGCCTCGAGGTGATTAAGTTAAACAAAAAAGATAAGTCTGTGAGAGGCCAAAAAATGAGGGGTCGTTTCAGGAAAAAGTACATTCCCTCAAAGAGGTTAGAGACTCTGACCTCTGTGGCAATAAATCCAGCACTGGGCCAAGGGAATTCACTGTCTTAGTAATTTTATCTAGTAATACTGCTGAGCTTGCTAGGTCAGAGGGAGCTACATATAAGCCCCAGCTATAGGCCTTTCCTCCCCTAGAAGGGATCACAACCAAACGTGAAAAATCAAGAGATGCTGTGTGCTTTTCACTACTGTTTCTCTGCTTATCTAAGTGCCTCGTTGGCCATATATTATAAGCCCTCTCCCTCCAGAATTCCCAAACTGCTAGGGACAATTAGACACTAAGAGGAGTAATATGGATGGGGAAAACCATCTCCCTTACTCCCTTCAACCTTCTTCAAGGGAAGACTAAACATGTTTATGGTGATTTTTTATTTTATTTTGTTACATTAAGATACAGAGGCTCTCGTGGCGCAGAGTGGTAAGGCAGCCGTCTGAAAGCTTTGCCCATGAGGCTGGGAGTTCGATCCCAGCAGCCGGCTCAAGGCTGACTCAGCCTTCCATCCTTCCGAGGTGGGTAAAATGAGGACCCAGCTTGCTGGGGGGTAAACGGTAATGACTGGGGAAGGGAATGGCAAACCACCCCGTATTGAGTCTGCCATGAAAACGCTAGAGAGCGTCACCCCAAGGGTCAGACATGACCCGGTGCTTGCACAGGGGATACCTTTACCTTTTACCTTTAATATACAGCCCTCCCCTGTGGTTCAGGGCGGCTTACTGTGAACAATTTGTGGTACGGTACGAAGAAAGCGTCATGAACCTTATAACATTTCAAACAGTAGAACTAATAACATTTTAAACAGCTTAACATATGCAGGGCAACAGCAGTCCAAAGGAGGTCTATTCTCAACTTAAGAAGACGGTGAGCAATCAAAACCAATCAAAACCCTGGGCACATCCCGATGTGAAGGCCAAGACCCTTCTAAACAGAGAGGCGCGACCATTCGCCGAAGGCCCGCCTTGTCGTGCCGACACCCAGGGAGCTTTCCATCGGCCCTTACCGTTCACCGCTTTTTCTATCAACTCTTCGCAGGCGTTGAAGTCCCCCTTGAGGACGAGTTTGTCGTGCAGGTCCGTCAGCATGGGGTGCTCCAGCGCGATCTTGGTTTTCTTCTGCAGGGACTCAAAGGCTTCCGTGTAGTTGTGCTGGCGGAAGTGCTTCAGGCAGAGGCGAATGGCTTCCTGTTCACGGTACTACTGGAACACATGGAAACCGATGAGAACAGCACTGTAAGTCTCCCTGCCAAATTCTAAACCTTGCGCTCTGCAGGTAACCAACTTGCTGATCGCTCCTGGCCCCAGGGATGCTCGCCTAGCCTTGACCAGAGCCAGGGCCTTTTCAGTCCTGGCCCCTACCTGGTGGAATGGGCTCCCGGAGGAGCTGCGGGCCCTTGGAGAGCTGCTTTCCGTTGGGCCTGCAAAACGGAGCTCTTCCGCCAGGTTTATGGTCAGGGCTACTGCTGGAGCAGGTGATATGGGTCCCCTTTGGAATTGGTACCTTAACATCTGGTACCAAACAACTTGCTTCCCTCATCCTGCCTCACAAGGGCCTTCCTGCTTTAAAGAGGGGCATAAGATTTTTGCCATTTGTTAAGATTTTTGTGTATTGTGACTGGGTTTTATTGAATTTTATTGTGTGGATTTTCTTTTATGTGACCCGCCACGAGCCAATTTACGAGAATGGTGGGCTAAAAATCCAACAAAATAAATAAACAAACAAACACACATCTCAGCATTCCTGGTGATAGCACAGCCTCTCTCAACCTACTTACCATTGAAAAACCCATGAAACATGCCCACCTGGAGCCCTTCCCTTCCCACCCCCTCTATAATTGGCCATGGGGATGCGTGCGGGTTGACATGACTTTATAAGGCTATATATCACCGGCTATATACAATTAATTAACTCCCACCCATTCAAGAAACGCTGGTTGAGAAAGCCTGTAATAGGATCTGGAGAACAGGGAGACCAAAGCTGCTTGCCTCAGTACATGCACCTTCCCCACTGGAACAATATATGATATTAAAATATCATCAATAGAGGAAATTCTCAACATGACCAGATCTGCGGATACTTAAATGCAGACACAGGGGCCATGAACAAAAAAAGGGCATACTACAAACCTGAAAAATGGCCCAGGTTTTAAAATCTTAAAACCCTGCCCCCAAATAACAGAAGCAATCTTTGTAGTTTTAAGCAGGAAATGCCCGTGGGGCCATTGCTAGGCAACTACAGCAGCCAAAGTTCAATCCCTGGTTTCTGTTAGTAAAAGGCAGGGGGAGAACATGCAGGGTCTTTGCTGGGGCTGTTCTGACATTTTAGAGAGGACTCATGGGGTAAGGACCACCACCCACCACACGCTACCACATGACTTGCAGGACTTACCCAGGACTGGCTGCTCGCTGCTGTTCAGCAGCAGCCACCTAATGAGAGCTAGTGTGATGTGGTGGTCCCAGAAGCCTTTCTCAACTGCTTTACCATTGAGAAACCCCAGAAACATTCTTCAGGCACTGAGAAACCCCAGATCATGGAGAATATGGTTGGGGAGCATAGCTGTGGACATGCCATCCCGGGGCCCCTCCCCTCCCCCCCCTTCCAGAACCATCATTGGGCATTTTGGGAGGGGTGGGTGGGTAAAAATGAGCATATAGGATCATAACAACTGATAAATGTTTAACAAATTTAGAAGTTATATAAAAATTAATTACTTTCCACCCATTCAGGAAACCCTCCCAGGGTCAAGACACCCCGGGATTTCAGGACCCCCCATTTGAGAAAGCCTGGGTTACAGTTTCAGGTAAGGGTCTGAGAAACCCTCTGCCATGGAAGCTCACAGAGTAACCTCGGGCCAGTCACATCTTCTCAGCCTAAGTTACCTGGAGCAGAGGAGACTAATGTAAGCTGCTTTGGGCCTCTTTTGTGGAGGAAGGGAGGACGGAAATGAAGTAAATTATAGTTATAGCTGAAAATGGAGGGGCTGATGAAAAGCAGGTGAGTGGGCTGGAAGGAGAGAAGGGAAGCAAGGAAATGCAAAGTTATGAGGGCTACCAGGAGGAGGAAAAGACGGAATATTATGGGAAAGGAGATAAAGAGGGAAATTAAGCACTTCCCTCCAAGTCCTTGGGGGCTCATATTGATGACCTACTCTTCCTTGAAAAAAACCTATTTGAGCCTTACAGCAAGCCTGCAAGGGAGGTTACACCACGTGATGGTGGCCCAAATATTGAGGCTCTTATCTGCGTGGAAATTTGGATTCAAGTCTATCCAGTCCAGGCCCAAACTCTAACCACTACACTACATCACACGAGGTATGGAAAACTTGGTTCTCATGAGCATCTGCTACCTACAGAAAGGGAGATATTTGGCATTAGTTTTCCCAACAAGCTTCTTTTGCTATAGAGTGATTGATTAGGTAGGGGGCCTGGGGATAGGGGTTGTTGGGTTATTGGTGTTGGGTTATTGGTCCACTGTATTGGTATTTTTCTGTCCATTTTAATGGGGTTTTAATGGGGGGGGGAGTTAACTGGACATCTGTAAACGCCAGAGGCCTGTGCTTGGGAGTGGTGGGTAACAAATTAAATAATAATAATAATGATGATAATTATTATAATACTAATGATTAATTGTTGCATTAGGGGTAGCCAAATTGTGGCTCATCATATGTCCATGGACTACAATTCCCATGAGTCCCTACCAGCAAGGAATTGTAGTCCATGGACATCTGGGGAGCTACAGTTTGGCCACCCCTGGGCTACATCATCAGATTCTCACAGCCCTGTTAAGCCACTGTTGCGAGCCTCTGCCTACATTACACCAAATCCAGACCAGTGGTCTACCTAGCCAAATTCTGACTCCAGTCTGACTGGAGGTATCAGGCAAAGTCCTTTCTTTGCAGCTGCTTAGAACCTCTGGGCCAGAATGGCAAAAAAGGTATTTTCTGGAGCTTAACAAATGAAAGAAGATGCTCATAATTTTTATAAACTCAAAAGTTTTCATCAAAACTCTAAGTACTTCTGTGTTCTAGATCCCCAGAACTGGGGGTGGGAGAAAACTATGTTTTGAAAGAACGAGTTCACATACAGCCTAGGCCAGGGGTAGTCAAACTGCGGCCCTCCAGATGTCCATGGACTACAATTCCCAGAAGCCCCTGCCAGCACTGGCAGGGGCTTCTGGGAATTGTAGTCCATGGACATCTGGAGGGCCGCAGTTTGACTACCCCTGGCCTAGACTTTAAATATATTATTATTCTATGAAAATAAGTATTCCTTCAATGCTGGACGCTTTGGACAATGGCTGGCCGTTGGAATCCTGATGGGTGACTTGATCCACGTCTCGTAAAATGCTACTCAGCCCGTTAACCCTTCCTCATCGGCCCAATCGCTCCCGAGCCCTTTTGGACACAAGCCTACCTTGCTGTACCAATTGAGGCAGGGCTGGACCACGTCCGGATCGTCGATGCCGTTGAGTTCAACATACCAGATGCTGAAATTGAAGCTGGGACCCCACGAAAGCAACGGAACTGGCAAAGAATAAACAGAAGAAAAAAGGGCTTCATGTACAAAGATGCAGGTTCTTATGGATCGGGGGGGGGGAGGGGGCACTTCAGCTTAGCTGCCTCCCCCCGCCCTACTTGCTTCACAGTCACACACTGGCCTGAGAGCGTTGAGAAAATGGACACCAAACAGGACAAAGGAGAAGTTGATAGGGAAATAATATGGGCTTGCCCTCGCTAGGTCTGCTTTTCTTGTTTAGCCTTGCTCTAGAAAAGAGGACACAGAAAACCCAAGCTAGGGGGTATGAATGGACTTCAGATCAAGCTGAGAAGACAGGTTTGCAAACTCCCAGGAGGTGGCTGGAGATCTCCTGGGATTAGAAGTGGTGTCCAGATGGACCGTTTATGCACTGGGAACTTCACCGCCCCAGCTCGTGTGCAGGAGCACAAATCAGGCGCGGACGACGTGCACGAGGCCAAATACTCCCTGGTGTAGGTGCAGGAAGAGGTGGGACAACCTGCCACGACTAAAACTCCAGCCTGCAGCCCCCCAGGGGAAAATGGCTGCTCAGGCAGACCCTGTGGCATTATACCCTGCTGAAGCCCCTCCCCAAACCCCACCTTGCCCAGACTCCACCCTCCAAATCTCCAAGGATTTTCCCAACCTGGCACCAACATTTCTACGAGAGGAAGACACAACAAGCTCTTTAGGTAGAAACAAAGAAACATGCTTTTGGCCTAAGGGTGGACTTCAGTAAGGCAATACATTTATATTTTTGTGCTGACGTGTCTATGGAAGTGCACCAGTCAGGAGCACATACATACTGGTGTTCCATCCGGCACACTTTGGTACTCCTCAATAAACAAAGCCATGCACCACACGGACTCCTGTGGTAAACAGGAGGCGCCACTGTGGAAGACGCGATCTGCCAAGATTTTATTAAGGGAAGCGAGGCATAAATCTCAGAGGCTGAACACATCAAAAACGCCTGCTTGAACAACTCCCTTTCTCCTTAGAGGATCATGGCCGCTGGAAATGTTCTCATCACCCAGAGGATGAAACCAAGAGGTCAAACACCGAAGAGCAAAGATCCTGGACCACTTCCACCACTCTGCTGCAAGTGTCCTTCAAAGTCAGATGACACAACCACGATGGTAAACCAAGGGTCATTTTTACCTTCAATCCCTTATGTTTAGGAAAGGGCCATGGCTGAGTGGCAGAGCATCTGCTTGGCATGCAGAAGGTCTCAGGTTCGATCCCTGGCATCTCCAGTTGAAGGACTTGGCTGCCGGAGATCCAAAAGATCTGTATCTGAGCTCTTGGAGAGCCACTGCCAGTCTGTGGCCCAAGGTTTCGATGGACCAAGGTTTTGATTTAGTGTTAGTTTCATCTCTTCACCTGTCTTTGCGCATTCTCTTCCGACTAACTGCGTGCACAAAAAGACCCTACGGGCCATGTGGTACCACCAAAACAAATGTCGGCCTCTTGGTAAGGGTGGTAAGGCAGCCGACATGCTGCCTGAAACTCTGACCATGAGACTGGGAGTTCGATCCCAGCAGCCGGTTCAAGGTTGACTCAGCCTTCCATCCTTCCGAGGTCGGTAAAATGAGTACCCAGTTTGCTGGGGGGTAAACGGTAATGACTGGGGAAGGCACTGGCAAACCACCCCGTATTGAGTCTGCCATGAAAACACTAGAGGGCGTCACCCCAAGGGTCAGAAATGACCCGGTGCTTGCACTGGGGATACCTTTACGTAAGTTAGTTTCATCGCTTCACCTGTCTGCGCATTCTCTCCCTACCAACTGCGTCGTCAAACAGACCCTACGGGCCATGTGGTACCACCAAAACAGATGTCAGCAGTGGTTCTGTGCCCAAAGAAAGGCACTAAAGCCCAGCTCTGACAGCCAGCGCTGCTCCACAATCCTAGAAACATAAGAATACTCAATGAGAACAGAAAAACATTCTACGCATGTTCAAGCCATTCTGTGCTTTCTCTACATAGTGGAGGGCTAAATACGGGTGTTAAGTTGAACTCTGTTGAACCCCACACTGTCCCAGATGCAGATGGGCAGTGATGCTCTGTATTCTTGTTGTTTGGGGGCAACAGTGGGAGGGATTCTGGAGTTCTGGCCCTGCTAGTGAACCTCCTGATGGCCTCTGGATTTTGGCCACTGAGTGACACAGAGTGTTGGGCTGGATGGGCCACTGGCCTGATCCAACATGGCCTCTCTTATGTTCTGATTCTGGGAAGGCTCAAGGGAGTGGCAGGTGACAGTGGATAAGCGAAAGGGTTGTGAGTGTCCTGCACAGTGCAGGGGGTTGGACTAGATGACCCAGGGGGTCCCTTCCAACTCTATGATTCTATGATGGATTGCCATCTGACGGAGAGGCTGATTCTGTGAAGGTTCAAGGGGGTGGCAGGTGACAGTGGATGAGCGATAAGGTTGTGAGTGTCCTGCATAGTGCAGGGGGTTGGATTAGATGACCCAGATGACTAGATGACCCAGAAGGTCCCTTCCAACTCTATGATTCTATGAGTTCTGGCCCTATCAGTGGACCTCCTGTTGGTGCCTGGGTTTTGACCACTGTGTGCCACAGAGTGTTGGACTGATCCCGCATGGTTTCTCTTATGTTCTTATGGTCAAAGGTACTAAAATGTTGCAAGAACTTCATTCTAAATCTTATCAGTTTATGGGGGTCTTATAAGGTTCCCCTTTTGGAAAGGACATTATCGTAAAGCTGGCTCTGCCAAGGAATTAAGATTTCGTCCGTTACTATATTATTAATTCCAAAAGCACTCTTAAGCCATAAAGCATGCACAATCATAGAGCAATCCCAGGGACAGTCGGGATTCAAAGAAAACCCACTGTGTGCCAAGAGCATTTAGAATGACATACTGGCCACACCACAGAGTTATTCTGGAGGCTCAATGAAATAACAGGGCCATAATGACCAGCGGAAGGCTCCGGCACAGCTCATTCTGCAAGCGGCCGGAAACGCCGGGCCGTTGTTTTTTATTGAGCCGATTATCCTCCTGACACCCCCTCCTTTGATCATGTTGGATAAAGCACGGCTGTTACGCCGAAGGACGGAACCATCGATTTTGACTGCCTTG
Source organism: Paroedura picta (assembly GCF_049243985.1). NCBI lineage: Eukaryota > Metazoa > Chordata > Lepidosauria > Squamata > Gekkonidae > Paroedura > Paroedura picta. The sequence continues at coordinate 123,886,434 of NC_135373.1, read as the reverse complement.
GCAACAGTCCCAGAATGGGAGGTCGGCACTGCCACGTGCCAAAAGCTGAAGCCTGATTTTATTTCTTTTTAAAACTTGCCCATCGATCAGGTAGGGTCAATCTTTTTTTTAAAAAAAAAACCCTATAACTATATTTCCTCCCAGAACAATAGGAAGCCTTTGAACTTCGTGGCAGGGACTCCTAGATAAGAAGAAAAAATGCCCTCTGCTGTCCATTTCCCCCTGCGGTGAGGAGAGGCAGGAGCCAGCCAGAGAGGGTACTCCAAGGACACCAGGGGTAGTCAACCTGTGGTCCTCCAGATGTTCATGGACTACAATTCTCATGAGAGCCAATTTGGTTTAGTGGTTAGGAGTGCGGACTTCTAATCTGGCATGCCAGGTTCAATTCTGCGCTCCCCCACATGCAACCAGCTGGGTGACCTTGGGCTCGCCACAGCACTGATAAAATTGTTCTGACCGGGCAGTGATATCAGGGCTCTCTCAGCCTCACCCACCCCACAGGGTGTCTGTTGTGGGGAGAGGAAAGGGAAGGCGACTGTAAGCCGCTTTGAGCCTCCTTCGGGTAGGGAAAAGCGGCATATAAGAACCAACTCTTCTTCTTCTTCTTCTACCCCTGGAGTACACCATCTGGTTGGGGGAAGCGGGGTAACAATAAGACCCAACTCCATGCTCCATCTGCAGTGACTGGGTGGGCAGGTAGGTAGAAAGGTGTGCATTTTTCTTTTTCTCTTTTTTTCATTTCTACACCAGCCTTCCTTGTGGCTCAGGGCAATTTACACGGAACGTAGGGATTGTACAGTACAAGTCATAACATCCGGCAAACAACGATAACAGTGGCTTTCCAGAACTGAAGATAACAAGTACGGTAACATTTCCCATCGCATTTCCTAAGACAACATTAACTTGCTAACCGTGATCCCTACATTGGTCGGTTCGGGATTCAGTTCATTGAGAGGGATTTCCGGAGGCCCAGTAGACGCTGTTGGTTGGGTCGGGCTCAACCAAATGCCTGGCGGAAGGGCTCATGGGAATTGTAGTCCATGGACATCTGGAGGACCACAGGTTGACTACCCCTGACCTAAGGGAGCTCATTCCACCAGGTGGGGGCGAGGACGGAGAAAGCTCTGGCCCTGGTTGAGGACTGACGTGCTTCACCTGATCACCAGCCAGTTAGGGGTTATAGACAGTGAGGTGGTCCCAGACCACGTGTGGCCTTAAAGGTGATCAAGTATAGGGTTGCTGAAGTCCAAGCAATGCCTGAAATTCTCCAGGAATAACAGCTGAACTTCAGGCCACGCAGAACAGATGCCCCTGGAGGAAACGGCCGCTGTTTTCCAGATGGTATTTAACACCTAAGCAAAATGTCTAATCAAACGGACAGTAAATGTTGGAAAGGTCATGAGAGGATCGGTTCTTTCTTTCATACGTGGTGGAACTGTGAAACGGTTTAAGAACCTGGGATAAAAGTACACGGCAACTTGCAAATGTTATTTAAATGCAAATTCCCACTTGAGTCTAGAAATGTACTAAGTATCTTCCCTGCAGGTCTCTGCAAAGGAGGAGCGGAATTCTTCTGCCATGCAACAACGGCGGCAAGACTCATCATAAGCTTCCGAACGGAACAGGAGGTCCGCAGATGGACCGAGAAATTTGGAAGAACTCACTGCAATGGCAAGATTCAAGTGGGTAGCTGTGTTGGTCTGAAGCAGCACAACAAAACAAAATCAGAGTCCAGTGGCACCTTTAAGACCAGAGGTAGTCAAACTGCGGCCCTCCAGATGTCCATGGACCACAATTCCCAGAAGCCCCTGCCAGCGAATGCTGGCAGGGGCTTCTGGGAATTGTAGTCCATGGACATCTGGAGGGCCGCAGTTTGACTACCCCTGTTTAAGACCAACAAAGATTAATCCGAGGAAGAGTGCTTGCACTCGAAAGCTCACGGCTTGAATAAATCTTTGTTGGTCTTAAAGGTGTCACTGGACTCTGATTTTGCAATGGCAAGGTTAACAAATATGTTCAGTCAAAGACCAGCTGAAGAATTTCAGACACTGGGGCAAATTTCTGAAATGTTTGCAGAATCAGATAGAATCAGATTTTCTGTCTTTCCTTCTGTATTTTATGTCTATCAGAAAATAATAAACATTTATTTTTAAAAAATAGTTTAAAATCTCGCCTTTCTTCCAGCACAGCTGGAACCCCAAGATGGGTAAGAACACAAGCAGTTATTACAACAAAAACAATCTTTAAATTATCCTAAAAATAATATGTACGTGATCACCAGAGCCTAATCCCTGGGTAATGGTAAAAGTACTCTCAGAGAGACTCAATATGCACCAAATTGCTCTTCTAATCAATGTAGTCCTGCAGCTTTTCTTAAAAGCAAGGAAAGGAGATTTCTGCCTCCATGTTCAGAGGCAGTCTGGACTGGATGGACCACTGGGCTGGTTGGGCAACACATCCTAATGGTCTTACGAAGGCCTCAGTCTCGATGCTCTGTTGTTAACCCACCAGAGGAACTGGTTGGCCACGTGGTGAAATGGGATTCTGGACTAGATGGACCATTGGTCGAAACCTGTAGGCCTGATGTTCTTATGAAGGCCTCAGCCTCTATACGTGTTGTTGGCCCTCCAGAAGAACTAGTTGGCCACTGTGAGTGGCAGGATGCTAGACTAGATGGACCCTCCCTGGTTTGATCCAGCAAGGCTCTCCTGATGTTCTTGTGAAGGCCTCGGCCACCCTGCCCTGTTGTTGGCGCTCTAGAAGAACTGGCTGGCCACTATATGAGACAAGACGCTGGACAAGATGGACCTCTGGTCTGACCCAGCAGGGCTCTTGTGATGTTCTCATGCAGGCCTCTGCCTCTGTGCCAGCCCTCCAGAGGAACTGGTTGGCCACTGTGTGATACAGAAAGCTGGACTAGATGGACCCTCCCTGGTCTTACCCAGCAGGGCCCTTCTGAAGGCCTCAGCTTCTATACCTGTTGTTGGCCCTCTAGAAGAACTGGTTGGCCACTTATTAGTAATTGATTAATGAGGTTCATTACTTAAGGTAGAAGGACATTGCAATTATTCAGATGTATTGTAGGTAATCTTACCACTTGATCCCCATAAAATTTACAATTGATGAACCAATGTGGTTGATGTGATAAGGTCAGGTAGGTTTAATTTGGTTGGATTTAATTACATAGAAATGGAATATATGTTTGTTTCTTGAAGATTAAAACTTGTTGTACAAGAAAGGTATCATTTAGTATTAAATAGACATTGAGAATAGAGAGCAACTGAGCAAGGTTGGGTGTGTTGTTTACTCAAGGTATGCTGCAATGGGTGAAGTTTAAATTAAGGTGTTAAATTTATGTATTATTTACCAAAATACAGAGATAAATGTATAATGAGACGTATCATGTTAACATGAGACATTTATATGTTGCCAGAATCCTTAACGAAGACATTTGCTGACAAAAATGAGTTGTATTTCCCGGGGCTCGTTCTGCCTCTGGTTCAAGCTCTGAAATAAATGTATTTGGGGGATTTGCCATTATCAACTTGTCATCTTTCTCCTCCAGCCACTGAGTGAGGCAGGATGCTGAACTAGGTGGACCTTCACGGGTCTGATCCAGCAGAGCTGCTCTTATGTTCTTATGAAGGCTGTGGATTCTATGTCCTCTTGTTGGCCCTCCAGAGAAACTGGTTGACCAGTGTGTGAGACAGGATGCTAGACTAGATGGACCACTGGACTGATCCAGCAGGTCTCTTCTGATGTTCTTATGAAGGCCTTGGCCTCTATGTCGTGTTGTTGGCCCTCAAGGGGAACTGGTTGGCCAATGTGTGAGACAGGATGCTGGTCTAGATGAACCCGCATTATTCTGATCCTGCAGGGCTCTTCTTATGTTCTTGGAATGCTGGACTAGATGAATCACTGGGCTAATCCAGAAGGGCTATTCTTATGTTCCTATACCTTATGTTCTCTGGCAGATCTTTCCAGACCACAGAGGCATCAACTGAAGGGGAAAGGAGGAAATACCCTCTGGTAAACAGCAGGATGCATGCTGGCTGGAAACAGGGCAACCAAAATGCCCTGTTGAGCCTTGGGGGAGCAAAGTTGTCATGGGGCTATGATGGTCATAATTATGTGGGCCCCAAGTCATGAAAAGCTTTATAGTTAAGTCCCAGCACCTCAAACTGTACCCCCAAAGCAAATTGGTAACCAGAAAACGGAACTCAGAATAGATATAATATGCTCCCTATAGCCAGCTCCAGATCAGCAAATTTGGTTCCGCAATTGCTTGTCATGAGATAAGTCACATGAACCCATGAAGCTGCCTCATACTGAATCAGACCCTTGGCCAATCAAGGATTGTCTATTCAGGCAGGCAGCAGTTCTCTGTGATCTCAGGTGGAGTCTTTCTCATCACCTATGACCATATCTTTTAACTAGAGAGGGCGGGGATTGAACTGGGACCTTCTGCAAGCTAAGGAGATCCTCTACCACTGAGCTACGGTCCCTCCCCCTGATGAGACTCTACCTGCCACATAATGAATCAGACTATCGGTCCATCCATCCAGATCAGCATTGTCTGCTCAGACTGGCAGGAGCTCTCCCGGGTCTCAAGCAGAAGTTTTTCCTGAACTTTTTAATGGGAGAATCCAGTGACTGAACCTGGAACCTTCTGCATGCTGAAGAGATGGCCTATTGCTAACTGAGAACCCCTCCCAAAAGAATCAGGTAGTAGAAGACAAGAAAAACTAAAGCCCTGGAGACTCAACTGCGGAATACACAGTATTGACTTTTACCAACCGTGTGATCTGAGTCAGTTTGAAGACATTTCCTATTCATTCTCTGTCCTGCTCAGTCCTCCCTGCAGGACAAGTGTAAATGGAATTCTGGGAATTGTAGTTTTCAGAGAAACATTAGAGCTTCTAAGAGACCCCCGATCACCGACAGTTTCAGAGGTCAGCCATGTCGGTCTGCGGGAGAACAATCGGATTTGAGAGAGTTTTTTGAAGTATAAGTGTTGGAGAAACAAATTTCTGATGAAGGGAGCTTTGACTCTTGAAAGCTTACCCAAGGCTTCCTCAATCAGGTTTCATGACAGCCCTGGAAAGGTTTCTTGAATGGATGGGAGTTGAGTTTTAATATATTATTTAACTTCGTTAAATATTTATTGCGCTATAGCAGTGGTCCCCAACCTTTCTGAGGTTGGGGACCCGCAGGGCATTGGGGCGCGGCCCATGGCCGCGCGGGCCACGCCCAAGCATCGGCTGCGCCCGCGGGCTGCGCCCCCGCATCGGGCCGCGCCCGCGAGCCGCGCCCACACAACGGGCCGCGCCCCCGCATCGGGCCACGCCCGCGAGCCACGCCCGCACATCGGGCCGCGCCCGCGAGGCCGCGCCCGCACATCGGGCCGCGCCCCCGCACATCGGGCCGCGCCCCCGCATCGGGCCGCGCACATCAGCCGCGCCCGCACATCGGCCCCGATTCCCTCTCCCCGCCCTGCCGCAGTAAGAAGCTTCCCGGGCCGCAAGCTTGCGGCCGGGGAAGTTTTTTACTGCGGGGGTGGGGTGGGGAGAGGGAGCAGCGGCCCGGCACCATGGCCTTCGCGGCCCGGCACCGGGCCGCGGCCCGCAGGTTGGGGACCACTGGGCTATAGGACCATATAAAGTTCCGCGGGGCCTGTAAAACAGAACTCCTCCGCCAGGTCTTTGGCTGAGACCAGGGCACGGAAGATTGAAGGGGCCCCTCCGTAATGCCACAACGCAACAGCGTTATAACTAATAATCAAGAACGATAGAGGAGGTTAAGATCAATCAGCACCCCTGGGAATTGGAGCCCTGAGGGGCTCGACAGGGGAGGGAGGAAGATACAGGAAGACTGGAAAATAGTTTTTATCTCTTGCCACCAGAGTATGTAGTTAACTATTTTTTACAGTTTTAATGTTGTACTGGGGTTTTTACTTTTTCCTTGTAACCCGCCGCAAGACGATTCTCAAGAGCGGTGGGTAAAAATTCAAATGAATGAATGAATGAATGAATGAATGAATGAATGAATGAATGAATGAATGAATGAATGAATGAATGAAATTGGCTCCCCTCTCCCAAACGGCCAGTGATGAGCCTGGAGGGGGTGGGCAGGGGAGGGGTCCCAGGTGGGCGTGTCCACAGCTCTGCTTCCCAACCATATTCTGCACGATCGCACCACTTACGGGGTTGTTAGAAGCCTAAAGAATGTTTCGGGGGGTTCTCAGTGGCAAAACAGCCGAGAAAGCCTGGCTTGCACCCTGAAACTCTTGTTGGATTTAAAATCCAACCGATCACCAAGTAGCAAATCCCAAGACGATGGAACTGCAGGGAGCCCAAAGGTCACGCCACAAAGGACGCCCTGACCTGTAGGAAAAGCGCTTGCAATGAAATCCCTGGAGCGAAGAAAGGAGGACATGGTTTTCCCTTGTCCTAAAGCAATGCACGGCTCTTGCTAAACGCGCTGGCTCTGTGCAGAATGAGAATCCTAGCTGAAGTGAGACGGTCTCACTGTCAGCTCAAAAGCCAGCTTGGGAAGCGGCACAGAGCTCTTGTCCTGACGTGGCGTCGGAAAAGGCCGTTCTGGCCGGTCGCTCAAGAGGAACGGTCCCCCCCCCCGACACGCACCCCACGCCGCCGGCGATTGGCTAACGAGAAGGGCCTTGCCCCCATCCGAATACCTGAGACCGCCCAGCGCCGAGGCAGAGCCGGAAGAATCAGTGCCGAGCCCTCAGAGCAGCCCACATAACGCACGTAAACAGGCTGTGCGGTGGAAGGCAGTGCAGCTGAGAAAGCCTTGACGGAGCTCGGGAGAACGTGGGCAGCCTGCAATCCGGGAGAGAGAAGTCTCTCCCCCCCCCTCCGACTTCCATCTTGAGGACACAGGACTTTCAGGGCACGCTCTCCTCCTCCTTGCCTTTGCATCCAGGAATCAGAGGGCAGATGCTTTAGGCCAGGGGTAGTCAAACTGCGGCCCTCCAGATGTCCGTGGACTACAATTCCCATGAGCCCCTGCCAGCACGCTGGCAGGGGCTCATGGGAATTGTAGTCCATGGACATCTGGAGGGCCGCAGTTTGACTACCCTGCAGGGAACAGACGTCGCCTCCTGGCTCCAGAGTCTTAGTGCCTTTGAATGTGGAGGTTCCCCTCGGACCCCGAGGCTAGTAGCCCCCGACAGACCTCCCCTCCATGTCTCATCCCCTTTGAACGCTGCTTATTCCTGCGGCCATCACTGTGTCCTGCAGCAGCAAGTTCCACATTTTAATCACTCTCTGCGTACCATCGTATTTCATGGGAATGGTAGTCCATGGACATCTGGAGGGCCGCAGTTTGACTACCCCGGACAGAACAGAACTGGAGCAGCCCTGCAGGGTCAGGGGAAAGCTTCATCGACCCAAGATCCCCTGCCTGAACATGGCTACATATGCACAATGCTTCCTGAAGGCATCTCCTGCATTCATTTGCTAACTTCTCGCCTTTCTCCCCAACGACTACCCGCTAATTTACGCCATTCTTCCTCTCTTCCGTTTTATCCTCACGACAACCCTGCAGGGTGGGCTAGGCTGAGAGCGTAGGCCAAGTCCAAGGTCCGTCCCCCCCAGCAAGGTCCCATGGAGGAGTGGGGATCTGAACCAGGTTCTCTGTGAGCCAGAGAGCCACTGTCACAGCCTTAGGCCAAGAAAGAAACCGACACAACTCAACCAGAATAAAGAGAGGTCACTAGTAGCAAGGACGCTAGGAATTACACTGAACTGTCCCCTTCAATTCAAGGCTCTTTGCTCACTTCCTACACAGCATTCCGAGAAGCGTTCATGGTGATACTCTGACCTTCAACGCAAACAGCTGCATGATACCAAGTCAGACGCTTGTTCCTGCAAGGTCCATCTTACCTACTCAGACTGGTTGGGGCTCTCCAGGGTCTGAGGCACAAGCCTTTCCTAATCACCTGCCCCCCGATCCTTTCTACTAGGGATGCTGGGGCATCAGTTTAGGGCTCTCTGCACACCAAGCAGAGGCAATGCCACCGAAAGGCTCAGAGCTACTCTTAGAGCTTCTCCGCCCGCCCCCCTTTAGCAATGGGGGTAGGAAGGGGACTTTTTTTTTGCCCCGCCATGTTGTGATGGTTTTAAGTCTTTTAATGGGAGTTTTAATGGGGTTTTAAGAAGAAGAAGAAGAAGAAGAAGAAGAAGAAGAAGAAGAAGAAGAAGAAGAAGAAGAAGAAGAAGAAGAAGAAGAAGAAGAAGAAGAAGAAGAAGAAGAAGAAGAGTTGGTTCTTATATGCCACTTTTCCCTACCCGAAGGAGGCTCAAAGTGGCTTACAGTCGCCTTCCCTTTCCTCTCCCCACAACAGGCACCCCGTGGGGTGGGTGAGGCTGAGAGAGCCCTGATATTCCTGCTCGGTCAGAACAGCTTTATCAGTGCTGTGGCGAGCCCAAGGTCATCCAGCTGGCTGCATGTGGGAGAGCACAGAATCGAACCGGGCTTGCCAGATTAGAAATCCACGCTCCTAACCACCACACCAATCTGGCTCTCTGTAACCCACCACGAGCCATTTGGGAGTGGCGGGAAATAAACTGAAATCATCATAATTATCATCATCATCACAGCGTTTCCCACCTCTGCCTCTCTTTCTTGCCCATGGCTGTGTCACTGGCCAGCCGGGAAAGCTCAAGGCGACAGAGAAAAAACACGGGCAGGATCTCAGGCTAGCTAGTGTCAACCAGAAAGCTTTCTCATTGTGCAAAATCGTTGCATCTAAGAGTCAGGTATCAAAAAAAAAAAAAAATCAGCAAACTCTGTCCAGCAAATGATTCTGCAAAACAATTCTGCACAATCAGCAAGATTCAAGGTCCACTCGTACCTAAGAGGCCAACAGAATTTTGGGTGGCACAAGCTGTAAGAATTAACAACGCTCCTTTGATCAGATGTCGGGCAAAGGGAGTTTAGACTCTCAAATGCTGCTAGCCGGAAAAGCTTTCTGGACACGAAGCTGGCTCTGCAGTGTCTCACAAAGAGGTCTTTCCCCTCGCTTACTGTCCAATCCCTTTAACGGGAGATGGAGACACCGGGGATTGAACTTGGGGCCTTTAGGCCCTATTTAACCACAGCCCGTCCCGGACTGCTAAACCCAATCTCAAGAACACTTTTGTTCTTTCCAAACCTGATTTACTCTGCTCTGGTTCAGCTTCACTTGGAGTCCTGTGTTCAGTTCTGGGCATCACCATTGAAGAGGGATGTAAACAAACTGGGGATTGTCCAGAGGAGGGCTACGAAGATGGTGAGGGGTTTGGAGAACAAAACGTATGAGGAAAGGTTGGGGGAGGTTGGTCTGTTTAGCCTGGAGAGGAGGCGACTGAGAGGGGATCTGAGAACCCATCTTCAAGTATATAAAAGGGCTGCCATGTAGAGAATGGCAAGTTGTTCAGACCAGGGACATACTAGAACCAATGGGATGAAATTAATTTCAAAGAAATCACGTCTAAACCTCCAGAAGAAGTTCTTAACAGTTAGAGCGGTTTCTCAGTGGAACAGGCTTCCTCGGGAGGTGGTGGGTTCTCCATCTTTGGAAATCATTAAACAGAGGCTGGAGAGCCATCTGACGGGGAGGCTGATTCTCTGAAGGCTGCCAAGGAGATGGAAGGTTACAGTGGGTGAGCGATAGGGTGCTGCGTGTCCTGCATAGTGCAGGGGGTTGGACTAGATGATCCTGGATATGCCTTCCAACTCTATTCTTCTATGAACCCTTTATTTAATGTATTTATTCCATCTTTTTAGGTGTGGCTGACCCAGAGAGCCTTGCTGTGACTTACAACGTTAAAAACGACAAGGTGTAAACAATATGAAAACATCAACATTAAAAGTAACAAAATATGTGGCTACCATCGTGTCGCTAATAAACAGAGCCCCAAACAACCCAAATCCTTTCCTAGCTCTGCCCTGCTAAGCCTCAGCTTTGCACAACAGAATTTGTGCACAGAAGGACTCATGGGGGGGGGGGGTGTCAATACTCCCTTATCACAGCAGGATCACGCACACCAACAGGGCTTAAGCAACTTAACATAAACAAGCTCCCCTGTTTCATGCAGACAACAAAATTAAGTGAGAACAGGAAACTCCAGCGACAGCACCAAGAGACAATCTAATCTTCTACTGACCTCAACTGCCCATCCTCTTGTTTTGCTCTCTCTCTCACACACAGACACACACAGACACACAAAGGGCTATGTCCACAAATAGATTCAAATGGGCAGGCATGTGGGCCTGAAGCAACAGAACGAAATCCAGCAGCACCTTTAAGGCCATCAAAGTTTTATTCTGGGTAGAAGCTTTCCTGTGGTGGTCTTTACAGGTGCTACTCAACTCGAGCGTCATTCTGCTCCTACAGGCCGACATGGCTGAACATCCAAAGCAATTTTCAAGCACTGAGAACTGCTGGAGTAGGTTGTAGGCTAAATCCCAAAGGCGCCACCGCTATGCTGCAAGGGTCAGCGGCATGAAATCAGCCAGCACCATCAAATGCAATGAGAAAGGGATCCCCCAAGATATGAGCTGCAAGATGTTCACAGGTCTATAGATGGATGAGTACTCGCCAACTATGTCCGAAAAGTGGGAGAAAGTAAACACGTACCCTGTGATACCCGTGGAATTTGCTCCAACCGTACTACACCGTGCCGCGGACTCTTTCAAACTTTCCTTGAAACCACCCTAAAGGAGGCAGCGGTATTACCTGCAGCAAGATCTCAGATTTCTATTCCCTTAGACCCCCTGCTGGTCCACTAAGCAGGCTGAAGCAGCAGATAAAAGAACAAGGTCGTCTCCTGGCACCAATAAAGGCAACACAGAAATGGTAACACAAGCACCGGGAGAGGGGGAGAAATATACTTACCTATCTTAATAAAACGGCAGGGGAACATCTGCTCATCAATTTTATGCTTCAAGGTGAAGGTTTCTTTGTTATAATCGTTCTTTAAGCCACTGTCGGGGGGGGAGGGAACAAGATATTACTTATCGAGGACTTCAGAGCTAATGCATAGGCTCAATCACATGGCCTCAATAAAAATCAGTGTGTTGACGCTTTTATCAATGGTCTGGCATCAAATCAAAACAGCATACATAAAATACAAAAAATACAAGAAATGTTATATACAGTTAAATGGATGCAAGTCTGTGGACCGGAAGGCCAGGGAAAACTATCTGAGGCCTCTAATGGTTCAAAAGCAGGCCCGGGTCAAGGTGAACACTCTCAGTGTCCAGTAAGCATCATGTAGGAGTATAAGAAGGACGGTCTAATAATTAAACCAAACAGAGAGAAACAGACCTGGCAATATGATAAATGAAGAAAAATGTCCTATTTTTGTGGTTTTCCTTGTTTCTTTATTCTTTAGGACTTCTGTCAAAATGGAATCCAGGTAATCTCCGTTTTCAGTTCTTTCATCAGTGACAAGTCCTTATATATATTAATAGTATAATACTGGCCCACATAGGTATGGGGATACCAGTCTGTATTGACACGTGTCAAAATAGGACATTTTTCTTTATTTATCATATTGCCAGTGGATAGGTCTGTTTCTCTCTGTTTGGTAGCATCATGTAGGAACCAAACTCCACCCAAAAGATGCTGCAGGTCAGGGGAGGCCTTCGTATGTAGCCTACACTGATTTTATTGAGGCTATGCTATAAGTTTTGAATTTTTAACTTCAATAAACATTAGTACTAACTTAAAACAGTGTCTACCCTACAGAGGCTTTCGTTCATCTCCCTTATTCTAACCCAGGACATCTCCTGGACTGCTTAGTGCCCTAGGAATCTGTCGCCTCGGGTCTTCTACGCTCCTAAGGCGTGCGCTCCCATTGTCTGACATATGCCAGGTGGTGACCAATTTTATTTCTGTATTCAAATGTTTGGTGTCCTGCCTTTCCTGGTGGTCCAAGGCAGCTTCCAATACCGGTTAAAAACAGGCTTAAGGTTTTGGTTCTTACCTTCCAAGGCCATACGCAGCCTGGGCCCAGTGTACCTATACCCCCAAAAGAGCCTTACGCTCTGCCACCGCCAATTGGCTGGTGATCCCTGGCCCCAAACAAGCACGCCGGTCCTCAACAAGGGCCAGAGCTTTTTCTATCCTGGCCCCACCTGGTGGAACGAGCTCCCTGAAGAGATCAGGACCCTGCTTGGACTCCCATAATTTTGCAGGGCCTGCAAAAGGGAGCTCCTCCACCAGGCATTTGCCTGAGACAGACCAAACCCAACAACATCCATAGATTCCCCCTTCAGACATCCGTGCCCTGAACCAGTCTGACCTCTCTGGGGGCCTATTCTACGTTACCATTCCTGTTATATTGTTGTTGATTAAGATTCAGAACCACTGTTGGGATTATTGTAGATGTTATTTTTGACTATGTTATAATGTTAGGTCGTTCCATGTGTCCCCCCCGCAACGTTGCATGTAAACCGCCCTGAGCCGTATGGAGGGGTGGTATAAAAATCTAATAAATAAATACCTCTGGGGTTTCTCAGGGCCTGAAGCATGTTTCAGGGGTTTCTCAGGGGTTAAGAAGTTGAGAGAGGCTGCCCCCCAAGGAGACAAATCTAGCTTCTTCGATTTTAAAGGTAAATTGAGTTTCTGTGGTAGCAGAAAGACTGCTATGTTTGCCTCCCACTGCCTGGTGGCTGCTGTAAGTTTCCAATTGGTGGCTTGCACATTTTGCCCAGTTGCCACTGGGGTTTTAATTCCCTTTTTTGTTTTAATCCCTCCTGTCTGTTCCCTTCTGGATCTTTGTCTAGCGGAAAGGCAATGTACAAAATTTCAAAACATAAACCATATAAAAGCAAAGCGGAGATAGGAAGCGAGCAGAGGGAACGGCCCTGAGAGAGAGTAATCTGACTGTTAAATAGCAAAGGGGCAGAGCTGCACATGGCCAGATTTGACAGAGGTCAGGAAAGGGATGTTCACAGGGGGGCTTGAGACCAACAGGAACATTTATGGTTATTGGTCTTATTAAACGGCCTGAAAAGAAGTGAGCTGTCCGGGGTACTGATGGAGCACAGTTCCTTCTCCAGAACTGGGACAGCGCCCTACTTCTGCCTTCCTCAACGTTTTTACCACTAAGGAACCCCGGAAGCATTCCTCAGGCTTCGAGGAACCCCAGAAGTGGTGCAGTCGTGCAGAATGTGGTTGAGAGAGAGAGCTGGGGACACGCCCACCTGAGGCCCCTCCCCTTCCCACCCCTCCAGGCCCATCACTGGCCATTTTGCTTTGAGGGATGAACTCTTGAGACGTTATAACATTTTGAGGACCCACCTCCAAACCTCAAGGAATATCTCCAACCTGGGGTAGCCAACCTCCAGGTGAGGCCTGCAGATCTCCTGGAATTACACTCGAGGCTTAATGTACAGGGTTGCTGTGCAGATGAAACTGGAGGCAAAAGAACCCCTGTGGCAGTTTCATCGCCTTGCGCGGTAGGCCTCAAATGCTCAGAGAGAGGTGAAGAGACATGCATGGCTTGGCTGCATCTTGCCTCCAGCAGTAAGGCTGGCCACAGCAGCATTTTAACCAAGAACGGGCTTTTCTGTGGCCTCCCTGTCAGCCCACTGCGAGGCAGAAGGGGAAAACTTATCTCCTCTCAAAAGGAAAGCACACCCATGCCCACAGACACCCCTGTGTTGCTCTCGGAAGTTCCCTCCCCTCAGTCAGGGGCTGTTAGAAGCTTCCTTCATAACAGGCCTGAAGGGAGGGGGGGTGCGGAATCCTAGCAAGAGCAGCAATTGGTCCTCAGGGGGGAGATTCCATCAATAAGGGGCTTCGGAACCTTCAGCATTCTGTCAGGGTATACGACTAGGGCGGGACAGCCTATCTGATTGGCCATTCGTTGGACAGACAGCCAATCAAGTAGGTGGTAAGTCTGTCAAAAACTCCTCCCACAACCTCAAATGTGTTTTATATATGTTACAGATAGAGATTAATTAACTCATTCGCTAAACCCTTCCAGGGCCATCAGAAAACCCCAGAGTTTCACGAAACCCTGGTTGAGAAAGCCTGCCCTAGTTGAATCAGAAGCTTCTCCCATTCGACCCCAAAAGGAAGTTCCTTCCGTTTGAGGTGGAAAAGAATACAGCCAGCCTCACTCCCAGAGAACCATCATTATGGACCAGGGCATATTAACAAAGGCTCGATCCGGTGGTGACATTCTTGGTAATAGCACCAAGGAAATGGCAGAAGCCAACAGTGATGGCTGCCTCAGTGCCCAACGTCTAATAGTCATGCAACAGAAAGGACATGAATGCTCTCAGATACACGACATGCCCTTCTTACCTAGATAACAGATCGGTCATATTTTCTTCATTCATCCCACCGAACACTTTAAACTTCTTCAAATTGCAGACGTGGGTCTTCTCGTATTTTCCAAACGTGATACTCTGGACAATGGCAGGTCTTTCAAGTTTCAAGATCAGATACTAGGAGAAGGGGGGGGGGAGAGAGGAGGGAAGAACAGGATGAGGGTCTCCCGTCCTTGCATTCTTTTTATCCCATCAGCAACAATGCCGAAGCATCCAAGGCAAACCAGCACCTTGAAACAAACCTCCTTCTTTGGAGATTTTGTTTTTAATGATAATATTTTCATTGTACCAAGCCAGATAGTAATATGAAGAAAAAAGAAAAAGAGGGATTATATAACAGATTGAATATGCCACCAGGCATTTGGTTGAGGTTCAACAGAAGCAACAACATCTGGGGGTTCTGGGCCCCCAGGACCTCTCCCCACACACAGGTGTGCCCCTGGAGCAAACAGAAGAGCAACCCCCTGACCAATCTCTGAATCCAATTAACTGTTAATATTGCTGTTCATGTTTTAATGAAGGAAAAAATCATTATCACCAAGTGTTACTGTTACCGTTGTTGTTATCCTGCTGTTATTACTGAGCCATATTAACAGGTAACATGATAAATTGAACAGTAGTGAAAGAGTCATAACAGGAGAACAGTAACATAATGGAACAAACATGGTGAGATCATGTATATACACGATCTTGCACCACTTCATTAATTTGTGTGACGTTCTGGCCAATGTCCATTTTGATCGTATCTAACCACCGTGTACTTGGTCGGCCTGGCTTCCCTTTACGACTGACCAATCCTAGCATAATGGCTCTCTCCACTGAGTATTTTTTTATTATTATTATTATTTAATTTTTAGACTGCCCTTCTCCAATAGGTCTCAGGGCGGTTTACAACATAAATAGTTAAAACACCATAAAATCCCCATAAAAACCCCAATTAACATCAACAAAAGTTACATATAACATATAGTGGCGGTGGTCACAATTCTGATCTTAGTTACCTGAGTTCCCCCCAAGTTCAGCCTGGTGGGGAGTATAATATTCAGAAGAGGGTGGCACCAATACAATAGATCTAACAATGATCTCGATGTTAGAGATCTCAATATTGGAGGGGATCCTCTGATGGATTAGTGGGAGAGCTGCCCTGGCCTCAACCATATGCCTGGCGGAAGAGCTCCGTCTTACAGGCCCTGCGGAAAGCTGGTAGATCCCGCAGGGCCCTTAGCTCTTCTGGGAGCTCATTCCACCAGGTAGGATCACAAGTAAGTGAGAGAGAGTCTTATGACATTGCCTTCCTGAGATGGATCAGACTTTATGCATTCTAGTATTCCCTTGTTTACGATTTTTGCTGGGGAATACATAGAAGCCTTCTCCAGCACCAGAGTTCAAACCAGGGGTAGTCAAACTGCGGCCCTCCAGATGTCCAGCGAATGCTGGCAGGGGCTCCTGGGAATTGTAGTCCATGGACATCTGGAGGGCCGCAGTTTGACTACCCCTGGTTCAAACCAATCAACTCTCCTCCTGTCCGATTTCTTCATCATCCAACTATTGGAAATTTGACAGATTGAACTAATCTACGCTTGGCAATCAGTCTAACGTCCTTGCTTTTCCATACTCGGTTGAAGCTTCCCATTGCTGAGAGAACTAGATAAATTCAACGTTTAATTTCCATACTGAAACCGCCACGCTGATCCATTTTTGATCCAGGAAAAATGAACTGTGGGACGCATGTTCCCATGCAGCAAGACTTAAATGTCTAAAGGAGAATGCATCTGCTGAAGACCGGGGGCCAGCTCCTGAGGGACACGCATATCCGTCTTTCCAGGAACGGTTCGCTCATTGAGCTGTTAAGCGTACACGTCATGTTCTCCTCCAGATCTTTGCTAACGTTTTCTACTGGGAATTGATTGATAGAGACCGCCGCAATAAAAATGGAATGCGACGTTTCTTGACTTCTGCCTCGCTGGAAACCACATCAGCAACACGGACGTCAAAAATAATTTTTACAACCCGAAGACACGGAAATCGGTGCCAAGCATGCACACGAGCCAAGGCTGCCTGTGTGCGGGGACTTGTCTACGTGGTGGGCCAACGGAAAAATGAGTAAAACGGAGCAACAGGCCTCTTGGCTGGAGACTAACACTCAACACGGCTTAAGGGACTAGACTAGATTACGAACCAGAGTACAGCCACCGAAAAGGATCTTGCTGTTGTTTCACCATTCAGTCGCAGACAATTTATGGTGATCTCACAGGGCAAGCTTTCGCAAGCAGGGTTTTGTGAAACCCTGGGGTTTCTTCTCAGCCTCAGGAGGGTTTCCCGAATGGGTGGAAGTTAATTAATTTTTAATATATTCTTACGTGTGTTAAACATTTATTGGGTATTTATTTATTTGATTGATTTCTATACCGCCCTTCCATATGGCTCAGGGCGGTGACCATATATGGCAGGGGTAGTCAAACTGCGGCCCTCCAGATGTCCATGGACTACAATTCCCATGAGCCCCTGCCAGCAAATGCTGGCAGGGGCTCATGGGAATTGTAGTCCATGGGCATCTGGAGGGCCGCAGTTTGACTGCCCCTGATATATGGCCATGTCAACTTGTGCCCCTCCTCCAAAATGGCCAGATGATGATCCTGGCAAAGAGTTGAAAAAAATCCCACTTATTTAACTATCTATAAGGGCAAAAGAAGAAGGGGACGACAGAGAATGAGGTGGCTGGATGGAGTCACTGAAGCAGTCGGTGCAAACTTAAATGGACTCCGGGGAATGGTAGAGGACAGGAAGGCCTGGAGGATCATTGTCCATAGGGTCGCGATGGGTCGGATATGACTTCACCCCTAACAACAACAACAAGGTCATATGGGGATGAGGAATAGCTTTTATAACTGGATGTGCTTTACCTGCTCCCCATTTTTAGCCAATGCTGAGATGCTCTTTCACTCAATCTGCTGTGAGCCCTATAGCCTGTCCCCTGCTCCTTCCTCAGCAGAATCAACAAGGTCTTCCCTATCTTCTTTCAGGCCATACCATAAGAACATATCCCTGGCTATTCTGGCCTGGAGGAAATTTGCCTCCCGACCCCAGAGCGACAGTCGACATTTCCCTGGCCATGCAAGAAAGGGCCACAAGAGCCAAGCTCAGACATAATCCCTTCTGCCCACCCACTCACCATCTGCCAAATTCACAGAATCAGCACAATCTGCCTAGAATCACAGAGCTGGAAGGGACCTCCAGGGTCATCTAGTCCAACCCCCTGCAGAACGCAGTAAATTCACCTGTCCTCCCATAGTGACCCCAATTCCATGCCCAGATGATGCCCCTCCCCAAAAAAACAGAATTCCTGGCCAGCCTGGCCTGGAGGAAATATGCCTCCCAATCCCAAAATGGCAGTTGGCATTTCCCTGGGCCTGCAAGAAGAGGCCACAAGAGCCAGGCAGAGAAACAATCCCTTCTGCCCAGCCACTTACAAACTGCATAAGTTCTGAACCTCAGAATCCTCTTACCGCAAGAAACCCTTCTGAGGAGTGCTTTCACACATGTTCAAACACTTTAGTGATAGATGAATGTGGATTTTCCCCCCTTTCACACAGTAAACTACATGGCAAAGCACACTGAAAGAGGAATGACAGGACTTTACTCAGTGTGTATGACACAGCCCTAACCAGCATCCCCCCACACACACACACACAACCATCTGATGAATGAGATTCAACAACAAGTGCCCAATGCGTTTACCGGAATAGCAGCCTCTTGAAGACCTGGGATGCATGACTAACACCCTAGTCAGCAGCATGAGCCTCTCCCAGGTTACAAGCACGTGACATCACAGTCACATTACAAGGACAAGGGGAGATTATGACCTCGCTGGGTGTCAAGTCTAACACATCAGACCAATTGCAGCAGCCACAGGATTGGCAAACGGAGCACCAAGAGGTACAACCGTGCTGAGGAAGAAGCCAAGAGTTAAAGCTGTGCAGGAATCGACTCCACGGCTGGGCAGCCTCCGCCTCTCCAACCCGGCGGTCCTCTGAGGCTGCTTGTAAACAGAGGCAAGGAGGTGTCGCACAATCACTCCCTATGCATGCGCAGCAATAGCAGGTCTTTCCAAACAAAACGGCAACTTCTATAGGGGCCCACAACCCAGCAGGTGGGTCTCCACCGGAGGATCCCAATTAGGGCTCCCAATTGCTAGGTGGCCTGGAGTTCTTCTGGGATTATGTCTGATTTCCAGACCACACAGATCAACTGAGCAGAGGTCCATCAGTGGCTCTTAGCCACAAGCCATAAATGGACACTCAGTATGGGGTAGTGATGCTGTGTATTCTTGGTGCTTGGGGGACAACAGTAGGACAGTGTCTGGAGTTCTTGCCCTCATGATGGACCTCCTGTGTGCACCTGGGATTTGGCCATTCTATTGGACTGGATGGGCTACTGGCTGATCCAACATGCCTACTCTGATGTTATTATGGTCCTGCTGGTGGACCTCCTGATGGCAGCTGGGTTTTGGCCACTGGGTGACATGGAGTGTTAGACTGGATGGGCCACTGGCCTGATCCAACATGGTTCTCTGATGTTCTTATGGTCCTGCTGGTGGACTTCCTGAGGGCACCTGGGTTCTGGCCACTGGGTGACACAGAGTGTTGGACTGGATGGGCCATTGGCCTGATCCAACATGGCTTCTCTGATGTTCTTATGAGATGAACAAAACAGCAGCTTTAGAAGGTGCCTTCAGTACCTTCAGTATGTTTTATTATGGTCATAGACCAGCATAAGATGATACAAAAATATCCATTAAAACCAGGGATTAAAACATCTTAAAAGTTAACAATAGAAAATAGAATACGGTAGATAAACACAGCTGTCCAGTTCACTTAAAACAGACCATTCTATTCTATTAGAAGGTGGTTCCCATAACGTCACATTCCTGAAAAAGACTATTCTACTGCACAGTCTTGAGGTCAAAATCCTGATACCCCACAATATTATCCATTATTATATGGGTTTCATTAGGTGCTAGTCACAACTAAAAAACAAAAATTATGTAATTTAACCCCAATCCCATCAAAACAAGCGTGCAACAGTAGAGGAGAAGTTACCTGAGGAGGATAGTTGCTTTCGGAAGACCACCGCGAAGATTGATCGTTGGGCTTGTCCACTAAAATATTTCTGAAAAACACACAAGAGAAGAAAACGCGCAACTTTAGTTTAGTTTTTCAAGCTTCAGAGATAATGGCACGGCTTCGACAGGTAGGACCCAGTTTCCTCCAGCAAGTTTTTCCTCATTCTAATCGGAATAACTAGATTTGATTCCCGCCTCCTTTTCCACATGCAGCCAAGTGGGTGACCATGAGCTAGTCACAGTGCTCTTAAGCTTGGTCTTGCAGAGCAGTTCTCTTAAAGCTTTCTGTCCTACCTACCCACAGGAAGTCTGTTGCGGGGAAAGGAAGGTGACTGTAAGCTACTTTGAGACTCCTTCTGGGAGAGAAAAGCAGCATATTAGAACCAACTCTTCTTCTGCTTCAGTAATATCAGGGCTCCCTCAGCCTCCCCTCCCTCACAGGGTGTCTGTTGTGGGCAGAAGGAAGGGAAGGCGAATGGAAGCTTTGAGCCTCCTTCGGGTAGAGAAAAGCAGCATATAAGAACCAACTCTTCTTCTTCTTCAGTAATCTCAGGGCTCTCTCCCTGCCATCACAAGGTATCTATTGTGGGCAGAAGAAAGGGAAGGCGATTGGAAGCCACTTTGAGCCTCCTTCGGGTAGAGAAAAGCAGCATATAAGGACCAACTCTTCTTCTTCTTCTTACACAAAACCTAGAAACAATTCCAGCCTCCGAGGGTTCCTCATTTTAAATCATCCTTCCATTGCAGTTGGACATCATTTCAAACCGTTCTCGAAGCTGGCTTAAAGAAAGCACGTTGGGGAAACGTCCTTCCTTTCTCCAAAAGACGTAAATCACGTCGGTGTCATAAGCGATTCATAATGCACGAGTAGACGTCTGGTTCTCGGGGCTTCGTAACGCGGCCCACGGAGACGAAATGCTTCCTATTCCTCTCCTCTCACTCGCTGCCAAGCCGAAACCTCCATCGTCATCGACCAAAATTGAAATCACAAGGAGAGTTGGCACCGGGCCAACAGATCAGATTGCTGAGAGGCAGCCTGGGCCATTATAACTTGGCTCCTCTTCCGAAACTAATCATAGATACGAGAAGGGGTTCGTTTTTTTAAGAGAAGGGATATTTCAAAAGTCTATTAGCGCTGGTACCCTGAGCCCAATTTCAGGCCAGCCAAGCTCACCAGATCTCGGAAGCTAAGCAGGGTCGACCCAAGTTAGTGCTTGGAGGGGAGACCACCAAGCAAAGTCAAGCGCTGCTAGGCAGAGGTAGGGGAGCACAAACCACCTCTGTTCATCACCTGTATTGACCTGGATGCCCCAGGGGATGGGCTGGTGGTAAAGAAAATGATTGCAACCTTCTGACTGATCATCTAGCTCAGGGGTAGTCAACCTGTGGTCCTGCTGGCAGGGGCTCTTGGGAATTGTAGTCCACGAACATTTGGAGGATCACAGGTTGACTACCCTTAAGACAGTGGTCCCCAACCTGCGGGCCGCGGCCCGGTGCCAGGCCGCGAAGGCCATGGCGCCGGGCCGCGGCTCCCTCTCCCCGCCCCGCCCCCGCAGTAAAAAACTTCCCAGGCCGCAAGCTTGTGGCCCGGGAAGCTTCTTACTGCGGGAGGGCGGGGAGAGGGAATCAGGGCCGGACCGTGCATTCGCGCAGGCGTGGCCCAATGTGCGGGCGTGGTCCGAGCGGGCGCGGCCCGATGCCCTGCCGGTCCCCAGCCTCAGAAAGGTTGGGGACCACTGCCCTAAGAGATTGCCTATAATTCTACATCCTGTCCTGGTTCAAGTCTTTGGCTCTTACCAGGCCCGTTCCTCTCTGGAATGTAGTTTTTGGTAAGCTCTCTCACAAGACCAAAATTTATTTTACAGCTGAGAGAGTCCTCCTCAAGGGTAGAGAAATGGAAGAAGAGCGTGTCGCTACCGTTTATGTAAACAGAGGGGTGGGAGGGGGAGAGAATGAAAGCAGATTTTCAGGAACAGTCAGGGCTTTTCAGGGGGCTGGGTTGGTGGCTGCAGGGTGGTCCCGTGGGATGTCCAAGGGGGGTGGAGACCCCAGGTTATTGGCTTGACCCGTAAGGGCATCGCCTTTCCCTGCCTCCGATGGGAAGTTATTTAACTGCATGTAATTGTTTTGTTCTCCACACAGATTTGGGAACTCCCCTGTGTCTCTATTGCTTCTGCAGTAATAATATAAAAATGTTTTTCTTGCCATGTGATTCATTGGGGCTGGGCAAAAGAACCTTGATTTGGCCATTTGGCTATCACAGGCGGGTCCGATCTCATCAGATCTTATTTATTTATTTATTATTTTGACTTATTACCCGCCACTCCCAGAACTGGCTCATGGAGGGGTACAATTTGTCCATAGTAAAAACCCCATAAAAACTGCAACACTCTAGGACAGGGGTAGTCAACCTGTGGTCCTCCAGATGTTCATGGACTACAATTCCCATGAGCCCCTGCCAGCGTTCGCTGGTTTCCTCTGCAAAAGCAGATACGCATTGGAGCAGGGGTAGTCAACCTGTGGTCCTCCAGATGTTCATGGACTACAATTCCCATGAGCCCCTGCCAGCGTTCGCTGGTTTCCTCTGCAAAAGCAGATACGCATTAGAGCAGGGGTAGTCAACCTGTGGTCCTCCAGATGTCCATGGACTACAATCCCCATGAGCCCCTGCCAGCATTCACTGGCAGGGGCTCATGGGAATTGTAGTCCATGGACATCTGGAGGACCACAGGTTGACTACCCCTGCTCTAGGATATGAAACCATATGACAAAATCAATATCCCAAAAAGATACATGGCGGTATTCAACCTCCTAACCAAAATAACATCTGCAGAGAGGTGTGAGAAGAGGGAGTACAGACGACAGAGGCTTAACATCACTGGGGGGGCAACCAGATCTTCTTGCCATGCCGGCCCCAACCATAAACCTGGCGGAAGAGTGCCATTTTGCAAGCCCTGCCTAATGTTGAAAGTTCCCGCAGGGCCTGCAGCTCCTCCGGGAGCTCATTCCACCAGGTCGGGGCCAGGACCGAAAAGACCCTGGCCCTGGTCAAAGCCAGGCGCTCATCCCTGGGGCTGGGAATGACCAGCAAGGTGGTATCCGCAGAGCGTATTTTGGAAGTAAGCAGGGCTGACCCTGGCTAGTGCTTGGATAGAAATCTGCCAAGGAAAGCAATTGCAATGTGGAGTCAGGTAACAGCAAACCGTTTCTGTGAGTCTCTTGCCTTGACAGCCCTACGAGGGTCTCCGTAAGTCACCTTTCCTCCTGCAGCCTCTCAGGTCTTCTCTCCATCAGACCAGCCCCAAACCGAAAACAAGGAAACAGCCGGCTGAAAGGTGAGGATAGCTGCCAAGGAGAGTCCCCAAGCAAGGAGAGGGAGGAAGAAGGCTGCCAATCTCAAGGCCTCCATTCCAGCAGGAAGGGGGGGGGAAGAGTGAGAGATTTCGAAAACTCTATTCGAAAGCTTCTGCAGTCATTGCTACCTACGCCCAGCGTTTAAACAGATGGCAAATTAGAAGGTCATGGTTTATAATTTACAAACAGCCAAAACAGTAAAGTAGTTGTAATGTCAGAGTAGGCCAGGGCTCTCCAGATGTCCATGGACCACAATTACCATGAGCCCCTGCCAACTGGCAGGGGCTCATGGTAATTGTAGTCCATGGACATCAGGAGAGCCACAGTTTGGCCACCCGTGGACTAGGATATGGAAGGGTCAGACTCTAGACTCCACTCGGGCATAGAGCTTGCCGACAGGAATTCTGCCTACCCTACCTCACAAGACTGTTGTAGGAATAAAGTCGAAGAACTGCCACATTCATCGTTGTGAAATTACAATACGAAAAAAGGAAGAAAGGTTCAAAACATAGAGAAAAGCAGAACCTTTCCAAGGCAATTGGTACAATAAATTTTATATATTGATAATTTTTTTATATTGATATTTTTATATTAATATATTTTTATATAGTGATAATTTTTTAAGGTTGGTCTTTTAAAAATTATCAATATATGAAATGTATTGTACCAATTGCCTTGGAAAGGTTCTGCTTTTCTCTGTTTACATACATCATTGTGAGCTGATCGGAGAAAGAACAGTAGACAGATTTAGTTAATAAAAGTAAGTTATTAGTAAAATAATAGTAAATTAAGAACAGCAGGGGCAGATGAGCCCGTCTAGAGGCAGACCGGTCTTTTCCCTCTCCAGCTGGCCTACTTGCTCATGTTCAGTATAGACAGCGCGGACGTAGTGATCTCGTAGGCCAGGGGTCCCAAATGTAGTACCGCTAGGGGGCGTGGCATCCGATGACGTCGCCCATCAAGTGGGCGGGGCTGGTCAGATTCTTCCCACACGTGACTTTTCATTGACTGAGCAGATTTTAAAAGTGACTTGGAAGCAGAGCATTGCTTTTATTATCTTTCATAGGTTATTTTTTTAAAAACTGCCCTTCTTCTCCCTTGCACTTGGCCTTTCTCTGGGTGTGTGAGCGCTTTCTGCGGCAGCCGTTTTGTGGTTGTGCTGAACAAGCTTGGTCTGCATCCCAAAGGTTCTCACAGGATCAAAATGTGTGGGGACCCCTGCCTTAAGACGTTCTCCACTTTTTAAACACTGAGAACCCCCTGAAAGATTCTTCGGACTTCGAAAACCCCCAGAAAGGGCGCAATCAGGCAGAATATGGTTGGCAAGCAGAGCTGTGGACACGCCCACCCGGGGCCCCTCCCCTTCCCACCCCCTCCAGGCCCCTCATTGGCCATTCTGGGAGTGAAAGGGCAGATTGACATGCCCACATAGGATCATAGAATCTAGTCCAACCCCCTGCTCAACGCAGGATCAGCCCTAAGCATCCTAAAGCATCCAAGAAAAGTGTGCATCCAACCTTTGCTTGAAGACGGCCAGTGAGGGGGAGCTCACCACCTCCTTAGGCTGCCTATTCCACTGCTGAACTACTAAATTTTTTTCCTGATATCTAGCCTATATCTTTGCACTAGTAGTTTAAACCCATCATATTACCTGATAAATATTTAACAAATTTAAATATATATATTTAAAAAATAGTTAGCCCCCCCCCCCATTTGGGAAACCTTCCCAAGGGCGTTTCACAGAAGCCTGATTGAGAAAGCCAAAGTAACCACGTTTTATGACTTCACAGAAGAAAACTCAGGAGAGGGTTCTAATGGAAAACATTACACCATGGGAGGGACCAAGAGACAACACAGGCTAACACAAGAGAATACAAGACTGAGCAAAAATCTGATAATGAATGAAGAGCATGAAGAGGGCAATTGGGAGAATCTTCAAAAGGTGCAGTTTCCCACAGCAGCCCCTCTACAACAGGTAGGGTCAAGAACGTCCTGTCTCTCTAGTACGTTCCATGTTTGCTCGAGGAGTACATTCTGGATTGACTGGGACATTGCCAAGGAGTATGTTAGTCCAGGAAAGGAGCATCACCTGCTGAAGGAAGGTTCCTACTCATCCCCAAAAGTTCCAGAAGTTTCCGAAGTGAAAATACAGGCCACATCTTACAAGACACAATCCTAAATGGACTTTCAAGTCTTGGGATTGTTGCAAGGCACTCAAAACCACCCCTGGTCTTTTCATGGGATATTTTATAGATCAGCTTCCAAGTACTTATCAGAATTAAGGTGAGATGCTCTGTTGCTAAAATATTTAAAATGTGCATCCCTCCTCAAGGCAGTAATGCATCTAAATTTTTATGATCGCAAACCATCTGCCACATGCCCTTCTATTTTTGTCAATATAAGATCAAACACACCCTGATTTGCAAGGATATCAATGGCTAGTAGCCATGGGGACTGAGGGGAACAAATCCTCTGAATAATTGGAGAAGGCCTCAGCCTCTGTGCCCTGTTGTTGACCCTCCAGAGGAACTGCTTGGCCACTGGATTCTGGATTAGATGGACTACTTGTCTGACCCAGCAGACCTTATTTTTCTGAAGTTTTCAGCCTCTGTGCCTTGTTGCTGCCCATCCAGAGGAAGTGGTTGGCCACTGTGTGAGACAGGATGCTGGACTAGATGGACCCCTGGTCTGACCCAGCAGGGCTCTTCTGATGTTCTTAGGAAGGCCTTGGCCTCTATGCCCTAGTATTGGCCATCTACAAGAACTGCTTGGGAACTGTGTGAGACAGGATGCTGGACTAGATGGACCACTGGTCTCATCCAGCAGGGCTCTTCTGATGTTCTTAGGATGCTGGACTAGATGGACCCCTGGTCTGATCCAGCAGGACTCTTCTGATGTTCTTAGGATGCTGGACTAGATGGACCACTGGTCTCATCCAGCAGGGCTCTACTGATGTTCTTAGGATGCTGGACTAGATGGACCCCTGGTCTGATCTAGCAGGGCTCTTCTGATGTTCTTAGGATGCTGGACTAGATGGACCCCTGGTCTGATCCAGCAGGGCTCTTCTGATGTTCTTAGGATGCTGGACTAGAGGGACCACTGGTCTGATCCAGCAGGGCTTTTCTGATGTTCTTAGGATGCTGGCCTAGATGGACCCCTGGTCTGATCCAGCAGGGCTCTTCTGATGTTCTTAGGAAGGCCTTGGCCTCTGTGCCCTAGTATTGGCCATCTACAAGAACTGGTTGGGTACTGTATGAGACAGGATACTGGACTACATGGACCACTGGTCTCATCCAGCAGGGCTCTTCTGATGTCCTTAGGATGCTGGACTAGATGGACCCCTGGGTCTGACCCAGCAAGACTCTTCTGATGTTCTTAGGATGCTGGACTAGATGGACCCCTGGTCTGATCCAGCAGGGCTCTTCTGATATTCAAACCCATTCAAACGCCCTGGCAAATAGGCAGGCTTCTTACAGCCTCCTGAAGATCTCCAAACAGAAGGTTCTTCAGGGAGCCCATTCTACAGAGCTAGAGACGCTATGAAACAGGTCCCGAGTTCTGGGTGTTACCAGAAAGGCCTTCCTAAGTGCTGGGATGGCAGGCTGACAACCACAGTTGGCGCCTAAGAACATAGGGAAGAAAGCAAGAACGTAACGCAGACAAGTAACATTCAAGTCGTAAACAGACTGTTCCTTCCTTACGATTTGGCGCTGAGCATTAGGGTCCAACAACCCACTTCTGTCCTTCCCAAAAGTCACTTTGTCCCCCTCCTCTCTGCCAGCGACAATGGCTGAGGATGACCTCATGAGGTTATTTGTGAGCTGCTTTCCAAAGCGAGGCGTCAGCAGTGCTTGGCCATGAAGGGATAGTGGCCCATTGCTAAGTTTTCTGCACTTCTAGAAACCATTTTTTTTGCTCTTTCCCAAAAACGCTTCTCCTAAACCTGCCCTTTTGCATTCAGAGGGGGAAATTATATCTGTGTTCCGAAGCCTTCCAAATTATTAGTCATGTTTCTGCAATACAGCGAACGCATGCATGAATCAGATCCTTGGCCTATCCAAGGCAGTATCTCCCCCTCCAGCATTTCCTAACCAGGGCTACACATAACCCCCCAGTTACCCCAGAGCTACCCCCCCCGGGGGGGCTGATGTCTATTTGGCAGGGATTTAATTGTGTTCAATATATATTTTTAAAAGATTTTTAATATGACCCAGGGTAGTTTTCACCTTATTGGGGCAGGTTGACGCACCCCCCCCCTCCCAAAATGACCAATGATGGTCCTGGTGGGGGGTGGGAAGGGAGGTCCCTGGCCATGCAAACCTTGCTGGTTGAGGCTCCTCTCCCATGGCCAACCTGTTAGCGGCTTGAGTCCAGCACAGCAAGTCCTCTTGGGGTTGGTTGGGGAGGTTATTGGGGGATTTTTACTCTGAGCTGGAGGGGGGGGGGCTACCGTGGCCTCAGGATCAGCAGAGCGGGTTGGTTTGGAATTTGGGGGTGGGAGGGGATTGGGGCGTAGCTTCCTCCCACCGCTGGAGCCTGGCATGTTGGTCCAAGTTGGCTGAGTCCTCTTGGCATTGGTTCGGTGGGGGAGGTTGTTTCTTTTCTTTCCTTCTTTTTACTCTGGGTGGGTGGGAGGGGGGGTTAACTGGTCACTTCTGGGGGGGGGGTATGG
This sequence comes from Paroedura picta, assembly GCF_049243985.1. NCBI lineage: Eukaryota > Metazoa > Chordata > Lepidosauria > Squamata > Gekkonidae > Paroedura > Paroedura picta. Next base: position 123,858,934 of record NC_135373.1, on the reverse strand, counting down.
CAGGGAAGGCATGTCCAGCTGACATCACTTCAGATTTACCTCGAAGCCTACGAAATGTTCCAGGGGTTACTCAACAGTCAAAAGGTTGGAAAAGGCTGTTCTCCTTCCTCTCCGGTAACTAAATTTTGTCCTCATGTTAAATCCAGTGTGCAGATAAAGGATGCATCCTATGCTGCCTTATACTGAATCAGTCCTTTGGTCCTTCAAGGTCAGTACCGTCTACTCAGATTGGCAGCAGCTCTCCAGGGTCTTGGGCAGAAGTCTCTCTTATCACCTACCACCTGCTCCTGTCAACTGGAGATGCCGGGGATTGAACCGGGGACCTTCTGCATGCCAAGCAGATGCTCTACGATTGAGCCACAGCCCCTCTCTTGAGTGCAACTCTTGTGCGCAGCTGCTTTGTTCTAGACTGGAACATTGAATCATCAAGATCAGTATTTCCTACTCAGACTGGAAGCAGCTCTCGAGGGTCTCAGGCAGGGGCACCACCTCCTCCTTGATCTTCTTGCCTGGAGACTTCTTCCCACGTTATCTGGACCGTCTCACTGAACTCCCTAGAGGTCACTTCCAATTCAGTACGCTTAGGGTGCAACTTCCTGAGTCTAGTCATCAAGGGTGGCCTGGGAGAGGAGGGGTTATACATACCTCCCTCCCACACAACCAAGCAAAGGCTATATACTGCTTGGGCCCTGCGTATCTGCGGGACCGCCTACCTATGCCCCCCACAGGGCACTCTGCTCCGCGGGTATGAACCTTCTGGTCATCCCAGACCGCCTGGACATCCACCTGGCCTCAATCATAGCCAGGGCCTTATCAGCTCTGGCCCCTGCCTGGTGGAATGAGCTCCCGGAAGAGCTAAGGGCCCTGCCTGAGTTACCAGCTTTCTGCACGGCCTGCAAGATGGAGCTCTTCCGCCAGGTGTATGGTTGAGGCCAGACTGTGGTCCCTGAGTTCCCTTCAGCGGATCCCCTAGAACAGGGGTAGTCAAACTGCGGCCCTCCAGATGTCCATGGACTACATTTCCCAGGAGCCCCTGCCAGCGAACGCTGGCAGGGGCTCCTGGGAATTGTAGTCCATGGACATCTGGAGGGCCGCAGTTTGACTACCCCTGCCCTAGAATTAATGAGATCAGGACCCTTGCTCCTAACAAAAGAACTCCTGACTGCTGCTGAACAGGGGATGGGAGATGGGGAGTTAACTCCAATGAGCAGCCATCTTTTAATGTGTTGGGGATTTTATGGGTTGGGTTGTTTCATTCTTTCATTGTAACCTGCCGCCAGTCTTTGAGGGTGGTGGTACAGAAGTTAAAATATAAACAAACAGAGAAATAAATAAACTCAAAGCCAACAGAAACCTCATTGCAGAAAGTGAGGAACGAGCTGCAGCAATAGTTAATTTTTCTTCTACGTTTCCCGTTAACGGTTGTTTTTGCTCCTTCAGAACAGCCTTAGCATCCCGGTCTGGTTCGAACGCATCAGCGCTCAGCAGCTAAGCCGGGTTAGCACTCGGATGTTGAGGCCACCCAGGAAGGCTGCAGCTGGCATGACGAGGAAGGCAATGGCAAAACACCTCTGCCTCGGAGCCCCAAGGGTCTGGGGGTTGCCAGCAGCTGGCTGCAGCCTGCAGAGCACGATTATATTCTTCGGTCTGCTCCGAAGAACGAGAACTCAACAGAGCACTGACAAACTCTCGGGAAGCAGGGGGTTCCCCTTGGAAAGAAATGTAGGTAAGAAGCTTTTAAAGATAAATATGATTAAGTCTGAAAACTGGTAAATCCTCAGGGGGCAAACACAAGCTTTCAGAATGACACAGCTAAAGGAAAACCAAGCTGTTACCAGCTGGATTTCTGAACGAGGCCTGTGCATCCCGACAGCCGGAACGCTGCAGCTGGAAAATCACAGCACTTAAGATGCATGACATCCAAGTTCGTATTTTCCCTTGAACGGGTAGACGTGTGGGGCGGATTACATCCCCCAGCCCATGTGACCCCCAAATAGGCTTTTTTGTAGGGCAAAAATTTGATCGCCTAAACAAAAACACTGCAAATCTCTGTGCTGAGCAGAAAACTAGTCGACGTGTTTGTGCAAGCTGCGGAAAAGCATCAAAAGCTCCCAAATTGCTGGGGAAAAAGCTCTTTCGCCGTTTGTTCAGAAAACAAAAGCTGAATAAAACAGCATCGCTGCAATTTTCTGACTGTTTAAATAACACTAAAACGCGTGCGTGGAGGAGCTGTAAAGCTGAATCGGTGGAGCAGGCGTTCGAGGGAGAAATCATGTCCTTTGAGCGCCGTGAATGGTTAGATCAAGCATAATCGATTGGATGAAATAAGATCATTAAAATCATTCACGGCGAAAGAGAAAAATCTTCCGTCTTCTAGACAGCGACTAGCTAGGAAGGGTTCTGTTTGGGGGAAGCTGAAGGCTGTCTAATGTACAGCTGCCCATCTCCCACAATTCAGATTTCTTCTCCATAAACAGACAATGCATTACAAAATTATCAGCAACGCAGGAGAAATTATCCAGTTCAGCCCAGACCATGACACCTCTGCCTATATATCCATCAGGAACCCGAAGACCGAGCAACAAACTGAAATTAATACAAATATTTATTATTAAGTGCACATTAAGAAGATTAAAAACAACATTAACACATACAACTCAGTCTGTACAATATTGTTATTGTTATTGTTGCCCGCCTCTCTCGGACACAACGGCTCGTGGCGAGTTCCATACAAAATTCAATACAATAATATAATCCCCAATTAAAACCCCCGTTAAAACTCCATCTGATGAAATCAGGCTAGGCTGGGACATCCAGGTCAGCCCTACTTGAACTTGGGTGTTCGTAATTGCAGCCTGATACACAAAGTGTATTCTCCCCCACCGTAATATGTGCCTTACCCACAACATCTGTATTCCAGCCTTGACACAGTTCATGCAGGCTTCTCACAGCGTCTCTTTTCCAAATCCCGTACAAGTGGAGACCTGTTTAAGGACCTAACATCCCTGCTGGCTCAGACCAGTGGTCCATCTCGTCCTGTATCCTGTCTCACCCAGCAGCCAGCCAATACCTCTGGCTACATCTCTGGCCTCACTGTGACATCACAAATGGCAGCCTCTATCTCTGAGGCCTAATGCAGGGGTAATCAACCTGTGGTCCTCCAGATGTCCATGGACTACAATTCCCATGAGCCCCTGCCAGCATTCTCTGGCAGGGGCTCATGGGAATTGTAGTCCATGGACATCTGGAGGACCACAGGTTGACTACCCCTGGTCTAATGTGTATCTGCTTTTTCAGAGGAACCCAGCAGGGCCACCTTCAGGTCTATGATCTCTATGCAGATCCTTTGGCAACTCTTGTTATATAGTTAGCTAAAACCCCATCCCAGTTTGGGTGGGAACACAAGAAGAGCCCTGCTGGATCAGACCAGTGGTTCAAACGTCCTGTCTCACACAAGGGCCAACCAGTTCCTGCTGAAGGCCAACAACAGGGCTTGGAGATTGAGGCCTTCCCCTTCTGTTGCCTCCGGGCTCTGGGATTCAGAGGTTGACTGCCTCTGAATGTGGAGGTTCCCCACAGTCACCATGGCTAGTGACACAGAGACCTCTCCTCTATGGATCTGTCGAACCCCCTTTTAAAGCAGTCCACGCCCGTGGCCATCACTACGTCCTCCAGCAGAGTTTTAATCACCCACTGTGTAAAGAAATCTTTTAGCCCATCCTGAACCTAGTACTGCCCATCAGAGCCACTGGATATCCTCAAGTTTACCATGTCTCAGAGCCCACGTTTATCCACACAAACATTCCTCATATTTCATTTTTTTTTGTAAGAAAACGGGAGAGCAGCACCTCGCCAATTCGGAAGATGCTTCATATGCAGAGAGTAATAAAAAGTGCATTTATCACTCGCATGGGGGCGGGGAGGAATCTATCTTTTATTCTTTAACCCACACAAATCATTGAGATTTGTTTTTATGTTCAGGGGCAGAGCCTTCGCTTTTGAAGCTGGCCGGCACCTGGAAGACATCCCCAGCTGCACAGCCGGCAGAGCTATCAGCCGAGAGCCAGCGGCAGCCCCCAGTCCCCGTAAAGAACAGAATTAATTGCGTAGGATGAAGAGTCGACTCCGTGCTATTTCACAGGTTTTCCCGCAGCCTTCCCAGAAATGGTAAAAGGCAGTCAAGCCAATGTAAGGCAGTTAAGAGCTTAGGAAAGGCATTAAAGCGAATCGCGTATTATATTTCTGTGTGTTATCACTCCCCCCTTGGCTTTCTGGTCCAACCGCCCTCCCTGGGTAGACATTCACACAGCTGACCAATAAAGGAACGCAAGGAGCAGTCAGAGCTATTAAGCGTTGCCCAGCATCTTGGATTTATCCGCAGAAGAATCTCGGTGGAGGGAAAGTAGAAGGCTTAATTTACAAACCATTCCTCCAGACTCGAAGCAGCTTTAGAGATGGGAAAGGAACCCCCAGAAAGGGCAGCAGCTAGAGTAGATGAATGTTACATTCTGGGCCTGACTCCGCATTCAGCCGCAAAACAGAACGAGGGAGGATTACGGATGGGCCCTAACCAGTTCATGCACCAAAATTCACACAAACTTGGCCCGGCTTGCAGACCTCAAACATTTACCGGACTTTTATTTGTCCAATTTAGCTGTTCGGTAGATACATTTAAAACCTAATAGCTAAGTAAGGGAGGTCTGCCCATTAGGCTTAAATGGCTGTGAGCCATTTAAACCTTCTGGGAAACTAAACAGGCTGGTGAAATGGCTTGCAGCTATTTCAGCCTAATAGCTGACGGGCAGGCCTGCCCTGCTGTTAGGCTGAAATGGCTACAAACCACGGGAAGTAAGGGGAATCTAAACTGATTGAAATGGCTCCTAGCCATTTAAACCTAACAGCCTAGAGCAAGGGAGACCAAACAGTGGCTCTCCAGATGTCCATGGGCTACAATTACCCTGCCAGCGTACTCGCAAAGGGTCATGGTAATTGCAGTCCATGGACATCTGGAAAGCCACAGTTTGACTGTCCCTGACCTAGAGAGTCTGCTAGGGTTAATGGCTGCCAGGCATTTAACCCTTCCTGGGTTACCCCTACCCGTAGCCAAGAGAAACGTGGTCCAGACTCGCCAGTTCAGGAAAACTCCATTTCGGTTCAGTACTCAGTCTGGGGGCCACCCCAAACCAAACCAGAATTTTTAGGTTCATGCTCATCCCTAGTGAGGCCGTACAGAAATCTCAGGCTCAAAAAGTTATTGAAAGGATAAAAAACACTGTCCTGAGCTCCACGGAGAACCGTAGGACTCAACCGAACACATTAATGAATATCTAGTTTCTTATTTATGTGCTGCCATTCGCCTTTGGGCTCTGGCCTTACCCTCCACATCTGCACAGTACATTGAATTATTACTACTGGCTGATCAAACAGCGAGCAAAAACGCACCTGAGGCAAGCCACTTTGATGCAATTTACAATAAGACAGCAGTTGTTCCTTCGGACGCTAATCTGCTCTTCAGCTGCATTGGAAGGCGTTCATTCCGCATCTCCTAGCTATAACAAGTAAACTGGAAGCTCTTATTGACGTCATTCATATGGTCCCTTTCTCAGGTCGCTCAGTGTCAGCATTCGAATGGGAGTTCTCCAGGGAAGACTGGGGTTGCTACACTGAGGCAGACCACCTCTGCTCATCGATTGCCCTGAAATGCCCCGCAGCTGGGGGGCCACGAGTTGGCTGCAATTCAATAACGTATTTTTCTTCTTTCCTTTTCTCATTAAGACTCCAGGCAGATTAAAATTCAAAAATATGAAATAAACAACACAGAACCAAATTAGACAACAGGGCACTAATCTGTTCCACGTAATATATTTCTGGTAAGGCCTTGGAGGAGGAGCTGGTCTCACGGCTTAAGTGCCACTCTACGCTTAACACCCACTCAGGGCGGCTGTCCCGCCCCTGAGCACCTCCTCCTCCTCCAACCGGCTTGCCTGTCTGTCCAGTGGCCAGCCAATCATCTTCCGTCCCCCACTCCTGACCACACACTCCTCCCATCGGGTAGAAGAATCTGCTGGTTACTGTAACAAGTACACAGTATTTATTCTTCCATGCTATTTATGTCCTCGGTTGACATGTTTGGACCTAGCACAAAGTCCGAGCGGGAAACCGATGGTGCCCAAGAAGTTCTTTTTACAAACCGGGTCCCACGATGATCGCTCAGTGCTCGCAAACGACAATCCTGACAGTGTTTTACATCGTTTCCCTTTTCGCCTTTCCCCTCCTCCTTGCCCAAAATGGACTCAGGTCGAGCTAATACGTACTTGAAGAGCAAAAACCATGTCCTGAACATTCCAAAAGCTCAACAGATTGTGCTGCCAACAAACAAACAGAGAACTTCGGACAGCCAACGAAAGCAGAGGCCTCACGGCTGGCAGCCACCAAGTTTCTAAAAGGCTTTTTTCAAGCCGGTTTATTGAAACCTGTTCCTTGGACATCTGGGGAAGAGTCCGTGGAGGCCATCTATGTTGGCAAGAGCTCGTGTGTGTTGGCAGGAGCTCATGAGAACTGTAGCGCATGGATGTCTGGAGAGCCGCCGTTTGGCCCTCCCTGGACTTCGGCATCCCTTAAGCATCCCCCTAAGCCTTGTCCAGCCGCTGCTTGAAGACTGCCGGTGGGAGTGAATCTCAACCTCCCTAGGCAGCCAATTCTGCTGCTGGACTACACTGACTGTAAAGGTACCCCCTGTGCAAGCACCGAGTCATGTCTGACCCTTGGAGTGACACCCTCCAGCGTTTTCATGGCAGACTCAATACGGGGTGGTTTGCCAGTGCCTTCCCCAATCAATACCGTTTACCCCCCCAGCAAGCTGGGTACTCATTTGACCAACCTCGGAAGGATGGGAGGCTGAGTCAACCTTGAGCCGGCTGCTGGGATCGAACTCCCAGCCTCATGGGCAGAGCTTCAGACTGCATGTCTGCTGCTTTAGCACTCTGCGCCACAAGAGGCTGTAAAGAAAAATCCTAATATCCAGCCCTTATCTTTCTGCCCGTAATTTATACCCAGTATTGCGGGTCCCCTCCTCTGCTGCCAACAGGCACAGCTCCCTGCCCTCCTCCTTTCAAATATCGACCCCAGTCGCGTGGTGTGCCTCCAAGCACAGCACACATCCCCCACACTGATCCCGCTTCCAATTTAGGTCTCGGGCGTCCAATCAGCCACTGTCCAGATAGCTGCCTAAAGCAAGCACCGCCCGGCAGACCAGAAGAGGGTGTTGTCGTTCCTGGCGAGGAGCGTCTTCCTGCTGAGAGCGAGTTCAAAGCTCTGCGGTGTCCCCGGCATGATCCTGCGCACGTCGAGGCAGAGAGCTCGCTCCCAACAACAAACATCACATGAGGAACAACATGTGAGCATTGGAGTCTGTTTCAGAGTCCACAAGGGAAAGGTCAAATCAAGTCCCGGGGAACTGGCTGTGGACCACAGTGTGAGAAGTAGGGGAAAGGTACACGATGGTCTCTTCGCCTGAATCCCACGGCAGGCCTTAGCCGGAGCAGCGCATCTCTGTGCATCTCTTCCCTTTGCTCAGGCACCGTTAAGCCACCAGCGTTAGCTGCTAATTGCAGCAGCGGGAACGGAGGCAAGGGCCTTGCTGAAAGCCGATCGGCCCTTGCTCACACCGGAGTCATGCGCAGACCACATGCGCTGATCCCGTTCCAAGTGTTAGGTAACCTCGTTCTCCAGATACCCGGCCAGACGTATCGAGTCGGCGCCTCGGCTTCCCTGGGTCAGTTCGTGGGCCGCGTCTGGAAAAGCCTTCCTCTCTTTCCCCCTGGTTGGTTTCGCACTGCTCCTGCTTGGCTTCTGCCCTTCCTCGGACTTTGCCAACCCAACACACGAGTGATTCCTTCTGATTTAAAACTCTTTTATGCTGCCTTTCCCACCCAAGCAGGGTCCCCAAGATAGCACACGTTTAAAAAAGAAACTACATTAGATGCAGGCTTCCACCATTCAAGCCTCTTCAAAGTTACCATGTTCCATAGAATCATAGAGTTGGAAGGGATCTCTTGGGTCATCTAGTCCACCCACCTGCACAATGCAGGACACTCACAACCCTATCGCTCACCCACTGTCACCTTCCATCCCCTTGAACCTCCACAGATTCTTCTGCGGAATTAATTTCATCCCATTGGATCTGGTCCGTCCCTCCACTACCATCTCCACAGCCCTGGCAGGGGTTCATGGGAATTGTAGTCCATGGAATCAGGAGGACCACAGGTTGATTACCCCTGCCGTAGGGGACCACCAAAAGTTGGGCTACGGGGGTGGGGGGGGCGGACCAGGGACAGATCAGATCCAATGGGATGAAATTAATTGAAAAGAAATTCCGTCTAAACCTCTGGAAGAAGTTCCCGACAGAGTGGTTCCTCAGTGGAACAGGCTTCCTCGGGAGGTGGTGGGTTCTCCATCTTTCGAGATTTTTAAACGGAGGTTGGATAGACATCTGATGAAGAGGCTGATTCTGTGGAGGCTCAAGGGGGTGGCAGGTGACAGTGGGTGAGCAAGAGGGTTGTGAGAGTCCTGCATAATGTAGGGGTTGGACTAGATGACCCAGGAGGACCCTTCCAACTCTATGAGTCCATGATTCTATGATTCTATACAGCCTGATAGCACTTACCACCACCACCAAGTTACATGGTGCTTCGTAGGGCACAAGATACAGAAGCCTTTATTGGCATAATGAACAATACAAGAAGGGAAATACAAAGTAAAAAAAAAAAAATTTAATCAAGGAGAGTAGGGCACAAGGTCAAGGCCATCCCTGGCTCCAAAGAAATCAGAACCTACATTTAAGACAGAGCCGGGGAGGGGAAAGAGAAGGATCCCAACTTCACTTATGTCCTCCTACTGCCCTGCGTGATGAACTCTCTCTGCGAACGTACTCGTGGTGCCAGCCCTCCCCATGAACTTAAACCCCTCCACAGATCTCACCTTTCCCCCACAGCTTTTGCATTCCCAGCTGTACCCACGCCTGCACCTGGGACAACATCCACCCCCCCTCGTTCCCTCTACTGGTTTTGTTCCACTGACTGTCCTCGGAGGCGCACTGTGTAACTCTGGAAGATGCCCCGTACCTGGAAGGCACAGCCTGAACAACGGCTATCCATCCACGGCGAGAAGGGAAAACAGAAAACAAAGCTAGCAAGGTGCATACATGAGTGAGCATCTGCAGTTAAGTCGATTAAGTCTTCCTTTCCACCGTGGGTAGGAATAAGGGGCCATGTCGATAGCCTCCCATTTCTCAAGCCCATTCCGCCAAGGGACTATTTGTTCTTCCGTTTCTCGTGGCTCCTCCAACCCTGCCGCAGCAAAGCGCACGTCGTTCTCGCCAAATCTCCTACTCAGTCCTGCAATTAGTCGCTTCCCTCTGGCTGCTCCCTGCAAGGGCCTTCTTTGATGCTTCAGACAGGCACACCCAGTTGGACACCTCCTATTTCCCTGCCATGGCCTAATGCGGACCTCACAGGGAACCTGTCCTCTAGGACAGTGGTCCCCAACCCACGGGCCGCGAAGGCCATGGCGCCGGGCCGCGGCTCCCTCTCCCCACCCCCCTGCAGTAAAAAACTTCCCAGGCCGCAAGCTTGTGGCCCAGGAAGCTTCTTACTGCGGGAGGGGGGGAGAGGGAATCAGGGCCACGGCTGCACATTGCGCATGTGGGCCGCGCATGCACACATGCGCCATGCACGGGCGAAATGCGCGGCTACGAGCCCCTGCCTTTTACGATTTCAGCCGCACGTGGCGCATGCACAGCATGCGCGGGCAGGCAGTTGCCCTGCCGGTCCCCAGCCTCAAAAAGGTTGGGGACCACTCCTCTAGGACAGGGGTAGTCGACCTGTGGTCCTACAGATGTTCATGGACTACAATTCCCATGAGCCCCTGCCAGTGGGCAGGGGCTAGTAGCCCCTGACAGACCTCCCCTCCACGTCTCATCCCCTTTGAACGCTGTTTATTCCTGCGGCCATCACAGTGTCCTGCAGCAGCAAGTTCCACATTTTAATCACTCTCTGCGTACAATCGTATTTCCTTTTGTCCAAGGTCTGAGAAGTTAATCTTGAAAGCGCCACAAGGCTCCGTGTTTCATCTCTGAACAAAGCCGTGGGAAGCTTATGTAACAGCTGCAGAAAGGTGAGAAGGAAGTTTTAGCCTCTTTGTTACCCTTTCCTGTTCCCCCACGCCTGGTACCATATGTCCCTATTCCTCCCCACCCCCCTTTATGACCGACTGAGCTCCAGCCCGCAAAACAAAATCCGTCTGCTGCAATAAACTGCCCGACCTTTAGACTGTCGCTCCTTCCCCAAAGAGCTCCAGTTGGCAAGCATCTCTCTCCTGTCCTCTGCTTCGCCCTTCCAAGGTCACCCTGCAAACTTCACGGGAGAACAGGAATGTCCACTCCCAGCTGTAACTCAAGACCAAGGCCGGGCACACAACTGACCCGCTTCCCTCCTCCATGGCCGGGTCTTTATCGCTCGGCACCCGATGTTTACCTTCCGACTTTAAAGAGAAGAACCCTCGGAGAGGACTTGGCGTTCCTAAGCAACTGCACATAAAAGCCGTCAAGAAAGGAACAGACTGAAGGCTTTGGTCACATCGCGAGAAGGCAAGACTCGCTGGAAGAGACAATATTGCCAGGAGAAGGGGAAGGAAGAAAGGAAAAACCCAGCATGAGATGGACCGGATCAGGAAAGGAAGTCTGCAAGACCTGAGCCGGCCTGGTAACAACAGGACATTCTGGAGGTCATGAATTCATAGAATCAGCTTGATGGCACATAGTACACACACGCAGGCAGGTGCATAAAATAACAATACAATACCACACGAGGCCCTTAGCCCATTTTCCACCTCCACTTTATTTATATCTGACTTCCTGACTCCTTGCCTGGGATTCTCAGGGAGAACAAACCACACCATCAAAAGCAGCCATGGCACAACTGAAATGTCATGAAAAACAGCATCCAAACCATCTCCAGAAGTCAAATACGTGCAACAAACCCCAGCAGATATTGTAAGAACATAAGAAGCGACCTGCTGGATCAGACCAGGGGTCCATCTAGTCCACCAGGGCCCTGCTGGATCACAACAATGGTCCATCTTGTACATCAGAACATCAGAACATCAGAAGAGCCCTGCTGGGTGAGACCAGGGGTCCATCAAGTCCAGCATCCTGATAACCTCAGAAGAACCCTGCTGGATCAGACCAGGGATCCACCTAGTTCAGCATCCTGATAACCTCAGAAGAACCCTGCTGGGTCAGGACAGTGGCCAACCTAGTCCAGCATCCTAAGAACATCAGAAGAGCTCTGCTGGATCAGACCAGTGGTTCATCTAGTCCAGCTTCCTAAAAACATCAGAAGAGCCCTGCTGGATCAGACCAGGGGTCCAACTAGTCCAGCATCGTAAAAACATCAGAAGAGCCCTGCTGGATCAGACCATGGGTCCCATTCAGCCTGGAGAAAAGGAGGTTGAGAGGGGACATGATATCCCTCTTTAAGTATTTGAAAGGTTGTCACATGGAGGAGGGGGCACCCTGTGAGGGAGGTGAGGCTAAGAGAGCCCTGAGATTACTGAAGAAGAAGAAGAGTTGGTTCTTATATGCCACTTTTCTCTACCCGGAGGAGTCTCAAAGTGGCTTACATTCGCCTTCCCTTTCCTCTCCCCACAACAGACACCCTGTGAGGGAGGGGAGGCTGAGAGAGCCCTGAGATTACTGAAGAAGAAGAAGAGTTGGTTCTTATATGCCTCTTTTCTCTACCCGAACAAGTCTCAAAGTGGCCCACATGCAGCCAGCTGGGTGACCTTGGGCTCACTCAGCCTCACCCACCTCTCAGGGTGTCTGTTGTGGGGAGAGGAAAGGGAAGGCGACTGTAAGCCGCTTTGAGACTCCTTCGGGTAGAGAAAAGCGGCATATTAGAACCAACTCTTCTCTCTCAGATTAGAAGTCCGCACTCCTAACCATAACACCAAGCTGGAGGCAGGAATTCTTTTGGGGACCAAGTTTGTATTCCACCCTAACCTTTCACGGGCCACGAAGACGATGTGATGGATTGTAATACCTACATTTTAACCACAGGGCTTGAGAAATCCCAGGGGCCAAGATACTTAAATATTTGTTGTGGCACCTACCATTTTCAGCAATCATTTATTGGAAGTGCCTTTTGGCGATTCTCAGCAGGAGTAAACGAAACTTATCCAGGTGAAAGACAGAGGTGATCTTTTGGGTTGGGCGGACAAGCAGCGTTACTCTTTATTTATTCAAATGTCACAACACTCGCAATAGAGTCAGGAGGGCGGTCGTGTTGGTCTAAAGCAGCAGGATAAAGTCTGAGTCCAGGGGAACCTTTAAGACCAGCAACATCTGGGGAAGAAGCTATCGGTGTAGACTCACTTCTTACACCCAGAAGTAAACTTTGGTGGTCTTAAAGGTGCCCCTGGGTTCAAAGTTTCTTCCAACCGGAGATGGGCTGATTCGGGCCCTCCGTTTCCGTGGCCTGAGCAAGGCTGTTGATTATGGGGCATTATGGAGATAATTTATCACAGGGGTGGCTGGCAGGGGTTCATGGGAATTGTAGTCCATGGACTTCTGGAGAGCCACAGTTTGCCCCCTCCCTGATTTATAGGGCTGCTTTAAGTTGGTTGTGACTTGACAGCACTTCTCACACAGACAAAACCATGTTGGTTCTAAGGACATCTCCCTGGCCTTGGCTCCCCCTCAGAATAGCAGGATCAAGCAGGTTCTGGTCACCAAATGCTCAGGCCACAGGAAAAGCATGCTAGTTTGCCACAAACCCCCTTTCATTTTGGCTGTCCCTCACTGTCTTTCTGGAACAATTGCTTCCCTTAAGCTCAGAACCAAAAAACAGAGAGAGGGGGCTTCAGCACCCACCCTGTATCACCCCCATTGATCAGGCATTTATTATTTACTTCCTTTACGACTTTCTTTCCTCTACAAGGGGTGGGGAGAAGTGGTTGGTATTGTTCCCCTTGTCTCCCAATTTATCATCACAACAACCCTGTGAAGTAGGTTAGGCTGAGGGGGTGTGGCTGGCCGAACGTCACTCAGGGAGTTTCCTAGGCACAAGTGGGAATTCGAACCTGGGTCTCTCGGCGCCTAGTCTGACAGTCCAAACAATACACCATACAGAAACACTTGTTGCCCCCAGCATATTTATCAAAAGCCTTCCTGCAAGTGTCAGTCAGGGATGCTTACCCAGACCTCCTCCTTCCCCACCGTACCATCACAACAGCCCTGCGGGGTGGGGAAAACGGAGAAAGAGTGACTGCCTACAAGTCCCCAAGGAGCTCCCAGTCTGAAGAGAAAAGATGCATCAGGCTCTCTGGCGCCGTTACAAAGGCCTCCTTTTAAAAGGAAATATGCTCACAACAACCCTGTGAGGTGGGCCAGTTTGAGAAAGAATAGCTGGCTAAAAGTCCCCCCCCCAAGGAGCTCTGAAGATGAGAAGGAAAGATGCTCTCTGGAACCATCACAACAACCCCATGAGGTAGACCAGGTGGAGAAAAAATCCCAAGAGCCTCGCACGGTGAAAAGGAGAGATGCTCTTGTGCACCATCATGACAACTCCACGGGGTGGGCTGGGCTGAGAAAGAATGGCTGGCTACAAGCCCCCCCCCCCACCAGGCCAAAGACAAAAGATGCACTCTCGCACCATCACAACAGCCCCCATTAGGCAGGCCGGGCCGAGAAAGGACGCCTGTCTACAAGTCCCCCAAGCAGCGCCAGGCCATAGATGCTCTCTGACACCATCACAACAACCTTGCGAGTTAGGCCTGGTGGAGACCAGAAAGTCCGCCTAAGGGCCCCCCACGGAGCTCCCAAGATGAACAGGAGAGATGCTCTCTGGCTAAGAAAGAGCGGCTGGCTAAAGGCTCCCTAAACAGTCTCCCGTCACAACAGCCCCGCGAGGCAGGCCGGGGCGGCCAGAACGGCTGACTAAAGGCTCCCCAAGGTTGAAGAGGAAAGATGCTCACAGCAACCCTGAGAGGTAGGCCAGGCAGACGAAGAACGGCGGCTGCAGGTCCCCCAAGAAGCCCCCCCCCAGGCTGCAGAGGAAAGCAGCTTCAAGCGCTCTGGCTCCGTCACAACAACCCCGCGAGGCAGGCGGGCGTGAGAAATGTCGGCTGGCTACAGGCTCTCTCAAGAGTCCCCCCGCACAACAGCCCCGCGAGGCAGGCCGGGGCGGTCAGGGGGGCGGCGAGGGGCCCAGGCCGTGGGGGCGGGGCTTCCCTCCCTCCCTCTCTCCCGGGCGGCGACTCACTCGGGCAGGTACGTGGAGGAGAAGCTGCTCCATCGGTGCAGGGCGTAGGCGAGGACGCGGCTTTCGAGGGCGCCCGCCGGGCCCAGGCCCAGGCCCAGGCCAGGCCCCAGGGCCGCCGACGCCGCCGCCATCTTGTCCGCCGCAGCGACGGGGAGGAGCCGCCTGGAGAGGCCCGGGCGCGCGGAGGCGGGCGGCGGAGGACGAGGGCGCGCACTTCCGGTCGCCGCCATGTGCGGGGCGCGCTCTCCGGACGGCCGCTCCAATCCGCGCGGAGCCCCCTTCGCTTGGGAACCGGAAGAGGCGGCGCTCGGAACCGCAGCCTTTAAGCACGCGCTCGGGGGGGGGGGGGCGACGGAGGCTCCTCTTAAAGGGACAGCGCCGCGGGGGTCACGTGGGGGCAGAGACCTTTTGCTTGGCCTGTTTTGTGCGGACTGCGAAGGGGACTTTGGTCATGCGGCCTTGCTGATGTTCATCCGTCCTTGTGAAGCTGCCCTGTCCTAAAGCTAACCCTTGGTCCTGCAAGATTTGCTTGCATGCACTGGAAAAGAATCTTTGAGAATATGGCCATCCTCTCGGCGGTGGTCAGGGGCTCATGGGAATTGTAGTCCATGGACATCTAGCGGCCGCAGTTTGGCCACCGCTTCATAAATTATCTACGAAGCTGACTGAGACTAGCCGTGAGTGCTTCAAGGTCAGAATTGTCTACTCTGACTGGCAGCAGCTCTCCAGGTTATCTCAGCCAGGGGTCATTCCCATCACTTGCTGCCTGGTCCTTTTTACCCAGGGATTGAACCTGGGACCTTCCTCGTGTGAAGCAGAGTCTCTGCCACTGAGCCAAAACAGTTCCTTTTCATAGGCTCGTTCCTAGTCCTACAATAGACAAGAGCAAGAACCCAGTAGAACCTTGAAGACTACAACGATTTGTGTCATGATAACTGAAGAACAACAAAAATAGAGTCTGGTAGCACCTTTAAAACCAACACGTCTACCCACTTGATAATTGAAGAAGTGAGCAGTGACTCACGAAAGCTCCTTACCTGCCACAAATGTTGTTACACTTTAAGGTGCTCCTGGATCCTTGCTGTTTTCTGCTGCTACAGGCAGACTCACAGGGCTACCCATTTTGAGCTGTCTCCTAGTTCTATTGTTTTTTAAATTATATTGCATTTTTATCACCCCACCCATTGTTCTTTCGTAGTGATTAATGAAAAGGAAAAATTGCTTGCATCTCGTAGGGATAATGTAAAAATAATGTGCTTTTTAAAGTAGTTTTTTGGTGTGTGTGTTTTTTTTTAAGTTCTACTTCCTTTGCTATCTCTTCAGACTGACCCTTCTGGCTCTGGGATACAGTTCAAGGACATGAAGCAACTCAGGTTCAAAAATAGCTCATGCTAAGAGCAAACCAACATTGTTAAAAAGTTATGATGCATCATTCATGTTTCACAGAGAGTGTAATTATTTCCCAATTGCACGTAACTTCCCTGGGGGCAGGGAGGGACAATCAAGAGAGGTCCATCTGATAAAACAAGCTTAAAACCATAAGCCCTGCTGGATCAGACCCATAGTCTCACACGGGGGCCAACCAGTTCCTCTGGAGAACCAACAAAAGGGCAGAGAAGCCGAGGTCCTCATAAGAAAATCAGAAGACCCTTGCTGGATCAGATGGACAATCCATCTAACCCAGCATCCTGTCTCACACAACAGCCAACCAGAGGACCAACAACAGGGCATAGAAGCCA
Organism: Paroedura picta; assembly: GCF_049243985.1. Classification (NCBI taxonomy): domain Eukaryota; kingdom Metazoa; phylum Chordata; class Lepidosauria; order Squamata; family Gekkonidae; genus Paroedura; species Paroedura picta. The sequence continues at coordinate 123,842,877 of NC_135373.1, read as the reverse complement.
ACGCCATCCCGATGTTGCCTCCTAGCACTGGGACTCAGAGGTTGACTGCCTCTGAACATGGAGGCTCCCTTTAGTCACCATGACTAGGAGCCACTGTCCTCAACAAACCCAGTTTTTTAAAAGCCGTCTTGACCACTTTTACTGGACTAAATGGTTTGCCTTTAAGATGCCTCAATATTCTTCATTTTACAACCCACTCTATGATTCTATTCTATGATTCTAAGAAGTGGAAAAGGAAGAAGAAAAGGTGTTTATTTGTACCCCACTTTTTTCTACCCAGAGCAAGGGTAGTCAAACTGCGGCCCTCCAGATGTCCATGGACTACAATTCCCATGAGCCACTGCCAGCGTTTGCTGGCAGGGGCTCATGGGAATTGTAGTCTATGGACATCTGGAGAGTCGCAGTTTGACTACCCCTGACCCAGTGGAATCTTAAAACAGCTTGCAATCGCCATCTTTCCTCTCCCTACAACTGGCACCCTGTAAGGTAGGCGACGCTGAGAGCACTCTGAGAGAACTGGGACTGGGCCAAAGTCACCCAGCTGGCTGCATGTGGAGGAGGAGCAGGGAATCAAACCCGGCTTTCCGGATTAGAAGCTGCCACTCTTAACCACGACGCCACACTGGCTCTTGCAATGTATACCCCTCCCAGACACCAAGCCAAGGTCACATGAAGTTATTTTACACCGAATCAGGATTTTGCAGGATCTTAGGCTGAGGTCTTCCACATCACCTGCTGCCAGATCTCTGAACCGGAAATGCCAGGGATTGAACCTGGGACCTTCTGCATGCCAAGCAGAGGCTCTGCCACTGAGCCCCTCCCCTAAGGAAACAAACAAACACATTCCCAACACATTCTTGCACGCGTCTCTGCTGCAGCATCTTGGCACAAGCACAGGAGACACTGCCCTGAACCCTCGGGAGATGCAAATGAGCGCTGAATGGGATAAGACCGGCCCAATTAAGCCGACTCACGATGACTAATGAGACATGCAGCTGCACAAGACGGAGACCCAGCAGCAAGGCGGCGAGAACCAAGGTGCAAAGTGTTGCAGTTCATCTGAACAAACAAAGCCCAACCCGGCCTGCCCCAGGCCTGCCAGCGGAAAGCAAGCGGCGCAGCTCGCAGAGGGAAATGCCAGGAGCCCGGAGAATAAAAATAACTTCTGCTGAACTAGAAACTAGAGAGGAGAAAAAGATGAAAGTCATCGCGGCTGAGATGGGAAAGATACAGGACGGCGGAACGAGCCAGGGAGGCAGGGTGGCCAGCTACGGATTGGGAAATACCCGGAGGTTCTTAGGGGCGGAGACTGCAGGGGGCGGGGTTTGGGGAGGGAGGGGCTTCAGTGGGGTATAAGGCCCTGCAGCCTGCCCTTCGAAGCGGCCATTTTCTCCAGCTGAACTGAGCAGTGGTAATTCCGGAAGGTCTCCAGCCAACACCTGGAAGTTGGCCACCTTGTGGAGGAGAGGCAGGGTGGGCTGGGTATTCTGGCCATCTGGATTTCTCCCAGGGGGCCAGTTAGTGGGGGGGGGTTGCCAGCCTCCAAGTGATGCCTGGAGATCTCCCGCTGTTATGACATATATCCGAAAGAGGGGTCAGCTCCCCTGGAGAAAATGGCCGCTCCGGGAGGTGGACTTTGTGGCAATATCTCCCCTCCCCAAACCCCACCCACCTCAGGCTCCAACCCTAAAATCTCAAGTGATTTCCCCACCCAGAGCTGGCCACCCTACTTCCTGCACAAAACTTTGCCTCTCCCTCTCTCCAAAGAACTAATCCCCACCTCATATTCTTCCACTGGGGAGCCTGAGGGGTCGGGTTGGATTCCCCACTTCTCCACATGCCGCCAGCTGGGAGACTTTGGGCTCGTCATGGTTCTCTCAGAGCTCTCTCAGCCACAACACCATGCACAACAGCCCTGCGAGGACGTTTAGGCCCAGTGTGTGTGACCACGCCCCCACACTGGCTCCCAGCTTTGGACACTGCTAGCCTCCGAGCGGAAGTCCACGTGCAGCAGGCACGCCACGCGTCCCGGCTCCCAAAATACTCCCGACAGAGCTCCGTAAAAGGTCCAAATGACACAGCAGATGCCGAACGACCGTCTGCTCGGCCCAAATAACAGCCTTATGCTTTTTGGCAGGCCCAGGGACGGTAAATGGACCCGTCATCTGACAACGAGATAGGTGGGCCGGACCTGAACAGGGGAGCTTAATGTGCCTTAATAGCTGGCAGTCTTCAAACTTCAGCCTTCTCCCTGCATGCCGGGGGAGGGGGGGCAGGATAGCCAACACAGTCTGAATTTGGAAACAGAAAGGGACCGGGGGCGGGGGTGGTTATCTGGGGTTAGCTAACTAGGATTCAGCCAGGGAAAGCAGTCTGCCTGCATCGCTCTTTGGGAACCTGATGCTCAAAAAGGCACAACCTGGAAGCTGGTTAGTTCTGGGGGAAATGAGGAGCGGGTCGGAAATGGGTAGGCATTGCCAGGCGACTCCTAGGGTCCCATGCCTTGGGCAGGGGTTGGTGCTCCAGATGTCCATGGACTACAATTCCCATGAGCCCCTGGCAGCAGCACTGTTACCCTCCCATCCTTTCTCCCTCCCTCTCCTTTCTTTCTCATCCTCTCTCCCCTTTCCCTCCCTTTCTTCCTTTCTCCCCATCCTTTCTTTCTTTCACTCTCTCCCTCCCTCCTTCCTCTCTTTCTTTCTCTCTCTCTCTCTCTCCCTCCCTTCTTTCACTGTTTCCCCTTCCTTCCTTCCTTCCTTCCTTCCTTCCTTCCTTCCTTCCTTCCTTCCTTCCTTCTTCTCTCTGGCACCCTTCCTTCCTCCTTTTTCTTTCTCCCTCTCTTTCCCCCTCCCTCCATTCTCTTTCTTTCTTCCTCTCACTCCTTTATTCAGGGGTAGTCAAACTGCGGCCCTCCAGATGTCCATGGACTACAAGTCCCAGAAGCCCCTGCCAGCGAATGCTGGCAGGGGCTTCTGGGAATTGTAGTCCATGGACATCTGGAGGGCCGCAGTTTGACTACCCCTGCCTTTATTTCTTTCATTCTGTCTCCCTCTCCTGCCTCTGTCTCCCTCCATTCTTTCTTTCATTCCCTCTCCCCCTCCTTCCCTCCCTCCCTCTCTCCCTCCCTCCCTCCCGCAGAAACCCTGGGACTCCCTCCCCAGGGAGATTCTTCAGTCTCTCTCAATCAGCACCTTCGGCCAATGGGGGAAGACTTAGTCGCTCTGATGTTATCCCTGTGGCAAACGTGGGTGGAAGGAGGGGTCTTCCATTGCACCTCCAAGCTCCACGAAGTTCGGATGCAAGCGTTCCGCACAAGCTCCTGCGCTGCAGGGAAACTTCACTTTCCGAGTGTTTCAGCACATCTCTGCTCTGCAGTCTGCTCCTCTTCGACTTATATTGGGACCAGGGAAGGATTGTCTATCGACAACATTTTCTTCTATGTGTATCACCTAATGCGGAACTGCATTACCCGGTGGAGTGACCTGTCACCCTTGAGTGGCTACTGGTTGGGTTGTGGGGGGAAAGCTGGTTGGGACCACCACCACACACACCCACACACCCACACACACACACACCAATAGGCCACTGGTGTTCGGAGAGTCTTCTCACCGCAAATCAGCTGTTTGTCGGGCGGCCGATATGGGAAAATGCGATTTTCCCAAATCAATCAGAAACCGAATTCCAGTACCAAAGCCGGGATTCGTGGGATTCGAGTTACGTCGAATCGGGTTCATGCAGATTCGACCCAATCCCAAAATGACACAATGGATCTTGCACAGTTTAACATTCAGGGCATTTTCACTCATCCCTGCAGGACTTTCTGCAGGGACTCCGCCTGCCGGCAGGCAAAATCCAGCCCTGGAGTAACCAGCAAGCTGAGTAAGCTCATTCTCAGGGCGCGAGGGAAGAGGGACACCCCAGGGGGATTTGAGCTCATATTGCTTACTGCGATTGAGCACTTTCTTGTAAAAAGTTTATAGTTAATATATAGTGTTGGAGTCTGGCCGAGGGGATCGGCCTGGAAGGAAGCTGAATTTTAATCTCTTGGTTTCCCTTTCAGTGCTCCGTAAGCCTTAATGCAGGCTTTCTCAACCAGGTTTTTATAAAACCCTGGAGTTTCTCGACAGCCCTGGAAGGGTTTCCTGAATAGATGGGAGTCAGTTTTTTAAATATATATATTTTAAATTTGTTGGGTGACATGACAAGTCATTAAGGCAGCCTTTCCCAACTTTTGGCTTCAGGCTTCAAGAAACCCCAAAGGTGCAGAATATGATTGGGAAGCAGAGCTGTGGACATGCCCACCCAGGACCCCTTCCCACCCCCTCCAGGCCCATCACTGGCCATTTGGGGAGCAGAAGGCAAATCGACATGATCACGCCCACCCGGGGGTTCTCCCCAGCCCCTCCAGGCCCATCACTGGCCATTTTGGGAGCAGAAGGCAAATCGACATCATGTTGACATCATGTTGATCTGCCTTCCGCTCGCAAAATAGCCAATGATGGGCCTGGTGGGGAGGGGAGGGGCCCTGGATGGGCGTGTCCACAGCTTTGCTTCCCACCCTTATTCTGCATGGTCCTGCCACTTTTGGGGTTTCTCGAAGCCTGAAGAAAAAAGTTGAGAAGCCTGTCTTGATGACTTGTCAGTGAAAGAGCGGAAGGGCGAGCGGTGCCATTCTTAGGCCATGCCGTGGCCATCAGTTGGCCTTACGTGGTGTCCCAGGTCCTAAAACAAATAAGATTACCCGTTCTACGCAAGCGACGTTACTGCTGAGCGCTTGACACATTCAGGCCAAGCCGTGGACTTGTTTTCCTAATGGAGGGAAGCATTGTTGGGCGGCAGCGGGGGGGGGGGGGGAGGACTCCAGCTAACCTTAAATAAAGCCAGATCCTGGATGACTCAAGGATAAACCCAAATGCCTCCCACACACAGTCAGAAACAGGCCTTTCTCTTTTCCCGTTCTCCCCCGAGCGAGAGCTGGAGACAATTCTCAACGACACTCTCTTTCGCATGGCAATCCCGAAACGGTGGGAGGCTGTGGATGGGGTGGGGGGGTGGGGAGGAAGGAGTTGCCAGGGGGCACCAGCTATATTACCAGAAACCCAGCTGAAGAAGATCCAGCCGATGAGGAGACAAGAGTTTGAGCTAATGAGCAGGATGAATCATTGGCTCGATGAGGCAAAGGTTAGGAAGAGAGCATCAAAACATGAGGGGAGGGAGGACGAGGCCCTCCCCGTGGTCAGAGAGTCTTGCAGAGTGTCCCTTGTGCTCACACAGGGGGGGGCAATCCATGGACCTCAATTTCCATTTGTCCCGGACAGCATGATGCTAGCAGGGGCCCCATGGACATCTCATAGAATAATAGAGTTGGAACTCATGGGACCTCATGGGTCATCTAGTCCAACCCCCTGCACTATGCAGGACACTGGTGAGCTACGGTATGGCCCCCCTGCCCTGGAGCCACTCCCCTCTCCAAACCGGCCCTTTTCTCCAGAGGAATCACTCTCGGTCATCTGGGGATCGTTCGTAATAGCAGGAGAACTCCTGGAGGTTGGCAAAGTGGTATACAAAAGACGGACCAGGAAAAGGCGAACGGGGAGGAGTGACAAGCGTGTGGCGCATTTCCAGCACAGTGTCTTGTCAGTCCAACCCCTCCTGTGGTTGAGGCGTTTTTGCCCAGCTGCCAACTTTTTGCTTATCCTCTGGAGAACCTTTCCAGGAAAAAGACATGAGCCAGCCAGTGGGGAAGGAGAGGGTGGCCTGAGGGGGGGGGGAAGGAGATGCTGTCACTGTTTTCGAGAACTTTACCTCACCGCCCGCTTTGACTAAGCCTCGGCTGACGGCATGACACCGTCACATTACCGTCCGGATCCATCCGATCGCGACACAAACACCTGCTCCCTCTCGCCCTCCGGCTGGCTGCGTGCGGAGGACTGAGGAATCAAACCCGGCTCGCCGGATTAGAAGCTGCCGCTGTTAATCACGGTACCAGAAAGGCAGATCAGTGGGTTTTGGATCAGATCACATCGGAAATCTTTTTCCAAGCTGAAATGACTCAACCAATTCTGTCAGGCTTTAGTTGTGCTCTGAGACAGGAGTCACTGGGAAAGAAAATGATGCTGGGGGAAATGGAAGGAAGGCAGCAGGAAACAAGGAAGACCCTGCAAGAGACAGGCGGGCTCCATCAAGGACGCCACATTATTATTTATTATCTATTATCTATTATCTATTATCTATTATCTATTATCTATTATCTATTATCTATTATCTATTATTTATTATTTATTATTTATTATTTATTATTTATTATTTATTATTTATTATTTATTATTTATTATTTATTATTTATTATTTATTATTTATTTGAGCCTCTTGTGGCGCAGAGTGGTAAGGCAGCAGTCATGCAGTCTGAAAGCTTTGCCCATGAGGCTGGGAGTTCGATCCCAGCAGCCGGCTCAAGGTCGACTCAGCCTTCCATCCTTCCGAGGTCGGTAAAATGAGTACCCAGCTTGCTGGGGGGTAAACGGTAATGACTGGGGAAGGCACTGGCAAACCACCCCGTATTGAGTCTGCCATGAAAACGCTGGAGGGCGTCACCCCAAGGGTCAGACATGACCCGGTGCTTGCACAGGGGATACCTTTACCTTTACCTTATTTATTATTTATTATTTATTATTTATTATTTATTATTTATTATTTATTGTTTATTGTTTATTGTTTATTGTTTATTGTTTATTATTTATTATTTATTATTTATTATGTATTGCCTGCCATTCCCAGTGATTCATGGCGGGTTACATCAGTCTGAACTGGTATGGGTGCCAACTTCTAGAGAAAAGGGCTGCTTGGGAGGGGGGACTCTATAGCAGGGACATTCCCTGAAGTCTCACCTCAAATCCTGCCCACTCCTGGCGCCACCCCCCAAAATCTCCTGGCATTTCCCAACCCAGGGGTGGAAATCCAACCCACCATTTTCAAGATATTTTGGAGGGCATTAAATTTGTCATGATGTCATAATTTTGACATGTCTGGGGGAGACCTTAACACACACATACATAGATAACGATAATTTTATATATCATATCTGCCCTGCCCGAATTCAATCCAGGTTTCAAATATCGTTGACGTGGGATCGCAAATATATACCCAATAAAACAGTTATGAAAGTACAATGAAACAACCAAGGCCCCTTGCCAGTTGAAAGCCAGGGCAGTGGAACAGTGATCACATCAGAGAAGAAGAAGAGGAGGAAGAGTTGGTTCTTATATGCCATTTTTCTCTATCTGAAGGAGTCTCAAATCGGCTTACATCTGCCTCCCCTTTCCTCTCCCCACAACAGACACCCTGTGAGGGAGGTGAGGCTGAGAGAGCCCTGAGATTACTGAAGAAGAAGAGTTGGTTCTTATATGCCGCTTTCTCTACCAGAAGGAGTCTCAAATCGCCTTCCCTTTCCTCTCCCCACAACAGACAGCCCTGTGAGGGAGGGGAGGCTGAGAGAGCCCTGAGATTACTGAAGAAGAAGAAGAGTTGGTTCTTATATGCCACTTTTCTCTACCCAAAGGAGTCTCGAAGGGGCTTACAGTTGCCTTCTCTTTCCTCTCTCCCCAACAGACACCCTGTGAGGTGGGTGAGGCTGAGAGAGCCCTGAGATTCCTGCTTGGTCAAAACAGTTTTATCAGTGCCGTGGCGAGCCCAAGGTCACCCAACTGGTTGCATATGGGGGAGCGCAGAATCAAACCCAGTTTGCCAGATTAGAAATCCACACTCCTAACCACTACAGCAAGCTGGCTTTCTACACCAAGCTGGTTATTACCTGTACAGGAGACCCCCAAGGAAGTCCACAGTTGCTACACAGAAGCTGTCCAAGGCAAACCCCCTTGCCACTTCTCCTGCCTTGACTTGGATGGTGCCCAGTCTCCTAAGAACTGGGAAGCTAAGCTGGCTCAGCCCTGGTTCGCAGTTGGATGGGAGACCGCAACTATTTCATGTCTAAAGGCCATGCTGTTTTTCTCCTGCTGCCCGCTGGAGAAACGGTGGTGGTCAACCGGATCTTGTGGTGAGAGATATCCCACCCCCAGTGGGCAAAGGGCAAGCCACGTAACGTCATCAAGCCTGGAAAATAGCTTTTAAAATATGGCTTTTCTGTCTTTTTAAAAATAATAACAAACATGCTGCAATATTTGAGATGGTTTAAATATTTCTGAGGACACTCCGAAAATCAAAGTTCTCGAAACAGAACAGATGTTTGCCGGGACTCTCTGTCCATGGGTGAAGATTTCCATTGTTGCTGTTCTCCACTCAGGCATGTGGTTATTTTTATATTTGTAAGTTCTGTGTTGGAGAGTGATTATATTTTTACCACGTCCTTTCTAGAGGAGCTTGGAGTGGCTCACAAGGTTCCCTCTGTTCCTGTTGTTGGCTCACAATAGCCTCAGAATGAAGGACAGGGACTGGACTGAGCTCACCCAGTAAAATGCCTAGCTATGGACGGGGGGAGGGGGTTTGAAGAAGAATAAGAAGAGTTGGGTTTTATACCCTGCTTTTCACTATCTGAAGGAGTCTCAAAGTGGCTCACAATCACCTTCCCTTCCTCTCCCTGCAACAGACTCCCTTGGGGGGAAGTGGGGCTGAGATAGCTTGGACAGGACTTTTCTGTGAGAACAGCGCTACCAGGGCTGCGATGAGCCCAAGGTCAACCAGCCGTCTGCATGCGGAAGAGCGGGGAATCAAAGACAGCTCTCCAGTTTAGAAGCTGCTGCTCTTAAATACGACACCATGCTGGCTCTCAGCTTGAACCCAGGAAAGCCAGCTTGGTGTAGTGGTTAGGAGTGCGGACTTCTAATCTGGGGCGCCACTCTCTGCTCCAACCCCAAAGACCCCAGGTATTTCTCAATCTAGAGCTGTAAAGCCTATCTCCAGGCTTCACTCCCAGAACTCCAGAAATTTTGCAACCTGCAGTTGGCAACTCTTCTTGCCAGAGAGAATGGATAACTGACTTGCGGAACTCACTGCTGCAGGATATTGGATTGGCTGAGCACCTTCAGTGTTTTGGAGGCAAGGTCAGGGGGCTCTTATCCGTAACAGCTGGGTGTGTGTGTAACAGCTGCCACAGCACTGGGGAGAGGAAAGGGAAGGTGACTGTAAGCTGCTTTGAGCCTCCTTCGGGTAGAGAAAAGCGGCATATAAGAACCAACCCTTCTTCTTCTTCTTCTTCTTCTTCTTCTTCTTCTTCTTCTTCTTCTTCTTCTTCTTCTTCTTCTTCTTCTTCTTCTTCTTCTTCTTCTTCTTCAGTAATATCAGGGCTCTCTCAGCCTCCCCTCCCTCACAGGGTGTCTGTTGTGGGGAGAGGAAAGGGAAGGTGACTGTAAGCTGCTTTGAGCCTCCTTCGGGTAGAGAAAAGCGGCATATAAGAACCAACCCTTCTTCTTCTTCTTCTTCTTCTTCTTCTTCTTCTTCTTCTTCTTCTTCTTCTTCTTCTTCTTCAGTAATATCAGGGCTCTCTCAGCCTCCCCTCCCTCACAGGGTGTCTGTTGTGGGGAGAGGAAAGGGAAGGTGAATATAAGCCGCTTTGAGACTCCTTCAGGTAGGGAAAAGCAGAGCATAAAACCCTTTTTCTTCTTCTCATTGCCTGACCTTGGATCAGAGGAGGAACCTTGCTCCCTGCTACTCGTCTGTAAGCAAAGCAATCACTGAGCTGACTCTGCTCTGGTTCAGCCTCCCTTGGAGTCCTGTGTTCAGTTTTGGGCACCCCAGTTGAAGAGGGATGGAGACAAACTGGAGTGTGTCCAGAGGAGGGCAACAAAGATGGTGAGGGGTTTGGAGACCCAGACGTAGGAGGAAAGATTGGGGGAGCTTGGTCTGTTTAGCCTAATTAATAAATAAATAAATTATATAATTAATTTATAATATTCATATACTGCCCTCTCCGGAGGCTCATCTTGAAGTACGTGAGGGGCTTTCCTAGAGAAGATGGAGCAGAGTTGTTTTCTGTTGCCTCAGAAAGTCAGGCCAGAACCAATTAATTCAAAAGAATTTTCAGCTAAACTTCTGAAAGAAGTTCCTGACAGAGTGGTTCCTCATCAGAACAGGCTTCCTCGGGAGGTGGTGGGTTCTCCATCCTTGGAAGTTTTTAAGCAGAGGCTAGGTAGCCATCTCACAGAAATGCCGATTCTGTGAATTTACGCAGATTGTAAGTGGGTGGGCAGAAGCGTCTGTGTAGGTACTTGGCTCTTGTGGGGTTAGACTAGATGACCTTGGAGGTCCCTTCCAACTGTATGATTCTAGGATTCCATCCTGTCTTTATCTATCTTCACCCTGTTACAATAGACTTGTTTGGTAGCAGCTAAAAATAATACTAATCCAGATTTATTTTTGAGATCCCCAAACTCTTTTTAAAAAACACCATCTTCTAAAAACAGGCTAATCAGTTTGTAAAAACTTCCAGTGTGGAAATTTCCTGAGAGAGGAAGGAGATTTTCTTAGCTCTTCTGTTTTGGTTTAGATTGTCTCCTTCTTCTCCGTCTCTATTTTTTCCCTCCCCACCCCCTCCTCGCCAGGCTCTGGGCAAAAGAATGGAAATTTCCGATTACTGCATCAAAGACTGTTGGTCTTCTGACGGTCGGCTTGGCTGGGGTCAGGCGCTCCTCCCAGGCACTAAATAATTCAGGGCCCAGGAAGAAGGGCAGGGAGGGCTCCCACAGGCGGTTCTGTTCCCTCACTTGGCTAGTGACAAGACTGGGGGCTCAGGAGAGCTGTTTGTCCAACAGACGGTCCCAGGTTCAATCCCCGGCATCTCCAGTCAAAAGGGCCAGGCAGCAGGTGGCATGAAAGAGCTCAGCCTGAGACCCTGGCTCAGTAGTAGAACCTCTGCTTGGCATGCAGAAGGTCCCCGGTTCAATCCTGCAGATGACACCAAATTGGGAGGACTGGCAAATACTCCAGAAGATAGAGACAGAGTTCAACGAGATCTGAACACAATGGAAAAATGGGCAAATGAGAACAAGATGCAATTTAATAAAGATAAGTGTAAAGTTCTGCATCTGGGTCAGAAAAATGAAAAGCATGCCTACTGGATGGGGGGTACGCTTCTAGGTAACACTGTGTGTGAACGAGACCTTGGGGTACTTGTGGATTGTAAGCTAAACATGAGCAGGCAGTGTGATGCAGCGGTAAAAAAGGCAAATGCCATTTTGGGCTGTATCAACAGGGGCATCACATCAAAATCACAAGATGTCGTAGTCCCATTGTATACGGCACTGGTCAGACCACACCTGGAGTACTGTGTGCGGTTTTGGAGGCCTCACTTCAAGAAGGACGTAGATAAAATTGAAAGGGTACAGAGGAGAGCGACGAAGATGATCTGGGGCCAAGGGAACAAGCCCTATGAAGATAGGTTGAGGGACTTAGGAATGTTCAGCCTGGAGAAAAGGAGGTTGAGAGGGGACATGATAGCCCTCTTTAAGTATTTGAAAGGTTGTCACTTGGAGGAGGGCAGGATGCTGTTCCCGTTCGCTGCAGAGGAGAGGACACGCAGTAATGGGTTTAAACTACCAGTACAATGATATAGGCTAGATATCAGGAATAAAATGTTCACAGTCAGAGTAGTTCAGCAGTGGAATAGGCTGCCTAAGGAGGTGGGGAGCTCCCCCTCACTGGCAGTCTTCAAGCAAAGGTTGGATACACACTTTTCTTGGATGCTTTAGGATGCTTTGGGCTGATCCTGCGTTGAGCGGGGGGTTGGACTAGATGGCCTCTATGGCCCCTTCCAACTCTATGATTCTATGAATCCCCGGCATCTCTGGATTTGGTAAATTCCTGGAGATTGGGAGGTTGGGGTGCAGCTGGAAAAGGTGTACAGGGTACAATGGCCCCCTCTAATGTAGGGTAGCCAATTTCCAGGTACATCCTGAAGATATGCTTCTTACAATTGGTATTCAGATGACCAGGGCTAGTTCTCCTGGAGGAAATAGTTGCTGTGGAGGGTGAATCCTTGCTATGCACAGCTGAGGTTCTTCCACTCCCCAAACAACCCGGGGCCTGGAGATCTTCCGGAATTACACAGGTTACACAGACTGGGTCCCTGGTAGAAGATGCTGCTTTGGACAATGAACTCTATGACCCCTCTCCAAGCCCCGGCCTCCCCATGGGATCTGGAGGTGGTTAAGAGCAGTGGTGAGCTTCCTCCTCCTCCACATGCAGCCAGCTGGGTGACCTTGGGGTCATCACTTTCCTGTTAGAGCAGTTCTCTCAGAGCTCCCTCAGCTCCGCCTGCCTCACAAGGTGTCTGTTGCGGGGAGAGGAAGGCGATTGTTAGCTGCCTTGGGACACCCGAGGGTGCTCTTGGTTAGTCTCAGTTTTCTCAGAGCTCTCTCAGTCTCCCCTGTCTTGCTGCCGCTTTGAAATGCCTTTCGGGTCATGAAAAGTGGGGTATAAAACCAACTTTTCTTCTTCTGCCAATGTCTTCTTCCTCTGTGTTCCCCAGGTTCCATCCCAAAACCTGCAGGGGGTTCCCATTCGATTTATGGCCCGCCAACCCCCTCCTGTAACCTGGGCTGGCCTGGCCCCCCTAATTCCAGCTGGTCTCTAGACAACAGAGGTCTGTTCCCTGGGAGAACATGGCTGCTTTGGAGGGCGGGCTGCTGGGGTGTCCACCCTTGCTGAAACCCCGTGCTCCCTGGGCTCTGTCCCCCACCCACGGGTCTCCAGGATTTCCCCAACGTGCCGTTGGCAACCCAATGACAAAGAGAGTATGATCCACACTGATTTCCTACGAAGCAACCCATGTGGCATGGAAACAGCCATGCACGGCAGCCAGAGATTGACACGTATTTCGGTCCCAGCAAAGGAACTGAACTGAATGGGTGACTCCTGCAGACCCACCGTGCCCGGTCAGAAATATCTTTTTCTGCTCCCCCAAACGGAAACCAGGCAGCCCAACGTGGCCCCGGCAACTCCTCCCAGCCCAATTTGGTTGCTCCTGCAGCCTGCCCTGATTATAGTCTTGGTTCTGGCTGCCTCGGCAGCCGAGCTGACTCACTGGTTTCCCGTGACGCATGTGAAGAGGCTCCATCTGCAGCTCTCCTGCTGCTCCTGAGCAGAGAAGGCACCAGCAGGCAAGCGCCGTCTCTCCTACTCCACTTGAGGGGTGCCAGCCTTGGGGTTGCAACATCGGGGGATTTCCACATCTCCTCGGGGCAGCTTTCCGGAGGAAAGAGCTGGGATGCAGCGGCGAAGCCAGAAAACTAGATTCCTTGCTCAGGATTATTAGGAAAGAGACTGAAAAGAAAACAGTCAGGATTTGAAGAGGGATCTAGGGATTTCTAACATTTTTGGAATTCTGTGCACATTTCTGGTGGTTCTGGCGTATAAAGCACGGGTCCCCAACGTGGTGCCCGAGGGCACCATTGTGCTTGCTGGTACCTTGCCTGGGGCCCACTGGGCATTTTTAGAAACTTGGTAGGGCCAAGCACGGTGCTGTGGTTAGAGGGTTGGACCAGAGTCTGGTTCGAATCCCCACTCAGGCATGAATCTTCGGGTCACTTTGAAACTGTCACTCGCACTCTCAGCCTAAGAAACCTCACAGGGTTGTTGTTATGAAGCGGGGGAAGGGCAAAGGCCATGGTAAGCCCCTCTGGGTTCCTATTTTGGAGGAAAGGCGGATATCAACATAGAAAATTGATCTATCAAAGTTGATTGAGTCAGCAGCTTGAGTGACTGGTAAAGGCCAAGGAACGGAGGCTGATGAAGGCGTTTGAGAGCCAGCTTGGTGTCGTGGTTAAGTGTGGCAGCCTCTAAGCTGGAGAACTGGCTTTGTTTTCTCAGTTCTCTACATGCAGCCAGCTAGGTGACCTTGGGCCAGTCACAGTTCTCTCAGAGCTCTCTTTGCCCCAGCTGCCTCACCAGGTGCCTGTTGTGGGGAGAGGAAGGGAAATTGACTGTTGGCTGCTTTGAGACACATAAGGCCTGCTGGGTGACCTTGAGCCAATCACAGCTCTCTCAGAGCTCTCTCAGCCTCCCCTCCCTCACAGGGTGCCTGTTGTGCTTAGAGGAAAGGAAGGCGACCATAAGATTCTTTCGGGTAGTAAAAAGCAGAGTACCAAAACCCAGCTCTTCTTCTAGCTCAGCAGAGGGGAAAGAAAGCGACTGGAGTCCCTGGGGCTCCTCGTGTCCTAAAATGTTCTCGACAGAGGGGGGCTAGGTCTGGAGTCCTCTCCACCTCTGCCGCGTGTCAGGGGCTGCCCCTGCCGTCTGCCATTGCGTGACAACATGCATCCCTGTCTGTTTTCCAGCAGGGCCGTCCCTTTGGAACTCACTGCCACACTGGGCCCCTTCCTGGGCTGACATGTGGCAACACAGCCGTTCCCTGCATGAGGAAGCACGCACACGCAGGGTCCACGAGGGAAGCCGTTTCCTTGTAGGGGATCTGGGAGGCTGTCCTCACCACCGCGTGTCCCCTTCAATCCCTTCTGCTGGCTGATACTCTGCAGACCTCTTCCCAAGAGCCGATGTTAAGCAAGAACTTGGCGCTGCCTCTGTTTGTTGTCGAGAACGTCAAGGACAGCAGCTGCTCGTGGGGAACATGGCGGGGTGGGACGGCAACCTTGTTTGTCTTAAAAAACAATACAACAAAGATGTTTTTCAATTTCGCCCGATTCGTTTCTCTTGCCGGGATCTCACAGATGGTGAGTGAGGTGCTGAGGGTCCTCGCACCAAGAAAGATAGCATGTCAGGAAGCAGATGAGGCTACATTCCTCCCCCCCTCCCTGAACCCCTGCTTATCCAACATGCAGGGACTTTGTGATGAAGAGCAGTTCAACATCAGAGCTCCACCCACAGCCTGAAAAGGGGACAGCAATGGTTTGGGGGTTAGACCCTCTGGTGGAGATCTGAGAAATCCAGGTTCAAATCCCTGCTGTGCCATGGAAGCTAGCTGGGGAAACTGTAGCCAGCCACTCTCTGCATAATCAACCTTACAAGGTTGTTGTGAGTATAAATTTTGGGACAATTCCAACAATTATAATAGACCCCTTGTGGAAGTATCACTGCTGTTTTAACCTACCATTATTTATTTAAATTAATTTTAAAACTTTATTTTTATCTGTTTTAATTTTGTATTTTATGTAATTTTGTACTCGACCCTGAGCCGGTTTGCTGGGCGGGTGGTCTAAAAATCCAAGGAAGGAGGGAGGGAGAGAGGCAGAGAGAAGGATGGAATAAGGAAGAAAGAGAAGTAGAAAGGAAAGAAGGGGACAGAGGAAGGAAGGGAGGGAGGAAAGGGAGGAAGGAGGAAGGAAGGAAGGAAGGAAGAAGGAAGGAGGAAGGAAGGAAGGAAGGAAGGAAGGAAGGAAGGAAGGAAGGAGGAGGGAGGAAGGAAGGAAGGAAGATGCAACGAATATGCGTTGATTCGTTGCAAGGGAGAGACCCATCTAGCTGACGTGTGAGCTGGCGATTCATCGTTACCACGCTCCCCCGAGTGGAAAAACAAATCCCCCCCACATGGGCGTGATTTTTGGCCGAAATTAAAGGGAACTAGCGAACAGGGGGCTGTGTTGTGCTTGGGGACTTAGGGAAGCTTTAAAGCACTTCTGTGGAGGGACTGTAGCCAGAGAAGCCTCGCTGGGTGAATCAAGTCTCGCTGGTTCGTTGCTTTCCCCGCTCACTCCGAGGGAAAAGAAATGGCGATTGCTTCGCCGGAAGTTCGGAGGAGAGAGCCAGGGGGAGGGACTTTGTTGCAACCGCTACATTGAGAGCGCACATGTCTTTTTCGCAAGTGTTGCATGTTGTTGGCAAGAATGTAGTGATTTTCTGAGGGTGAAGTCCCCAGAAATCGCTACAATGAAGTGATTTTGGCGCTAGTGTTGCAGGAGTGTTGCAGATTGCTCATGACGTCATGCGGAACGCAGTTTTATTGGCGAAAACAAAATGCAAGACTAGTGCTATATTAAAGTTGTGTGGAATGACCCTGGGTTTACGCTTTAGTGCACTGGGTCAATTTATGGTGTCTGAAGAAGTGTGCGTGCACACGAAAGCTTATACCCAATGAAGCAATGCACCGACTGCTTAAATAATAGTTTTACCAAGAAGAGAAACAATTATGTAATTAAGAGGGAGGGAGAGAGAGGGAGAGTCCTAACAGTCTAACTGACTATTGTGGAAGAATCAGGGTGGAAGTGTGCTCCAAGGAGCAGGAACTCTCCAACTGAGCCAATCAGGAACCAGGAAGAGATTCTCTGAAAAACATCCAGGAGTTCTTAATCTGAATATGCTAATAACACACACACACACACACACACCGTCCCCTGTAGAATATTCTTCCTATGCTGCTGAATCATGCACGCTAAAAATCTTGCCTATTCCAGCAGAGACACTCTGATCGGATGCGACAAATGACTGCACATCAAGACAGCCTGTGCTGCGGGGAGAGATCCAAAAGGCTGCGTCGTTGAACAATTGCCTGTCTTCTTCCCGCAGCCAGTCAGAGAGCATCCAGCTGGTCTGTACAAGGCTGGCTCGAGAAATGCCGTTAATTGGCTCTTCTTGCCTCTCTCAAGACGGCTTCTGCGGATGTCTTCTGCATGGAATGTAAATGCAGAATGAAACCTTATAAATGAGGCTAGTATAGGCCTCCATTGGGGAAAAGCAGAGAGGGAATCAGACATCCCACCTTTGTCCCCCAAGGGGGACCCAGCTCCTCTTATATCAATCTCCTCCCCTCCGCTTTCTCCTCATAACAGGTAGCAGAAGCCAAGAGTGTGAAATCCACCCACCCAGTGAGCTTCCATTTTCAAATAATTTCCGCCTGTGTCCTGATGAGAGACTTCCGGCTCCTTTGAACATACTTCCTCCCTGATTTCCTGCCGGAACAACTATTAGTCAGTTAGACTGTTATGACTGTCTCTCACCTCTCCTCTATACATTGTTGTTTCTCTTCTTAATGAAACTATTGTTTAAGCCCCTCCTTTGCATATTTAAACATTTTGGGGAGGGCTTTTTACTAGCCAAAGGAGTTTCAAAACAGCTTAAAATTCGCCTTCCCTTCCTCTCCCCACACCCTGTGACAAGGATCCAATGCCACAGTATCCTGGGACTTTGGGACGACTGGGTCCTAAGTCCCTCCACAAAATTAGAGCTGTAGCGGAACACAGCATTTTGCAATTATACAGTTTTTAGTTACCTTTGTGGATGAGGCACAGAACCAGATTCACAGTGCTTTGATGTATAAAAGAGAGAATCTTTACTGGAAAGATTACACATGGATATTTATCATGTTCATCTGCGTCAGTCCTCTTACTGAAGCAGTGCACCAAAGCTTAAAAAGTAGTTATGAAAAAAGAATATCACAAGCCTCTTGGGAGTAGGCTGCAGGCAGACTACATGCCCACACATTAGCAAATGGAGAGAGCTAAGCCTGATAGCTGTTTGCTTGCTATTGCAAAGCATGTACACTGATCTACTCTTCCTGAAGAAAGAGAAAGTGGGCAGGAGCCCAGCTTAAACCAAGGAATTTCCCAGAGCACATGGCTCAGAATCCCTTGCAACCTCAGAGTGACCATTAGGCCTGATTAGTGAGCCCATAGGAACAGCTCAGCTGCTTAAACAGCTTAACAACAGCCCGTCAAGGTTGACTTCACCAGATTACTTGCAGATTGCAATTCCAACACCGTGGCATCCAAGGCTGCAGAGTCCACCCACCAAAGCAGCCATTTTATCCAGGTAAACTGATCTTGCTCATCTGGCGACCTACTGTGATAGCAGGAGATCTCCCACCCCCACCTGGAGGTTGGCAAGCCTGCATGTTTCACATACCCCCAGCTCTCTTGACTTGCTGCCTGTGGCCTCAGCTTTGAGACTGGTGAGGTGGGACCTCTTCTGCCCCCTCTTGCAGTCATACAACTCAGATCCAGGTAGCTGGGATCCCGGGATGTCCTTTCACCCTGCCTAGGTTCCAGGGCTGACCAGCCCTGATTCTGAAGCAGCCAAAGTTCCGCCTCAGAGCAAAATATTTGCTGCCTTTAATCCCGGCCAGTCGCAGCTGAAGAGTGACCTAGGTGCTAAGTCTGAAGCGCTTTCAGAACACGGTTGGATTCACAGCATGATCTCATGCTTTTTAACAAGGGGAAGGGTGAAGGTGGGAGGGCGGGAGAGAACGTTTTGCAGGATGATAAAGAAACCCGGGCGGGGTTATTCTCAAGGAAGTCGTTTCTTCGGCTTACGAATTGGCAAATTCAGCCATCCTGCCAATGTCTGCTTTTCTTTATCGGGATATTTGGCTAATTCAGTAGACTTTGCCCAGTTGTAAAAGCCGTGATACTCAGTGCAGGATTTAATCTCCCCAGAAGTATTTTGCAAGAACGGTAAGCTTACATGCGTTGAAGGAAATCCAGTTCACATTCAGGTGACAGTCGAAAGAAGAACGCAGTTTGAGCCAGGGGCACCTTTAAGGCCGACAAAGATGTATTGAAAGTATAAACTTTCATGTGCACGCTTATAACTTGCATAAAACGTGGCCGGACTTACTTACTTACTTACTTACTTACTTACTTACTTACTTATTTCCGCATTTATATACTGTCCTCCAATGAGCCTCTTGTGGCGCAGAGTGGTAAGGCAGCCGTCTGAAAGCTCTGCCCATGAGGCTGGGAGTTCGATCCCAGCAGCCAGCTCAAGGTCAACTCAGCCTTCCATCCTTCTGAGGTTGGTAAAATGAGTACCCAGCTTGCTGGGGGGTAAACGGTAATGACTGGGGAAGGCCCTGGCAAACCACCCCGTATTGAGTCTGCCATGAAAACGCTAGAGGGCGTCACCCCAAGGGTCAGACATGACCCGGTGCTTGCACAGGGGATACCTTTACCTTTTTATACCGCCCTCCTCAAAGGCTCACAGCAGTTTACATGGAACTGAAGGAAACTATACAGAGAACATTACATAGAACTAATTATTATATTATTAACTGAGAATAACAAGTAGCTGTATAACATTTAACAATAATAATAAAACAATAATACAAAAGGTCCAGGAGTCTTGGTGGATTTCTGGGAGGGGGGGCAGGGGCCCTGCTGATGTTGATTGATTGTGCCTGGCCTCAGCCAAATACCTGGCGGAGGAGCTCCCTTTTGCAGGCCCTGCGCAACTGCTTTGGCTCCGTCAGGGCCCTGATCTCCTCTGGGAGCTCGTTCCACCAGGTGGGGGCCAGAACAGAGAATTCTCTGGCCCTGGTCGAGGCCAGGTGGGCTTCTTTAGGGCCAGGGATCCTTAGCTGATTGGAGGCAGTAGAGCGTAGAGCTCTTTTGGGGGCATAGGTGGGGAGGCGGTCCCTCAGGTACCCTGGACCCTGACTGCGTATGGCCAGCCATCGGGCGCAGTCTGTGCTCTGCTGCTCCAGTCCAGCACGGTGACCCACCTCAGCCAAAAGAAGAGAAAGAAAGGCCTGCCTGGAGGAGTACTTTCCCTATCACGAATGGCCAGCTTACCTGGCATTGGGTGTGGGGAAGGATGAGGATATTGTCTATCCTCCAGGAGAGATGGCCAGAGACGCGTGTCACAATGGAAGGCCAGGTGAAGTGAGAGAGAGGACAAAGGGTGAAGTCAGAGGGCAGCTCCTAGGTGAAGACAGAGAGAGCCCAGCTTGTCCAGCATCATGTGTGTGGGAATCTCCCACCCAAAAACTGACCAGAGCTGACCCTGCTTGACTTCCAAGATCTGATGAGGTTAAGGTATCCTGGGATATCCAGGTCAGTGACTCATAGCTTTATGTTGGGAACATTGAAGAGTCCTGCTGGGTCAGACCAGTGGTCCTTCTAGTCCAGCATCCCAAGAACATCAGAAGAGCCCTCCTGGGTCAGACCAGAGGTCCATCTAGTCCAGCATCCTAAGAACATCAGAAGAGCCCTGCTGGATCAAACCAGAGGTCCATCTAGTCCAGCATCCCAAGAACGTCAGAAGAGCCCTGCTGGATCGGACCAGGAGTCCATCTAGTCCAGCATCCCAAGAATATCAGAAGAGCCCTCCTGGGTCAGACCAGTGGTCTATTGTCCAGCATCCTAAGAACATCAGAAGAGCCCTGCTGGGTCAGACCAGGGGTCCATCTAGTCCAGCATCCTAAGAACATCAGAAGTGCCCTAATGGATTAGAACAGGGATCCATCTAATCCAGCATCCTGGATTTCTAATCTGGCATGCTGGATTCGATTCTTCGCCCCCACACATGCAACCAGCTGGGTGACCTTGGGCTTGCCACGGCACTGATAAAAGTGTTCTGACCGGGCAGTGATATCAGCGCTCTCTCAGCCTCACCCACCCCACAGGGTGTCTGTTGTGGGGAGAGGAATGGGAAGGCGACTGTAAGCCGCTTTGAGCCTCCTTCAGATAGGGAAAAACGGCATATAAAAACCGACTCTTCTTCTTCTCCTCTGGCACCCATTTCTCTGTGCCCATGGCCTTTTATCAGAATTCCAAAGGGACCCACAGCCTCCAAAAAGGTGGGGAACCCCTGTTTTAGGCAGACTAATTATGACATTTATGCCCACTTAGGGTTCCAAAATGTTCTAGCGCCCTGAAACCTTCTCACCAAAGCCCTATGATTGTTCTGCCTTCTTGCCCCTTGCTGGAGGACAACTCTTGTCTGTGTATTTCTCTAGTGGCCTTTATTCCCAACAATGTTTTGCTCTGCTGGTGTATCATGTTCAGACCGAGAATAATAAAATGCCTAAACCAAGCTTTACTGGACTTAATTGGTGACAGGGTTCTGGAAATAAAAACATCTTCTCCCCCACCCCACATTTCTGAAATGCATCTGACAATCTTCATGAAACAAACCCATAAATGGCCTTCTTTGCCAGTCCCTGAGAATTCCCAAAGCCGAGAACCACGATGATACCAATTGTCATTCAATCACATCTATTTGTGGCCATTGACCAAAGAGAAGACATTCTAACAAAAGGTCAAAAAACGAACGAGTAACGTCAATAGTTAGAGGTAAAATATCATCAGGATCAAAGTAGAATTCGTATTACTGGAATATAGAAATAGAACTGAAACCAGAATTTCATTTAAAAAAAACACAAATCGTTATAATTTGATATACAGACCTTTATGATCTACCCTATATACTTGCGTATAAGCCTAGTTTTCCAGCACTTTCTTCACACTCAAAAAGCCCTCCTCAGTTTATACGTGGGTATATACAATAAAATCAGAGTCCAGTAGCTCTTTAAGACCAACAAAGATTTATTCAAGGCGTGAGCTTTTGAGTGCAAGCACTCTTCGTCAGACTAAGAACTGACCATCATAACAGTAGGAATATATAAGCAAAATTCTAACACAGGGGTAGTCAACCTGTGGTCCTCCAGATGTCCATGGACTACAATTCCCATGAGCCCCTGCCAGCATTTGCTGGCAGGGCTCATGGGAATTGTAGTCCATGGACATCTGGAGGACCACAGGTTGACTACCCCTGTTCTAACAGACAAACCTGAAAGTTTGTCTAATAGTGACAAAAAAAATTCCAATTCCGCAGCTCATGGAGCAGAGGGCAGTGGGAATAAGACATTCTCCCTCGCCTCCATTTCTCCAAGAGGACAAGGGCGAATTCTCCCAGGGAGAGGGATCCTATTGTATTTGCCATCCACGAGGACGCACAATGATATATTCGTAAAAGTTTCCGTGCTGCCTTGAAACCTCCAGATTCCTAAAATCATTGCCATCTCCGAACTGGCACATCGCTCATCCCCACTCGCGTGGGGAAATATAAAACAGCTGAGATCAAAACTCCCATTGCATGAAAGATGAAAAACAGTTGCCTATGTACATTTTTTATTTTGGACGGGCCAAGCTTTCACGCTGGCAAAACACAGCTGGGAATCATTTCTTTAGAAAATGGTAAATATTATCTGGCTCCAGATAGATTCATCTCCCACGGCGGTGCCCCCCATCACGAGCCCTACTGCAGACTCTGGCTTGGGGGAATCCTGGAGGTTTTGTGGGCGGAGCCTGAAGAGGGCGGGGCTTGGGGAGGGGAGGGAGCTCAGCATAGGGTCTGCCCTGCAAAGCAGCCATTTTCTCTCCGTCTCCTATAGATCATTTGTAATGACAGATCTCCAGGCCCTGCCTGGAAGCTGGCAACCCTACAACTGAGATGCAGTGGTTCTCTGACATTCAGGATGAAGTGGTTCTATGAGCACATGGGCTCCTCTCAGGACCCTGGGAACGTAGGCTTAGAACCGATAAAAGGACGAACGTCACCAAAGGAAGAATTAACACATGGAATTCACTGCCACAGAAGATGGTGCTTAGTGCTTGTGGGAGGCAGTGGGAGGGCTGTGGGAGTTCTCGCCCCACTGGTGGACCTCCTGAGGGCACCTGGGTTTTGGCCACTGAGTGTTGGCTTGGATGAGTCATTGGCCTGATCCAACATGGCTTCTCTGATGTTCTCCAAGGCCTGGTTCTAGCATCCCACAGTCTACAGTTGGCCCTTACCTTGAGGCCTAAGAAATTGGGAAACGATTTTTACCTCTCGGTTACTCTTGCCCCTCCCTGACCATGCTGCAAGTGGACTAGCTGCATTTAAATATATCAAGCTATAATTAAAGTTTAGCTATCATGCCACACAAAAAGCGTTGGGTCCTTCCAACAACGTGCCGGGATTCCGATTGGCCCTCACTGGGGGATGGCACTCCCCCACTGAGGGCCAGTCAGAGGCTCTTCCGCACCCCTCTCTCCTCCTCCATGCTACTTCCCGGCACTTGACATGAGGAGGAAGAGCCGGCAGGAGGTAAACTGGGGAGCTGGGAACAGCTGGCTAGGCATGCTCTGCCATGCTCTTCTGCGCCTATGCTGTACCAATCCATGTTCCCTTGTTGCCTGCCTGGACTCCCTGGACTCCCTGGACCAGTACCGATGCCAACCAGAAGCATGAATTAACCCCACAACCAGACGAGCGCTGGGCCGGGCCGAATTCCGGTGTGGAAAAAATCTAGGCTCAAATCTCCCTCTTCAACTGCAGACCATCAGGGTTACCTCCCAAAACAATCTTTATGTGGAAAATTGGGGGGGGGGGTGTTGTTGATGTTCCAGGTCCTAGCCAATCAGTCCTGTCTACGGCTGTTTTCTGTCCTGATGCTCCCAAGAGATGAAGAACAGGAGCTTGTTGTCCCCCTCCCCCAGAGTTTTATGTGGCCTGAATATGCTGAGTCCATCTCCGGACTGTTCCCAGTGCTTTAAAATCGGCACCTTCTGCTGATTTCCCCTGCTGGTTCCTGCAGCTCTTAATGTAGTCCTGGGATGCTGTTTGCCAGCTTTGCAGTGAGGCTACATTGCTGACTCATTGTCCCTCCCCTCTCCTCTCCCCTCGCCTCCTTCAGCCTCCGATTAACCTCTGGCCTTGCAAATGAAATCCCAAGTGGAACTAACTCAGAAGGCGGTCATCTCAGCCGACCTGAGAGCTCGTAAACAAGCCCGGCTCAGGCCTAAAAGCCCCTGATCCGCCCCCACCTGGCAGCGTGTGTGATTCTCCAGTGTCCCCTTTCATTATCGGAGGCTCTTGCCAAAACACACAGGGATCCTGCGGTCAGAGGCAGAGAGAAAGAGAGAGAGAGATTAAATCTCTCCCTGCAGGGCAGGAGTGATGGAAAGAGACACAAAAACCAGTTATTTGCATTTTAAATTAGTCCATCTTCCTGCCCAGAGAATTTTCTTCTTCAGGGGACTTGTTTGTAAAAGAAGGTCCTAAGCTTCCAGGTGGTGGCTGGAAATCTCCCTGGATTACAACTGATCTAATGACAGAAATCGGTTCACCTGAAGAAAATGGCCAGGGCTTGATGACATTCCATCCTACAGACGTCCCGCCCCTTCCCAGATTGTGTGCGACGTTGTGCGTAACTGCATATTAATAGCGATTACAACTTGCAACCCTTGTGCAATTTTGAACTTGTGCGGAATGGCCCTCACTTTCCCCAAATCACCAGGAATTTCTCCTCCTGGAACTGGGAAGCCTACCAGAACTGAGTCCTGTTTAGAAATAGGAAAAGTCCAAAAGAAATGGATTTTTTTGTAGATTTTGATTTTGCATGCTTAGAATTCCACCTAAGGCAGTGGTTCACAGAATCACAGAATCATAGAGTTGGAAGGGGCCATCCAGGCCATCTAGTCCAACCCCCTGCTCAACACAGGATCAGCCCAAAGCATCCTAAAGGTTCTCTGGATGATCATTTCACAGGGGTCACGGCAGGGTGAGCAGCTTGGGGGTGGGCCGCCACTGTTGCCGCTCCTCCTGCAGGTCTTAAAGGTGCCCCTGGACTCAATTTTTGGTTTTCTAAATCATTAGTTTTTGTTATTTGGTTCATGCCACGCCCTTCTCTCCGAGGGGGTCCCAAAGTGGTCGACATCGCTCCTCTTCCATTTCACCCACACAACAGCCTTGTGGGGTAGATCAAGATAGAGTGTTCACTTCTCTGGAGCAGTGGAAAAGAGCGAGATCGGCAGGGTGGGACAAGAGACAGAACTGAGCTGAGAAACCCTGGGGAAAAAAAAACAATTTATATACAATCCTGAACCATGGATCTTCACGCCATTGGTCAGTTTTGGTTCAATTTCTGTGAAAGAACCCTTGCATAATTTGATGGTTGGGGGTCAACACAACAGGAGGAACTGGATTAAAGGGTCGCGGCATCAGGAAGGTTGAGAACCACTGACCTAAGGGATTCTGTTGGGCTTAGGGTATTCTGCCAATGCCGGGAAGGATTCTCCAGGTCTGCTTCTGCCAGGCCTCATGTTGAACTCGAGTGCCTTTAGGTACCCCCAGAGAATTTTAGAAGAGGGAGAGTTTTTTTTATACCCCGCTTTTCACCGCCCAAAGGAGTCTCAGTGGCTTATAATCACTTACACTTCCTCTCCCCACAGAAGACACCCTGTGGGGTAGATGAGGCTGAGAGAGCTCTGTCAGGACTGCTCAGTCAGAACAGCACGATCAGAACTGTGACCAGCCCAAGGTCACCCGGCTGGCTGCACATGGAGGAGGAGTGGGGAAACAAACCTGGCTCGTCGGATTACAGGGCAGTGCTCTTAACCAGGACACAACCACATCCCTAAAAAATGAACTGCAAAAATGGAACAGGGACGTATGGGGCTTAAAGGTGAATGCTGAAAGATGGCCATTTATTTTTGGATGATTATGGAACGTTTCATTTCAGTGCCGTTCCTGGGAGGTTTGTGGAAGTTATTCCATGTATGAAAATTTACTTACCAAGGGTTGGGAGGGAAGACACTTAACTCTAAAACTTTGCTGAAGCAAAGATAGTCTGTACTTGGTCAGTCTCTAAATATACTAAATGTACTACTAATGTTCCTATAGATTATTAAGGTATCGAAATAATGAGGTATTGAACTGTTATAATGTTTTGAAAGTTGTTTGAAAGTTGTTCATATGTTCAATGTAAAGTTTGATAATGTTTCAATGTAAACCTCCCAGAGCTGCAAAGAATGTGTGGTATAAAAATAATAAATGAATGAATGAATGAATGAATGAATGAATGAAAGAATGAATGAATGAATGAATGAATGAATGAAGAAGAAGAGTTGGTTCATATGCCACTTTTCCCTACCCAAAGGAGGCTCAAAGCGGCTTACAGTCGCCTTCCCTTCCTCTCCCCACAACAGACACCCTGTGGGGTGGGTGAGGCTGAGAGAGCCCTGAGATTCCTGCTCGGCCAGACCAGCTTTATCAGCGCCATGGCGAGCCCAGGGTCACCCAGCTGGTTGCATGAGGGGGAGTGCAGAATCGAACCTGGCATGCCAGATTAGAAGTCCGCACTCCTAACCACTACACCAAACTGGCATGAATGAATGAATGAATGAATGAATGAATGAATGGATGGATGGATGGATGGATGGATGGATGGATGGATGGATGGATGGATGGATGGATGGATGGATGGATGGATGGATGAATGAATGAATGAATGAATGAATGAATGAATGAATGAATGAATGAATGAATGAATGAATGAATGAATGAATGAATGATCCTCTGGGGGCCTCTAGGAACATAATCTGGAAAGAAAAGATGAATGTTGGGTTTTACATCTTTCCATGCAGGCCCCCTTCATCTTGGAGGGAGGAGCGGTGCATGATGGGAGAATCTCTCACGGTTCTGATTCTGTTTCCGGGCAGTTTTGTCAGTTAACTGGATCTCTCAGTCAGTCCGTGAGTGCCGTTCCTTCTCTGTAGCAAAGGAAATGTGATCTCATCGAAATTTATTCCAGAAAATACCCGTGAGCTGGAGTCTATATATTTGCTTGTTTATCACCACTGAACCCCTTGGAACGAAAAAGAAAAGAGCTTACCTGCTCCACAAGACTCCTTCTCCTAACGGTTATGATCAATCCAAGTAAGCGAATTTGTTTCATGGTTCTTCAAAGAAAAGAGAATGGTTATTTCTAGGAAAGGCTGCCAAAATTTAAAACTAGTCAACCTTAACAAATGCAGCAACATTGCCGCTAAATGAAAGTTCCCCCTTTTCTTTGCCTGGGATTTCTGTGAAGTCTAAAGTCTATCCCACTAGTTTATTATTGTTGTGAACTGCCCTGAGCCCATATCGAGGGGAAGGGGGCAGTATACAAATTAAATATCATCATCATCATATTCTCATATTCAAAGAGGATATTGGCTTGAATCATGAACCCAGCCCAAAATTAATTTTTACGACAGTTAACGCAATAAACATAGAAATCCATGCATTTCCCCACTGATATTATTTAAGAAGCAGCAGTGTTGGTTTTTATACCCCGCTTTTCACTACCCGAAGGAGTCTCAAAGCGGCTTACAACCGCTTTCCCTGCCTCTCCCCAACACAGACACCGTGTGAGGTAAGTGGAGATGAGAGAGCTCTATGAGAACAGTTTCTAACAGGACTGTGACTAGGCCAAGGTCATCCACCTGGCAGCGTGTGGAGAAGCAGGGAATCAAACACGGCTTTCCGGATTAGAAGCTGTCACAGCACGAGGAGCGTCTCTGTATGACTGAAGGTAAGCTATGGCAGCCATTTTGTGACTGACTCCGCTTTCTGCGGCAGCCATTTTGTGGCAGGTGTTTTTGTGGCTAAGCCAACCACGCTGTGGCAGAATTCCAAAGGTATCCACCAACTCAAAAGCATTGGGAACAACTGTTGTGGTGGATATTGTTGGTGTAGGACCAGGAAGACCCGAGTTCGAATGCCCACTTTTGCCAGGAAGCTCAACGTCTGACTTGAGAGCAGCTATTCTCTCTCTACCTTGGCTCGCAGGGATGTGGGGAGAATAAACAGAAGGAGAGGAGAATTACCTTCATATCCTTGAGAAAACGTGGCAATTAAAAGATAATGAACAATAGACACCCGCCTGTTCCCTTCTGCCTCTCTCTTTCTAAGAAGTTCCAATTAGTATTTTGCTGATCTAGGGTTGCCAACTCTGGGTTGGATCATATCTGGAGATTTTGGAGGTAGAGTCTGGGGAGGTTTGGGGAGGGGAAGAGAAAGGAAGGACTTAATTGGGATGCAATGTCTGAGAGTCCCCCCTCCAAAGCAGCTATTTTCTCCAGGGAAACTGAACTCTGTTGTCTGGAGAACAGTGTAAATGGCAGGAGACCTCCAGGCCAAACCTGGAGGTTACCAGGAAAAAAGAGGAGGCTGTATAACCGTGACTCTAAAACTATAGTAAATAGTGCTTCCAAAAGTGCGATATAGTCATTTAAAAGGTGTCATCAAGAGAACTATTAGTAATAACCAAACAATACTGTACATTTCTGACCCATCGCGACCCCATGGACAATGATCTTCCAGGCCTTCCTGTCCTCTACCATTCCCCGGAGTCCATTTAAGTTTGCACCTACTGCTTCAGTGACTCCATCCAGCCGCCTCATTCTCTGTCGTCCCCTTCTTCTTTTGCCCTCGATTGCTCCCAGCAGTAGGCTCTTCTCCAGGGAGTCCTTCCTTCTCATGAGGTGGCCAAAGTGTACAATAATACAGCAATACAAAAACTAATTCAGGCCACAGTTCAACAGGTTGGTTCCAACTGAAGTCCAAATGGGCACCCTTTTCACAGGGTGGATTTTGGGGCTCAAGAGGGGGTGGCAGGTTACATTGGATGAGTGATAGGGCATAGTGCAGGGGATGATGACCCAGGAGGTCCTTTCCCACTCTATGATTCTATGATTCTAGGGGAAGAGCAAAGTGCCTTGCTCAGTCACCCTCACCCGGGCTATGAATCATTGGCTTCCTCTGTTTCATGTCAATCTCCTCTCACCCACGGCATATCTCTGGCTCTGCTTACAAAAAGCAAGGTGCTCTCTCTCTCTCTCTCTCTCTCTCAGAAGAAACCCAGCTCAAACTGACAGACCTCCAGTGCTCAGACCCCAAAGATGGGGCCAGCAGCAGGACTTTCCGGGCTGATTTTCCTTCCTCTGATTCCTGCTCTCTGATACTCTGCCTCCCCCCGCCCCTTGCCAGGATCTTGTGACCAGGTAATTATTTGAGTCCCCCCCCCTTCTTTCCATGACACAGCAAAACAGGAGCGTGGGTGTCTGTGCGGGGAGTGATTCTGGCACTCGGAAAGGATAGCTCGCTTGTGCAATCCTTGTTGAAGGATTGCAAGTTTTTCCTCTTTGTGGGGGGGAAATAATAAGGGTGGGGGGTGGATGAGCACGTCCATGACCTTGCCTCCCTGCGGGTGGTTCTGAAGGGAAAGGTGAACAGGCGTCCGTCACGGAGGAGGAGTTGGCGACAGGAAATCTGTGACTGTGCGGGGACCAGCTCTGCACTGGCTGATCTGTAGGCCCTGGCCAAATCTCTCTGTGTTTCCCCCAAGCGGATTTAACCCCTGGTTCCTCTGCCTTCTGCGTTGAGTGGTCCCAGGTGAGTGGTCCCCGGCGTTGAGTGGTCCCCAGTGATAAAAAGGTTGGGGACCACTGTCCTAAAGCATGGTTTTGCTCATAAGCAAATCCAGTCCATCAATTAATCAACCAATGCTCCTGCAACCAATCAACTAACAGAGCTTTAATCCGGGGACAGGGGTCATAATGACTCCTGGGCCTTACAATCCATTACCAAAGTAGATGGCTGACCATCTCATAGCCCAGTGATTTGTCCCTTCGCTTGTCCGCTTTTGGCTCTGCAATTTCTTCTTGCATTGTCCGTTTTCTCTGTATCACCAGAGCTGCCAAAGGATCCATACGCAGATACTGACCTGAAGGTGGGTTCGTCTGCCAATGGAGATGTGGGGGGGGGGCTCCTCCTGCTCCCCCCTCCCCCTTGTAAGGCTTGGGTCACAGAGAGAGAGAGGCTGCCCTTTGTGATGCCAGAGTGAGGTCAGAAAGGGAGCCAGGCAGTGAGCAGAGAAAGTCAGGGTTTAGCAGGCTCAAGGCTGCGACCTGAGGCTTGGGAGATGGGCAGATAGCCAGGTAGGTGCTCAAGGCCTGAAAGGAGCTTGGAATATGGGAGTTTGAAGATGCTGGTTTGGGAGTGGTGTATGTGTGCATGAGGGGGGGGGGAGGGGAGAGAGACCAACTAGGATTTAGAGCAGGGGTAGTCCAACTGCGGCCCTCCAGATGTCCCTGGACTACAATTCCCATCATTAAATGGGTGTCTGGTCAGGGCAGGGGCAGGATCACATTATCAGCCTTTAATGGGGAAGGACTATTGCTCAGTTATGGAGATAGATGGATCCAGACGGGTCGCTGTGTTAGTCTGCCTGTAGAAGTAGAAAAGAGCCAGCGTCCAGAGGCACCTTAAAAGGCTAACTCCCTTTGTGGCAGGGGGAGGAGCTTTTGTGAGTCACAGCTGACTTCTTAGCCTTTAAGGAGCTCCTGGACTCTGGCTCTTTTCTATAATGATCTCCTAAACCAGGGGTAGTCAAACTGCGGCCCTCCAGATGTCCATGGACTACAATTCCCAGGAGCCCCTGCCAGCGAATGCTGGCAGGGGCTTCTGGGAATTGTAGTCCATGGACATCTGGAGGGCCGCAGTTTGACTACCCCTGGCTTAGGGTTACCAGCTTCTTTGATTGGTCTGGCCAGCAAACTGCCATTCAAGTCCTGCCCCTGTGGCTTTTGAAGGGCTTGAGTTGTTGTAGTGTCAACACATGCAAGATTGTTGCAACAAGCGCCCCGAGGGCCTTTCTGGGGTCCTGTGTGGTCACTTCTGGGGAGGGGCTGTGGCTCAGTGTGCAGGAGGTCCCAGGTTCAAACCCTGGCATCTCCAGCTTAAAGGACCAGAGAGCTGCCACTGGTCAGAGTAGCTAATAGTGACTGTGATTGACAAATTGATTAATTTCTTAATCGATTTCTATACCGCCCTTCTTGGACTTGCCATCTCAGGGCGGTGAGCAACTAGATTATACCATGATAAAACAAGACGTCCCGTTAACAATAAAACTCCAAGCGATACACAAATGGTCCGATACGGTGTAAGGGAGCTTCTCAGGGGAGCTCAGTTTTGCAGGCTAGCCTGTAGAAGAGAAGTGGAGCAAGAGAGGCTGGGCCACCGATTGCAGCCGCTTGTCTGCTGATTGCAGCCGCTTGTCTGCTGCCTGTGCAGAGACCACCTCTCTCCCCGCGAGTCCTTCGTTCGGAAGAGTCAACTTCAGCACCAGGGCCGAGAACAGCAACAAGCCCACTGATCTCTCAGCCTCCCCGCAGCCGATCCCCTGGCCACCTTTTCCCTTCCTTTGCAAAGAGGCCTCCTCTTCAAGGTGCCGGGTTTTGAGATCTCGGGCAGGGCTTTGACTCAAATTATTTCATTTCAAACAAACTCCAAAGATTATTTAGAGAAAGAAAAACATACCAATGTCAATGAATCCCTGACCTGGATGATGCAGGCTGGCCTAATCTCATCAGATCTCAGATTTTTGAAGAAGAGTTGGGTTTTATACTCTGCTTTTCACTACCCGAAGGAGTGTTGAAATGGTTTACAAACACCTTTCCCTTCCTCTCCCCATAACAGATACCCTGTTAGGTAGATGGGGCTGAGAGAGATCTGAGAGGACTGTGACTGGCCCAAGGTCACCCAGCAGCCTTCACATGTCTCATAGTAGCTTACAGGTACCTTCACTTCTTCTGCCCATAACAAACACCATGTTAGGTAGCTGGGGGCTGAGAAAGCTCAGATAGAACTGTGACTGGCCTAAGGTCACCCAGCGTCTTCTAATCTGGTGAGTTGGGTTTGATTCTCTGCTCCACCGCATGCTGCCAGCTGGGTGACGATAGGCTGATGGGGTTCTTCTGACTGAGCAGTTCTGTCAGAGCTCTCTCAGCCTCACCAAAGGGTGTCTGTCTGGGGGAGAGGAAGGGGAGGTGATTATAAGCTGCTTTGAGGCTACTTTGGGCAGTGAAAAGTGGAGTATAACTCTTATTTCCAGTGAAAAGCTTAGTTCAATGGTCCCCAACCCCCGGTTCGGAGACCGGGACCGGACCGTAGATCAGTTGCTACCGGGCCGTGGCTCCTCCTCGTCCTCCTCCCCGGCTGCTGCTGGCTCACCTTTGGTGCTCTCCGGTGGCTGCCGTGGCTGGGGCTCCCCCTCAGCGTGGCAGCGCCCCTCCAACGTGTGCCGGGAAGTCATGGGCGCCAGTGGGAAAGCCAGGTGGCAATGTCCCTTGGCAAAAGACTACCACCCCCCCAGGCCTCAGTAAAATTGTTAAGCGTTGACCGGTCCCCGGTGATAAAAAGGTTGGGGACCACTGGCTTAAGTTTATCCAAGGGTCCTTAGTTTTGCAGTTGGGGATCAATAGAAAATGGAATAAATAGGATTAATCTAGGTCAGCCCTTTTCAGCCTATTGGCCCCGGAGGAACCCCTGACATATTTTTCAGGCTTTGGGGAACCCCAGAAGTGGTGACTGGCCCCATCAGAGAAGTGGGTACGGTAGCAAGATGCAGGAGCCGGCCAATTGGTCATTTACCATTTTTCTGTTGTGGAGAAAGAGACGAGATCCGTAGAGCAGCAGAGGAAGGGGGCTCCAGGGAAGTCAGCAGCCACCTGAACTTCTGGGGAAGTCCGCATAACCCCTGGGGAGCATTCATGTAACCCCAGGTTCCCTGGAACCCAGGCTGGGATCACTGCTGGTCTGAGGTGGAAATTCCTTATTTTCTTTTATTACACTTATCTACCACCCTATGTGTGTATGTGGGGGGGGGGGATAGGGGCAATCAGGACTTTTGGTATCTCCTTCTCCCCACTTTCTTGACCGTCAATGAAGCAGAGTTGTATTTGTTGTGGTGGTTATTAAAATTATTATCAACTTCATGACTAGTCTGAGGACACGTGGGTTTTGGCCACTGTGTGACACAGAGTGTTGGATTGGATGGGCCATTGGTTTTTATTCTCATGCCTGGGACAGAGGTGCTCTGTCCTCTTGGTGCTTGGAGGACAACAGTGGAAGAGCCTCTGGAGTTCTGGCCCTTCTGGTGGACCTCCTGATGGCCCCTGGGTTTTGGCCACTGTGTGACACAGAATATTAGACTGGATGGGCCACTGGCCTGATCCAACATGGCCTGATCCTTATGTTTTTCTGTGCCTACCCCACAAATATAAATAATGTTGCCTTGTTTGGAATGAGTGTTTGTTTGTTTTAAACAAAACAAAACAACCCCTTGGGGCTTGGGAGAATATTCTTGACTTCTTGGTGGGTGGCAGTAGAATAAAAGCTAAGAACTGCTGAGCCAAACCATGTGACCACAAGACACCGGTCTGCACATGCATGTTTCTCTCTCCCTTGACAACCGGCACCTGAATGTGTGATCTGACTTTATGGAAACAGTATTATGTTCCAAGCTGCCCTGTCTTGCAGTGCATGTGATACTGGTGTCCGGGGCTTTAGCTGTAAGCTGGGAAACTCAGAGAAATGGCTGCGATGCTATGGACAGTCTAAAGATCCTAAGGTTGCCATCTTAGAAGCACTTTCTTAGGCTATTGAGTGAAATGGAGTTCATAACAGAAATAAAGGGGAAGATACAGATCCAGCATGAAACCTCAGACACATCCTTGAGGAATTAATAGAATCACAGAATCATAGAGTTGGAAGGGGCCTTCTGGGTCATCTAGTCCAACCCCCTGCACTACACAGGATGCTCACAGCCCTATCGCTCCTCCACTGTCACCTGCCACCCCCTTGAGCCTTCACAGAATCAGCCTCTCTGCCAGATGGCGATCCAGCTTCTGTTCAAAAATTCCCAAAGATGGAGAACCCACCCCCTCCCGAGGAAGCCTGTTCCACTAAGAAACCACTCTGTCAGGAACTTCTTCCGGATGTTTACATGGAATTTAGAATCACAGAATAATTAACTTGGAAGGGACCTCCTGGGTCATCTAGTCCAACCCCCTGCACTATGCAGGACATTCACTTCCCTCTCGCTCCTCCACTGTCCCCTGCGCCCCCCTTGAACCTTCACAGAACCAGCCTCTCCATCAGATCCAGCCTCTGTTTAAAAATCTCCAAAGATGGAGAACCCACCACCTCCCGAGGAAGCCTGTAAGGGTGCATTGTGTCCCGCCCTAAGCCACTGGGGAGGGCAGAAAAGGAACTGTCATATCCTTCAACTCTCAGAATTGGCAGCAAACAGAACTAGCTAAAGCTAAGCAGGGTCGTTCCATGTTAGTATTAGGATGGGAGACCCCCCAGGCAAGTCCAGGGTCATAACGCAGAGGCAGACAATGGCAAACCTGCATAGATATCGGAGAAACAGCTGGAGCCAGAGGCTCTCCAGATGTCCATGGACTACAATTCTCATTAGCCCTTTCCAATTGACCATGCTGGCAGGGGCTCATGGGAATTGTAGTCCATGGACATCTGGAGAGCCACAGTATGGCCAGCCCTGTCTTATGGGATGGCTATAAGTGGGCTATGACGTGGCGGTCCTTTCTACCGATATTGGTAATGTAGACAGGCTGAAAACCTCACCCTACTTAACTGAACACAAATCCCATAGAGGACAATAGAAGTTGCTTTATAAAAATATTTAAGGTTCTCACAGGGCAGTTCTCACAGAGCTCTCTGAGCCCCACCAAGTTCATAGCGCATCTGTTGTAGGGAGAAGAAGGAAGGCTGGTAAGCTCCTTTGAAATTCCTTCAGGTCATGAAAAGTGGGGCATGAAAATGAACTCTTGTTCAAAAGAAATCATTTCTAAGTCCCCTGGAGTTCACTGAGTCACAGATTGTGGGGGAGAATTTTAGTGCGTCCCTCCCAGAACTTAACATGAGCTAGGAGTTTTAAACAACAGCGAGAGTTACATCCAATATTTCAACATAGGCCATTTTAATCCCACCCAGCCCAGTATGAAGTAGGTTAAATTTTAATTTCCTTGAGAACGTTGGTGCTTAACCCCCCACCCCACCCCCCACTCCCAATTAAATAAGCTCAATACCCCATACATAAAAACCTAAAGACCCAGGTATTAAAAATCTCAGATTTGGGGTTCATTAAGAGCACCCCCTGATGAGTCTGCTACTTGGCCATCACCCTGTCATTAATCTAGCTGGAGACCAAAGGGCCCCCAAATGTCTTTTTAAAAAACTCCACGGAGGCTCCTGACAAGCTGAATTTGGTTTCAAAAAGCTTGCACCTTCCAGGTTGCATGCACTCCAGCTCTGCTTTTGCTCTCTCCCCCACCCCTCCTTTCCTGACACAAACAAGTTTATTCCCCCCCTTCCCCCCCCTGCTTTTTGTTTTGCTGTCCTCAGCACCGCAAAGGCCCGGCCGAGAGCTGCGCACCAGCGGGAGCGCCTCCTCCCTGCACGGGGACTCCGTGCAGAAACGCCAAGCTCTTTTAGGGACGCGATGTCAAGAGCAGGGAGCGGAGCTCACGATCGCGGCGGCCGCCCTCCCTCGTGGGATGCCCCGCGTTCTCACGTTCATCGTGCACGCGTGTGAGACAAACAGCGCCGGGCACGAAGAGCTCCGAAAGAGAGAGGCGAGAAAGGGGAACCGAAGAGGGGAGAGTCGGTGTCTGCCTTTGCAAAACCTTGCCCCAATGACTCGGGAATCCGGCGGCGCCCTTTCCCACGACACGGAGTCCCGCGTCAGTTTCCGTGACTCGCGGCTCGCTCCGTCCGACTCTCTCGGCGGGCTTCCGCAGACCCCCCCGCCCCTTCCGGATATCGCCCCTTTGCAAGAAGCAGTGCGGGGTGCTTTAAGGTCGCGCTTTCTCCGCTTAGCCTGGCCCACCTCACGGGGTTGTTGTTGTGAGGACGAAACGGAGGAGATAAACCACTTTGGGCACCCAACGGGGAGAAAGGAGATGTCGAAAGGACTCCGTCCATAACTGGGATTCAATCTACCAGACCGAGCCAGCCCGGGAGATCCGGGGTCACTCCGGACTAACTGATTTCGATTGAGGAATCTCTGCCTGGACTAGCCCCCATCGCTGCCGCTTCCCATCCGAGCGCTAACTCGGGCCGACCGGGCTTAGCTTCCGAGACCGGCCTGGGCGATCCGGAGTCACTCCGGTCTACAAAACCCTGCCGGGGAGAGCGCGGATCGCGGCAACCGGGGCCGAGCCCGCCGAGCTGCCCCAGGGAGAAGCGCTCCGATGTCCACGACGCAGCTCCGGCCGGCTCCCGCGGGTGGCTCGCCAGGCGGACCGGCAGGAGGGCTCCGGAGCGAGTCCGCTTCGCTTCCTCTCTCGCTGGCCGGCGGCGCTGCTGCAGCGTCACGTGGGAGCCCCCGAAGTTTCCATAGCGAGGCCTCCGGGCGTCACATGATGGCCCCGATATAACGAAAGCACCGGGCAGCCGGCGGGAGCAGTCGAGCCGCGGGAGAGCCGGGCGGCGGCGGAGCAAGCAAGCAAGCAAGCGGGGGACTTGGCGGACGCGGCTCGTTGCTTCGCACGGACCCCGGGAAGGGGGCGGCGTGGGAAGGAGGGGAGAAGAGGGGAGGGGGAATCCCCCCTCTCCCCCCCCCCAAAGTCCCACCTCCTCGCGATCCAAGAAACTTCCAGCCCCGGGGGAGCTCGCGCGGGGTCTCCGCCCCGGACCGCCGCCTGGACGGGATCTTACTGGAAGCCTTTTCACTCTTCACCCCCCCCCTATTATTATTATTATTATTATTATTATTATTATTATATTTTGGGGCGGGGGTCTCGTTGCTGCGCTTGCGAGCCAGCCTGGACGCGCGTCTCCACCGCCACGGTGAGTTCCCCCGAAGCCTTTTTTATGGGGGGGGGGCGTTATGGGGACAGAGGGGTTTGCGCGCCTGCCAGGGAGGGAGCGCGCAGCGGTGCATGGCCCCCCAGTCTTTTGGGTCGGGGGTCTTGCGGCCGCGTGGAGCCGCGGCGGGCCGGCGGCGTGGCGTGCGCGGTTCTCTCCCCCCCTCTCCCCCCCCCCCGCGCGATGTCCGCATTCCAGCTAATGTTGCGCAGATGAAATTCAAACGGGAGGTAAACAGAGCGGGGAGGAGGCGGCGGCGGAGGCGGGGAGGAGCAGCAGCGGGAGGAGGAGGAGGAGGAGGAGGCGGCCGGGAGGGGCCCCCGCAGAGCCCACCTCCTCCCCGGGGGGGGGGCAGCGGCAGTCGCCACCCTGGGCGAGCCCCCCAAGCCGAGCCAAGGCAGAGCGCAGCAGCCAGCCCAGGGAGACCGGCATAGGAAGGAAGCCTTTGGACTCAAGGGATTCAAGGAGCTGGCCACAACCCCCAGACAAGGTAGACCAGTGAGCCCGGATTTGCGGGGGGAGGGAGGGGGAGGAGACGACCAGCTGAGGCTGCGCCCAAAACTGATCAGCCGAGGACCCCCGATGGAACTCTTTCTGGGCCACTTTGCCCCTTTCCTGCCCTCTTGCCTAAGATCAAAGGGCCCTTGGAGAGGTTGGCCCCACTCGGCATCCACCCCACCTTGCCCCCCCCACCAGTTTAGGGGTGACCCTTAGGCAGCCCTCTCCGCAGACCGAAGTTTGCGGGCATCTCAGGCAGGTATACACACTTCTAAGAGGCGGGCAATGGTTAGCCACCCCTGCGGGTCTCCTGCCTTAAAAATATAGGCTTTGGCTGTGACTTGACAGCACTTTGTATGCTCTGTGTTTTTTTGGGGGGGGATCTATTGTTCCCCCCCTCCTGCACATGACAAGCGGCACCTGCCGAAATGTTTCCTTCTGCCCCAAAGGCACCATGCCCACCTCTGCCTTGGCTCGTCCAAACGGTTTCAAATTTCCGAGCTAGTGTTTCTTGACCTGGGGGGCTCGTAATAACAGGGGGGAGGTTGCGCTGGGGGGTTGGGTCGGTGACAGCCGTGTGCGGATGCGGTCAGCCGGTGTTGACAGCTGCCTGGGTATGTGGCAGGGGGGTGTTGACATTTGGGCAGAGACGAGAGTCCACCGGGAACCGTGATGTGGCAGAAAACATATGTTTGTCCACGGTCTTGTGTTTGTGTGTGTGTGGGGGGGTGTTTTTTGCGTTGGTTGGTTGAGGTGGTGGCTCCAGTTGGCAGCCCGGTGGGGTGCTCCGCCTGACACCCTGCTCCGGATCGGGATCCCTCTTTCTGGATTTCAGAGAGGGGTGCTTTGGCTGGGAAAGGTGGTTTTGGAAAACGGTTTTGCGGAAATTGCCCCGTCGCAGGATGCCACCCTCGGAGATCTTGTGGCCCAGCAGCGGTTTCTCGGGCTGCTCCGGTATGCCACGGCAACATTTCCGCAATTGCAAGAGTGCGCATTAATGCTCAAAGCTCATCCTGTGCAAACATTTGGCTAATTAATTGAGGCAAGTTTTCCCTTGTGAATGTTCCCTGGTGGCACGGAACAGCTTCCCAGCGGTGGCAACCGAGCCAGGGAAGTTTCTGGAGGGAGCTGAAAGAACAACAGAGATTCATATGGGGATGGGGGGGAAGAAGAAGTGGGTACATTGAAAGAGACCAGGGTGTGTGGGGGGAGAATGGGGCTATTATATACTGAGTAATTAGGTTAAGGTGGTTGCAATATGTCTAGGGCTGTCACTGTTCCGGAAGTTCAGGCAGGCTCTTTAAAATAAACATATTTACATTCTCAGATCCAGGAGGGGGGGGGGGAGAGTCTGATTTTTTACAAAGTCTTTAAGGTGTGACCTGTCTCTTGTTTGCGCCTTCTATGCAGCATTTAGCTGCACCTTTGGAATCTGGTTTCAGCCACGTCACGTCAAACGGGAGAAGTCCGGGCCTGGTTGAGGAAGTCAGGAAAAACCTTTGCTGGCAAGAGTTTGCAGTTCAGGAAAAGGGCATCCTATTTATTTACTTCCTCATTTCGACCCACGGGGATGGGTGAGGATGCCTGCAGAGGGGGAAGGAGCTCTCTCTGCACCCCAGTTCCTGTCTTAAAAGCGGCCGACGTGCGATTCGGACATTTTAGGTTGAAACCTGAGGGCATGACGGGATTTGATGGGGGCCTCTCAGTTGTTGAAATGTCTAATATGGAGGTAAACCCCCCCAAAAAAGAAAGAAGATAATTTGATCCGTGATTTCCATGGGGGAGGGTTGTTTTGGAGTGATAAGAGGCATGCTAGGACATTCACGTAACCACATAGTCAAGGCAGAGCTGAGCCGATCCACGACTTTTTTCCAAAACAGGGTGTCTATGGGATGCGGGGGCATAATTTGCTTGCGGTTCTCCGATCAGTCTGTACAGGACAGTCGCTTGCATGCACCACCAGTCTCCCTCCCCATATTTTCAGATTCCGAACCTCCCCAAAAGGTTACAAGCAAAAGGATCGTCTGCGTGAAGGCCCATGTTCTGATCATAATATCAGCTGGAGCTAATATTGTCAAGATGTTATGTGTTTGTCTGTGTGTGTGGGGGGAGAGTTCTATGTATTAAGGAAAATCTGCATGGGAATGTTTTAGTACAGCTCAATATTTAGGGAGGCTTGTTACCAAATTAAAAAAAAAATTCTTATGCTGCACCTGCTAAAAAGGAAACTGACCCTGGATCACTGTGGGGAGTGAGACAATGTGCACAGCCGGCACACACCATGGCAGCCCTTCAGTGCCTAAAGTTTGTGTGCAATGCCATTTGATGAGAGGCAGAGGGCTGTAATTTTGGGGTCCGGAGTCTTAGTAGCCATAATTCCTGATACAAAGCTGTGTTAGCATGGAAGAAGCAGGTTAAGACGGGTCCAGGGGCATGTGAAGGACGGCCAAAATATATCCCCATTTGAGAGTTACAAAATCAGATGGCAAAAACAGGGTGAACTACCTCTAAACTGTAGGAAGTCTGTTTCGAGGGAGGTTCACGCAAAAAGGGGAAATTAAAGTTTGCTTCTATGATTTTGATGACAGAAGCCCAAAGTGGCAGATTAATCGGTGTGGCATACAAGAGTGAGAGCTTGCGTATTCCAAACAAAAAGTATGTGAGATGAGGTTTGTCTTCGGGGAACAGCAATCTATTTGGGAGAGCTGGATTTTAAGGTCACAGCGTTTTAGTGGCAAGGCACTACGGTGGGTCATGCTGGAATGCATTTAGAATGATCTATCAGCCGGAATTTTAAAGACCCAGGCTTAACGTTATCCTTTTTGCTGGTTTCGAGTATCCAAAACGGTGCAGAGTTTTGAATTCTCATATCACTGACAGGCTCAGATGTTTGCCGTGCATGCATCCACGCCGAGCTTTTACATGCGTAGGTGTCAGTGGTGGCTATGTGGGCAGAGTATTATTGTGCGCACATAGCAAATGCACACTGTACTTCCACATCGGGGCCTGCCCAGGATGAGTAACACGCAGAGTTGGTTGACGCCATTTTGTCGAGGCAGAAAACATTTCTTCCATCTCTCCGGACGATACGCAAGCCGGCATGGCACTGAGGCACAGTACCTGGGACACCACTTGGTCTAAATAGGTCCTGCAGCCATGTTGCCCCACATCACACCCAGGTCACTCCCAGATGAACATGGGAACATTTCCACTACAGAGTAAAGTAATTTCCCCGTAGGGTGGTGGGGGCGAAGACTGTACTTTTAAGATGCTGATTGGAAGTTTGATGCGTGCACACTCTGATTGAGGCACTATAATTTCATGTAAAGCTGTTCATAAAATAATTTCACATCTCTGTGCTGGAACGTGCTGTGGGTCCGTCTGTTTTGTGAGTCAGCAGCACTGTGGTGACTGCTGACCCGTTTTCTGGCATCCTCCCAGTGTTTCAAGAAAGAGGGTGGGTCCAGGTGGGGGTTTTGCTCTGCAAGGCTCCTGATGGGTCTCTGGAGATGCGATGGGTTGAACAGGTGTTTAGGAACATTGCTTCAGCAGTAGACCCACCCAGCCCGAATGTGAACTTCGGCTCCGACTCCTCCAGCCTCCATTTTCCAGCCACCGTTTTATGCCTGCGGATGCAAAAAAGTTGGGAATTCTTGGGCTGCAACTTATGAAAGATCTGTTGGGGGATCTGATTTTGGAGAGTAATGAATGTTATCTTTGGCCTCCTATGGCCATGTGAGGGTCACGGAGTCCGTAGTTAGGTTAGGAGGTGGTTTGTGGAAGATGAGTGGTACTTTTGAGAGCAAGGCCCCATACTTGTTGGGATATCGTGCATAAGTCCATCAGGGTATCGGTTATAATCAGGACTCTTCAGGTGGGTCGCTACGTTGGTCTGAAGCAACAGAACCAATTTTGAGTTCAGTGGCACCTTTAAGACCAACAAAACTTAATTATGGGTATAAGCATTTGTGCATTGGATCAGTGCAAGGTATCTGAATAAGTGTGTGTGCACATGAAAGCTTATGCCCAGAATTAAGCTTCATGGGACTTAAAGGTACCCCTGGACTAACAAATAAATAAATAAATAAAATAAACATTGTTCCATCAGAAATCTTGTGAGACCTGGAAGATTAGCCAGTGTTGATTTCCAGAAGAAACCCATCGCAGACCAGAGGCTGCTGGGTCTACCAAAACTTATGCTGGACTACGATTTGTTGGCGTTTTAAATGTTAATGAAGAATCCAGTGGAATATCTGTCAGTTGCCACAAAAAAATAAAAATAAAAAGGAGATTTGTGGCCTCCAGAAGACTGCTGCATGGATTGCAGCATCCTCTTGGAAGGTTATCGGAGGGATAAATGCATGCCTCTCCACAGGCACCAAAGCTTATGATACCTCCCATGTGTAAAGATTTGCAGGTGCCACTAGATCTTGAAAAAATATATAATATATATATTATAAGGGGAAGATGGAATAGGGCAGGGGTAGTCAAACTGCGGCCCTCCAGATGTCCATGGACTCCAATTCCCATGAGCCCCTGCCAGCGAATGCTGGCAGGGGCTCCTGGGAATTGTAGTCCATGGACATCTGGAGGGCCGCAGTTTGACTACCCCTGGAATAGGGGATAGCATTGGTCTGACAACCCGCAAGGTTGTGTGGGGGGAAGTCCTTGGTTGGGGTGAGGGCTGCGCATCTTGCCAGTTTGTGAGCCACTTTACATGGTTTTTAAGGGAACGTCCGGGATCGTAACGTTTGAATGCGACAGACACGTGTCTGGAATGGCGCGTGCGCGGTCACGGCCTGCAGGGGGGCGGTTGACTCTGAGGGGAGGTCGCCTCCGAGTTTGGCGGCCTGTCACCGATAATATGTATAAAGAATATTGGCGGGAAAGTGGCCGTGCTTCGTGCAAGGTCGTGAGCGGGTGTGGTAAGGAACGCGCGTGTCGGCGGCCGTAACGTGCGTGCGCGGCGACCGGTGTCGGAGGCGTTTGTTTTGACAGCCGGGCTTTCCGCCCGCCCTCCCCCTCGCGCGCCAAGCCCCGCCCCCTGGGCCGACGCACACGCCAAACAGCAGCTTCCGCCTCAGCCGGCCGGCGCCACCTCACACTGCAGCAGCGCCAGCGGGCAGCGAGCCCGCCCACACAGCCCAGAGACAGCTCGGCTCCCGCCCTCCTGCGACGCCGGCCAATCGCCGCCCAGCGCCCCCGAAGCCTCCGGAACGCCCCGGCCGCTCCGCGCGCCATCTGATTGGCCGGCGCCCTCCTCGTCGCTTCTCCCGCTCCCCTCCTCCCCTTCCAGTGTTTGTTATGGTCCGGCCTCGTGCCGCCGGCTCAGCTTGTCACGCGGCAGTGCCTCGCGCCGCCCTGTCCCGCCTCTTCTTTTTCTCTTTCTCTCCCCCCCCCCGCCCGGCCGTTTCTCCTCTCGTCACGCTCCGCCCCGCCCCTTGGCGTTGGGGCTTCTGATTGGCTGGAGGGAAGGGGTAAACAGGGAAGCGGCGTGGGCAGGAGGGTGCTCTCTTGCACGCGCCTCCGACATCCGGGTCCCTCTGGGTGGCTCCTGGCCTGTGGCACCACTTGGCTCCCCCAATAAAGGAATTTTTTTTTGCCACCACCAGTGGCTGAAAGCATTTGACCCAGAGCAGTTCCCTTCTCCCCAGCAATGGGTGGCTCTCCTCCAAGGAGACCCTTCTGATTCTTCCCCTTTTTTGTTCTTGCGACTCACCTGCGAGGTAGGCTTGGCTGAGCATGAGTAGAACCTGGGTCTTAGGACAGCATGCCAACCGCTTAGGTTCTCTGCAATCGGTAGGTTTGCCTACTCTGGGTGGGAAAACTCCAGGAAATGGGGGATTGGGCCTGGGGCAACAGGAGGTTGAGAAGCCTAGTTCTGGGTGCAAGATTGACTCTCGCACCCAGAACCAGGCTTACCAGCATCTAATGCCATAGATTTGACCTTCCATGGCATCAATTCTCTCTCTGGGAACTGAGCTCTGTAGTCTGGGGGTGAGCTGTCATTCTGGGGGATCCTCAGGCCCAACGTGAAGGCTGCCATCCTTATAACCCATATATAACATGCAGTTGGTCAGAATTACTATGCATGAGTTAGTTAACACACGCTTCCTGCTGCATTCTTTAGACTAGACTAGAATAAGCTTTTGTCTTTTCTCCCCCTCCCATGGCTTCTGGTAAAAATCTAGCAGGCCTCTGAATCCATGCCAAGAACTGCTGCATGGGTTGGATTTTTGCTTGCTGCAGGGTTGTTCAAAGCCTGGGGGTTCAGCTTGAAATGCAGATGTGGGACTCTCGATGGTGTGGTCCAAGCAGAGAACGGAGTACACCAGGCCTGGATTTGCCCTACTTCTTGTAGGAGCGGAGGTAATTATTGCAACTGGCTGCTTTCACACATGCAGAAGAATAAACTTTTCCCATCAAAACAGCTTTGATGAAATCGTTCAGTTAAAGCCTGGGTTAAAAAAAAAGACTCTGGCCTGGGGCTTAAGTGACATTAAGGAAATGCCAAGAGAGTATCAAGGGAAAGGGGATTTTGAA
This sequence comes from Paroedura picta, assembly GCF_049243985.1. Taxonomy (NCBI): domain Eukaryota; kingdom Metazoa; phylum Chordata; class Lepidosauria; order Squamata; family Gekkonidae; genus Paroedura; species Paroedura picta. The sequence continues at coordinate 123,799,680 of NC_135373.1, read as the reverse complement.
GGCGGGGGTGCCACCTCTGAGAAGGTCTGTTTTCAGTTTCTGTTGGTCTCATTTCTGCAGTCGGGCCACTCTGAGAACAGCTTTATGTGAAATAAAATAAAGGGAAATGTGCTTCTGAACATATGTGAAGTGCTTCTTAACTGGCAAGCTGGACTGTATGGGAGAAGGCAGTGTTTTGCCACTGTAGACTTTTTTGCATTAGGCCAGGCTTTCTCAGCCCGGGTTTTTGTGAAACCCTGGGTTTTCTTGATGGCCCTGGAAGGGTTTTCCGAATGGGAGGGAGTTAGTTAATTTTTAATATATTTTTAAATTTGTTGAAACATTTATCGGGTGCTATTGACCATATATGGTCATATCAACCCGTTTCCCATCTCCAAAAATGGCCAATGATGGTACCCATGGAGGGGGCGGATGGGGAGGGTCCCCTTGTGGGCATGTCCACAGCTGTGCTTCCGCACCACATTCCATATGATTCCTCCACTTCTGGGGCTTCTCCAAGGCTGAGGAATGTTTCATAGATTTCTCAATGGTTAAAAAAAAAAGTTGAGAAAGGCTGCATTAGACAGTCTTCAAAAATACCCGTTTGTTGTCTTTGGCTGTCCCGATTGTATGCGTCGAAGGAATTTGGTGCTTTGACTTGGATACAGTTCTCGGTGCCCTTCACACACAGCTGGGCAGGAGGTGTTTTCCACCTCCCACATGGGTAGGAATGAGGCAGCTCTGTGGGCATGGGGGATCGTGGGAGTCTTTCCCATGTATTCTTTCGGATACCTCCGCTGCCCTGGCGCCCAGGGAGGCCGAGCCCAGTTCTAAACGGACTTGTATAGATTAAATAAAAAACAGGTTTTTCAGGGAGGCCTGAAATTTCCCTGGAGGCCTGTAACTGCCCGCAGAAGCTTGGTTAGGCAGGTGCTTTCGAAAATCTACTCCCTGCAGCTGATCGGTCCAACGTGTCCTTCGGGAGCAAGCTGGCCCGTGTCCCGAGTGCTGCTCGGAACAGATGGGACTAACCAGGGCTCCTGAGAGCATCTAGGAAGAATCTTGAAGGGTCTGAGACTCTCTTGAGACGAGCGTGGGAACCTTGTTGCCATAGTCCAAGAGGGGGGAGAGGTAAAATGCGGACAAATCCGACGCTGTGGCTGCAGGGGTCCGCAGGTGCAAAAATCGACAGGCATAGCAACAACAAATACTGAGCATTCCCCGTTGACCAAACAAACAACCCACAGCAGATTAGAAGAGGATAGCTGTAGCTACGTATGCAGCAGAATGTGTGTGTGAGAGAGATAGATGGATTGGGCTGGCAGATTTTGTTGCTTCCTCATCCTAAAACAGCCACGTAAGTAGAAAAGTAGCACAGCAGAGAAAGACTCCAGGTTTGGAAATGCCTGAAGATTCAGAGGTGCAGGATAGGTCTGGAAAGGGGGCTTGGTGCTCAGCAATAGCAGCGTCAGCTTGGCCTGCAGATGGCCCCAGGTTCAATCCCCGACATGTGCAGTTAAACAAAAACCCGGCAGTAGGTGCTGCGGAAGACCTCGGCCCCATATCCCATGGAGCTGCTGCCAGTCTGAGAAGACGGTAATTGCCCCGATGCTGTGATTCAGTATGAAACAGCTCCACGTGTCCGTGTATCATGCCGCAGAATCCTCCTTGCAAGGCAGCTGTTTTCGGCAGAAGACCTGATCTCTGTTGATGGGGATCAGTGGTAATTTCGGGAGATAGCCAGACCCCAAATGGCGGGGGGCAGCCCAGAAGGATGCACAAGATCCCCCCCGCCCCATGACCTTGGTCCATTCTTCCTTTAAAGTGCAAGCAGGTTTTATATCGACAGAACCTCCCAAAGAGATATTTGAGTTGTGGGCCGGCCTGTCCTTCTGCGGTAAGAACCTCGCAGTCTCCTTTAGCAGCTGCTTTCGATCCGGCCTTAGCTGGCTTCAGGCGCGGCATGCGGGTTGCAGGTTGGCAGTGTGCTGGATGCCGTTATGGGAACGACGGGGCGTGAAACGGATCTGCCTGTGATCTGCTGTCGGATGAGCCAGCCCAATAACCTGTTGCTTTATTTTATGTTTTATTTGCTCCCGGATAAGAACTGCTCCTCGCCTTCCCGGAATCACCCGAGAGTCAGCCAACCGAGGAGGGAGTTCAGCGTCGCCTCTGATAAGGACTCCCCTGCCCTCTGGGTGGCGGTTTCCCTGGTACCGGTTGCACAGGAGCTGGATTAGTTTGCGGTAGCAACCTAAAACAAAAGCCCAGCAGCACCTTAAGGACAGGCCACATTTAATTCCATAGACACTTTTGAGAGACGGAGCCTCCTTTGGCTCTGCAAACGGTTCATCCCCTCATGTCTTGGAGCTTCGGCCGATCGAACCATGTTGACGGCTCAGAATCAACCCCTTGCGTTTTAGTAACCCTCCTTCCTGACCCAAGAGCCTCAAACCCTAACTACAGTCCCCCACTGGCTTGAGGGCCACAAAGCTGTACACATCTGCTGGATCAGAACATCGGTACTCCATCCAGGTTGTTATTGTCTGCTCTGACTGGCATTGCATCTCCAGGGTCTTAGGCCGGAGGTCTTTCCCATCCCCTGCTGCTTGGTCCTTTTTAACTGGAGATGCTGGGGATTGAACCCGGAGACCTTCTGCATGCCAAGCAGAGCCTCCTCCACAGCCCCTTTCCTTGGCTCTCCAGGGTCTCAGGTAGAGGTCTTTCATATCACCTGCTGCCTCACCCGGGAGAACCTGGGGCCTTCTACATGCAAAATCAAGGCTAGTGTACTGAGCCAGGTTCTCAGACTGAGGTCTTTCTCATCACTTGTTGCCTGGTCCTTTTAACTGGAGATTCCGGGGATTGAACCTGGGACCTTCTGCATGTAAAGCAGGGGCTCTGCCACTGAGGCATGGCCCTCTCAATGAAGCTGCCTTAGATCAGACCATTGGCTTCTCTCAGTTAGCATTACCTTCCCCAGAGTTCCCCAATGGGTGGTCCTGGGCTCCACAGTGCCTGCCAACCCCTTTCTTGATGTATTTAGAAAGTAGGCAGGTCTTTTGCTCATCGAGGCTTCTGATTGGCCTTTGGCGAATTGATTGGCTGTGCAGTTGTTTGTTTCTTTTTAAGGTTGCCTTGGTGACAACTGCTGCCACATCACAAGGGGAGCTCCCCTCTGTGGCCGAAAGCCAGCTGCGGAAGCTGTCTGTGGCTGGACCCCCCCTGCTGCATTCTCAAGATGCCCCTAGGGCAGGGGTAGTCAAACTGCGGCCCTCCAGATGTCCATGGACTACAATTCCCATGAACCCCTGCCAGCATTTGCTGGCAGGGGCTCATAAGAATTGTAGTCCATGGACATCTGGAGGGCCGCAGTTTGACTACCCCTGCCCTAGGCTGAAAAAGCTGGGGGAACCCTGTTCTACTCTGACTAGCAGCCACTCTCCAGGGTCTCATGCACAGGTCTTTCCCGTCAACCCCGACCCAGTCCGTTTAACTGGAAATGCTGGGGATTGAACCTGGGACCTTCTGCAGGCCAAGCTGCAGCCCCACCCCCCGTTTTCGGGTGTGCAATCGCTTGCCAGCCTTTGTGGGTGCAAAAGACCTCAGCAGGTAACCACAACACGTTATACAAATGAGGTCGTGCAGCTAGGCGAGATGGTCCCGATGGTTTTCATCGTGCGGCTCTCTTCCACGCGCATGCCTGCGCACCAAAATAACCACCGATGACTCACGAAGGGAGGGGGGGGAGAAGCACCCGTTTGGAACAAAGTTTGAGCAGAGCAAAACAATGTGTTAGATAAAGTGACCGACCCAAAAGAGGCACACCCAGGACTTCTGCACCTTTCAAGATCGGTACAGAAAAGGAAATGGCGGGGGGGGGGGGGGGCTGTCATGCGAGGCTGAAAAAAATCACCCAGCACAATCTGCCCCCCCCCCTTTTGTAGCTGTGGAAGCTTTCACATCTCTTTCTGTAATCGGTCTGAGTCAGTTCGGCGTTTGAATGAGCCCAGCGCTCTTACAGTGCTCAGAGGCAGGTGTGGCATCTCTGTATGGGATTTCTCACCTTCTCTTCCCCTTGCTTGAGAGCAGTCCCTAATCTGGAGAACTGGGTTTGATTCCCCACTTCTCCTTGGCCTGTCACAGTTCTCCTAGAGCTCTCTCTGCCCAACCTGCCTCTAGGGTGCCTGTTACCGGGAGAGGATGGGTAGGAGATTGTAAGCCCCTTTGGGACACATGAGTCCTGCTGGGTGACCTTGGGCCAGGCACAGTTCTCTCAGAGCTCTCTCAACCCCATCTATTTCACAAGTTCTCTGTTGCGAGGAGAGGAAGTGAAGTAAGCCACTTTGAATCTCCTTTGGATAGTAAGCGGGGTACAAAAACCTAGCTCTTCTTCTGTTCCAGGATATGGGCTAATGGAGTCCTGCTTGCCATGGAAGGGGGCAGAATACTAGACTGGGTAGTGGACAGGGACAAGACAGGTAAGCTGGTTGGAGGAGGAGGCACTTAGATAAAGACCCGACTTCAAATTAGGGTTGGGCGCTTCGGTGACCGAAGCAGCTGGTGTCTCCCGGCGCGTTGACATCCGTGCCTCCCCTCCCGCTCCCCTTCCCTGCGGTGCTTGCTGCACCAAGAGAGACCGGCCGCTTCAGGCACCAAAGCGCTCAACCCTACTTCAAACTGATCTGAATTCAGTAGGATCCACAACGGAATAAACAAAGTAAGTGCAGAATCTGCTCATATCTTCCATGCTGCTATTTATGGGTGATTGGGTTGGTCGTAGCAGTACTGAAAGCACCAAGAAACGGCCGTCTTCTTCCAGGTTTCCTAAAATATATTTGTTATGATTTTTTTTTTTTACTTTTGGAGTGTCCTTTTAGCCGCTTTTGCCTGCTTTGAAGTTTTTGACTTGGAGAAGACAAACAAACAGTGAAACCCACATGCTTTTTTAAAAGACAAATTTGAAGTCAGAAACTTTGGTCACCTTTCCAAATAAAGAGAGAGGATTTCCTGTTCACTGTCCCGGAGCACAGATCAGACCGTACTCTCTTTTTATGGGGCAGTTCGGATGATCAGAGGCACGGAGGATATTTAAAAGGCTCTCACAAATCCCATATGTAAATAATATCCATTAATCTGCTTACGCAAGAAGGGCCCGAGAACTAACAGCTTGCCAACTTCTCTCCAGCGTCAAAAAAACAAAACGCAAAAGAAACCTTTCTCGTGCAGAAAAGAGAAAAAAAAGAAACCAAGCGAGTTCAAAAAAGTGGTTTTAAAAGGAAATGGGCAGCACTCCATTAATCCAGCGATATAAACTGAACTGGGCTTTACTGGAGCATTAGCAATTTTATTTTTTAGCCCAGTTTGGTGCGAACGTGGGTACTCCAATACCGGACAGCAGCTGAAATTAACTGAAGAAGTGAACTATTTTGACGTGACGTCGTGCTAAGGCTTCTGACTGAACATAAGAAAACCCAACCTGGGCTATTGTTGGGATTTTGGTGGCCACTTGAGGTGTGCAGTTTCCCAGTTCTTTAGTGTTGCAGTGGGAGACCAGGGCTGATTCTGTACATACTTTGTTTATTCCATTGTGGATCCTGCTGAATTCAGATCGACTTGAACTCGGGTCTTCCTCGATTCCCCCTCCCCAAAATTGAAACAAAAAGTGTTCTGCACTCGATTGGGGAAACTCAGAGCATGGACGGGAGCCAATTAAGCAGGAGTCTCTTTTCCTGAAGGTGGTGGGGAGACAGCAAAGGAGAGGAAAATAAATCCAAGAGGAAAATGCCCGCCAAGAGAAGTCTGGGCTTCTGGAGCGCAGTCACTTTAAGACAAGACTTGCAACTGGGAACCAGGAAGCCTTTGAACTGACGTCCTGGCCAATCAGGGAAGACTGCCCTGCTACAGTGTTGGAGGCACAGGCAGCAAGTTAATTCACAAAGAGTATCTTATCCAGCAGTTATTGAGGGCATGGCTACAGCAGTCCTCTTAAATTGCTACCTTCTGGGCAATTTTGCAAGAAGAAGCTAAAATGGGGGTGGATGTTCCTAGGCAGATTTCTGCGGGAAATTATGTACAAGATCTGGGAGGATCTGAGAATAGTCGTATACCATGAAAGTTGTACAACATTGGTCCATTTTAGTCCAGGGTTGACCAAACTGTGACTCTCCAGATGTCTGGGATCTACAATTACCACAAGCCCCTACTTGCCCCCTTGCTAAAGGGCATTATTGGCTAAAAGCTACAGGTATTCTATTATTTTGGGAAATTATAACCTCCTGACGTCCCTTTTTAAACAAGGTTTCCATTTCTCTTCGAACATGGGACTTCTTCAGGATTGCGGAGAAATAACCCATATCCCTCCCTCACTAAATTCTGCTGATCTACCAACCCACAGTTTATGATCATCAGGAATGGGCTGTATGATGCGGCTTCTAAACATGGCCCTTGGTGCTAACGGCCATTGGTGAGTACAGCTGCTGGAATTCCAAGTCCTCACTTTTCAGATAGATTGTTCTAGCTGCTTGATGTTCCACCATCTGAACGCCAAAATATAAGGGACTGTTTCTGTCCTAACTGACTGATAGTGGTTGGCTACAACACGAAAAAACAGGTGGTTCGAAGAAGAAGAAGAAGAGTTGGTTCTTATATGCCGCTTTTCCCTACCCAAAGGAGGCTCAAAGTGGCTTACAGTCGCCTTCCCTTTCCTCTCCCCACAACAGACACCCTGTGAGGGAGGGGAGGCTGAGAGAGCCCTGATATTACTGAAGAAGAAGAAGAGTTGGTTCTTATATGCCGCTTTCCCCTACCCGAAGGAGGCTCAAAGCGGCTTACAGTCGCCTTCCCATTCCTCTCCCCACAACAGATACCCTGTGGGGTGGGTGAGGCTGAGAGAGCTCTGATATTCCTGCTCGGTCAGAACAGTTTTATCAGTGCCGTGGCGAGCCCAAGGTCACCCAGCTGGCTGCATGTGGGGGAGCGCAGATTCGAACCTGGCATGCCAGATTAGAAGTCCACACTCCTAACCACTACACCAAACTGGCTAAATATCCTAACAGAAAAAGAGAGAACCTGTCCCAGGCTACCAAAATCAGCTAACAATATATTTATACAATCTCTATTTTAATGATAAATGAAACAACCAGAACAGACTGTAAATTTTGTTCTGTTTTCAAACAAGACCTTTCATCGGTGGTTGTTTCCTCCTGTGGTTTTGAAACTTATCTTAGAAGTTTTCAATTTTTCAACCAACTCCAAGATGTAATCAGAATTCTATGCATATAATACCAGCCTTCAGCTCGCAGGTATGGGAGAGCTTTGTCCAGATACCACTGCATCCAGGTTTGCTGCATGGACATTTTATGTTATAACAGCTGGAAGGCAACAGACAAGTTCAGCTTCACCGTCCCACTCCATGCAGGTTTAAGCTCTACCTGTGGATTTCTGCCTGCTGTGTGGCTTGTTACTGGTCCAGCGTTCTGTCGCAGTGTTTATTGCCTTGCTCTTTCACCGAGGGAAAGGGAGGCCGGAGGAGACACGGAGGCCTCTTGTGGGAGAGCTGAGAGCCCTGCCCGTGACATCACGAAGGGGAGAGTTTATCTACCAGGAACGAAAAGTTCTGTACGATTTCCTGTGCCATGTACGTGTGGCGGAGGGAAGGGGCAGGGTGCAGGCGCTCCCTTGCCAGAGAGCAGCCGTCCGTTTTCTCTGATGTGCATCCCTGGTTGTGGACGGGGACTTCAATTTATTGCATATCAAAGCCCCCTCATTCCGGCTGTGAACGGTCCACGGATCACAGGAAGCCAAACAAAGGCAGCATAGAATATGAAGCCGTCTTTTGGTTTTAGACAATTAAATAACGTTTTGTGTTAAGAGTAGCTTAGAGGTACCAGATGTCCTCTTTGTAGAGAACGTGTCCTCTTGGTTTGTTTGTTTTCTACCACGGCACTCCCATTGACCGGTTCATGGCGGGTAAAAGAATTACAGCTCACAATAACAAAAAAAAAAATCCCCTTCACACCTAAAATCCTAATTTGTGTGTGTTTCTGTCTTCTTTAGGATTCTTTAAAAAAAAAAAACAACTGATGAATAAGTCCTCTGTTCAGGTTGGATGAGAATGTCCTGTGTTCAGGTGCTTGTTGTGGGGAGAGGAAGGGAAGGCGATTGTAAGCCGCTTTGAGACTCCTTCAGGTAGTGGAAAATGGAGTATAAAAAACAGCACTTATTATGAGCAATAGGGTTGTGAGTGTCCTGCATAGTGCAGAGGGTTGGACTAGATGACTCAGGAGGTCCCTTCCAACTCTATGATTCTAAATTCCATATAAATATCCGGAAGAAGTTCCTGACAGTTAGAGCGGTTCCTCAGTGGAACAGGCTTCCTCGGGAGGTGGTGGGTTCTCCGTCTTTGGAGGTTTTTAAACAGAGGCTGGGTAGCCATCTGACAGAGAGGCTGATTCTGTGAAGGTTCAAGGGGGTGGCAGGTGACAGTGGGTGAGCGATTGGGATGTGACTGTGCTGCATAGTGCAAGGGGTTGGACTAGATGACCCAGGGATGCCTTTTAACTCTATAATTCTATTATTTCATTTCCAACATTTTTGACGCCTTTCCACCCACCTGGGGTTCATGAGGCAGCGACTATAGAAAACATCAAAACATTTCAACTGTTAAAAAATATGAAATTCAATTAAACCACCTAGCACTTGAAAAAGGGATTGTAGGGAATATTTCCGGATGCCTCCCCTACCGTCTCTCTCAGTATATTCCTTTACCGAGAGCGAGGGTGGTGTGGTGGTTAAGAGCTGCAGCCTCTAATTGGGAGATCCAGGTCTGTTCCCCCACTCCTCCTCCACGTAACTCCCGATAAAGTTATTCTCCCCAAATTCCCAGATGTCAGCTACTTAGGTGCGATTGTAGAAGTTTGCTTTCTTTTGCATTGGCCAATGCCAGTGATTTGTAGATCTTACTGTTCCTGGACTATATTACTTGGTATTTCGTGCGGGTGGTGGGTGGGGAAGACACATGAATACACATGAAACTGTCTTCTATGGAATCAGGCTATTGGTCCAGCAAGGCCAGTCATGTCTATTCAGACCAACAACAGCTCTTCAGAGTCTCCCACAAAGGTCTTCCACTCCACTTCCTGCCTGGTCCTCTTAAAGTGGAGATGCTGGGGATTGAACCCGGGAACTCCCGCAGAGGCCCTGCCACTGACCCGCATCTCATCCTGACATTGCTACAGGGTTCCACCAAACAATCCTGTGCCCGTGCAGCGCAGGAATCCGAGACTAGGAATTGGGGGGACCAGGGTTTGAATCCCTACTCACATCACGCAGGTTGGCTGGGTAATTTTGGACCCGTCACCTGCTCTCAGCCTAACCTACCTCACAGGGTTGTTGTGAAGACAACATGAAGGAGAAGAGAATAATGTTCGCTACCCTGAGTCCCCACTGGGGGAGGAAGGTGGGGGCATGAATGAAGCAAAAAAATAATATCAGACAGAAAAGCTGCCGGTGTACTAGGACGATTTCTTAGGGTTGGGGTCAGTTGGGTAACCTCCCCCTCACCTTGCCCGCCCAAGCAAACCAACATAGTAGATTCCAGGAACCGGTTTTATCCCTTGTTGATCTGCTGTTTTGTGAAGGCAGCTCTGCTCTGCTGCTTCTGACATTCAAAGCTCATCTCTACAAGCCCAAGGACTTCTCTGTTTGTGTTTAACAGGAACGGAAACACTCTGCCCTGATATAGCTTCCCCCCCTCCCTGTTTTTGTGAAAAAGAATAGAAACCGGAGTTCTCATAACACTCTCTGTGCCTGGTGCTTGTTGACCTGACCTTCCTCCAAGTGACTCAGGGGAGCATAGAGGGGACTCCACAATTTATCCTCACAATTCTCCATGAGCTTCAAGGCAGACAGTGGGATCGGAACCCAGGCCTAGACGCACGTGTGGAGCTGCCTTCTCCTGAATGAGAGCCCTGGTCCTTCGAGGTCAGTCCTGCCTACTCAGACTGGCTGGCAGTGATCTTTCACATCCCCTCCTGCCTGGTCCTTTCAACGGGAGAGGCTGGGGGTTGAACCCGGGACCTTCTGCATGCCAAGCAGGGGTCCTGCCACGGAGCCACGGCCCCTCACAAGTCTGGCACTGGGTGCTCTGCTTGGTGAATAAGCCCATTGTCTAGGACGGGTGAAAAAGATCTTTACAATTCTTTTAAAAAGAGAAATAGCTGGCACAAATAAAGGGAAACTTTCCTGGAATAGCCGTAATTGAGCACTAGAAGATCCCCAGGAAATAACCATCCGTGTGCTTCGCAGGACAGATGACCCTCCGGCGCCACGTTCAGACAGGAAGGTGACCTTGATGGTGGATTCAGTTGTGACCCTGGACTTTTAGAGGGTCCCTTCCCAGTTCTGTTCCCACAATTACCCAGCAAGAAATTCTGTTTCTAAAACCATCCAGTGAGAAATTTCAAAATAATTCACAAATGAACCATCAGACAAACCAATGTAGTGCAGTGGGCAAGTGTGTTCAATTAGTGTGTTGGAGACCTGTGTTCGAATTCTCACGCTGTGAAAACTCAGTGGGTGACTTTGGGCTGGTTGCAGTGTTTCATTCTAACCTACCTTACAGGGTCGTTGATAGCAGGGAAGAGAGGAGAGCGCTGGGGAGAAAGAAGAGGTATAAATGAACTTAATTATTAAAAGAACTCCACATTAGTAAAGGGAATGGATGTTGAGCCCCGGGTTTGCACCTTTGCTCCCGTTTGAAATTGAGGGCTTGTCAGAAAGAACCCTGGTTGAACCTAATGAAAAAAAGTGCAAATCTTGATCAGCAATTCAGATTTTAGGGAAGGAAGGAAGCTTGGTTGGTGCAGCCTGGGGAAATAAGCAGCCTTAGCAAACTCACAAAAGGTCAGCGGGGTTTCTTTATCTACAATTCTGTGTAGACGACTAAAAGATAATTTTAGCATACACTGTCTTGCCAGATTGGGAAACATCCTACACTTCTCTCTTCTCGGCTAAAATTACCCGAACTGCGTCCTCCCATGAATCCAGTTTCAGAATCCTTCTTGATTGTAATTGCCAGTTTCGGCCTCAATTGAGACATCGGTTTCCTTTCACCATAAAAGGCCAAAGCGTCCCGTTGAGGTGCGGCGGACATCTGGTGATCTCAGGCAGTTCCACCTCTGGGGATTTTCCATGCAAGAGATGACCGGAGGTGATTTGCCACGGGGTTGTCATAAGTCAGTTGGAACTTGACGTCACTTCCTGCCAGCATTTCTAGATGGCAGCTTGACCCTCGAACCCAGGCTGTTCCAACTTTTTTACCATTGGGAAATCCCTGAAACAATCATCAGGCTTTGAGAAACCCCAGAAATGGCGCGACTGTGCAGAGTATGGTCGGGCAACATAGCTGTGGACATGCCCACCCAGGGCCCATCCCTTCCCAACCCCTCCAGGACCAACATTGGCCAATTTGGGAGGGGAGGGCGGGTTGACATGAGTATATATGGTCATATCACACAATAAATGTTGAACAAATATATAACAAATATATATATGGAGGTATATATATACCTCTTGTGGCACAGAGTGGTAAGGCAGCAGACATGCAGTCTGAAGCTGTCTGCCCATGAGGCTGGGAGTTCAATCCCAGCAGCCGGCTCAAGGTCGACTCAGCCTTCCATCCTTCCGAGGTCGGCAAAATGAGTACCCAGCTTGCTGGGGGGTAAACGGTAATGACTGGGGAAGGCCCTGGCAAACCACCCCGTATTGAGTCTGCCATGAAAACGCTGGAGGGCGTCACCCCAAGGGTCAGACATGACTCGGGGCTTGCACAGGGGATACCTTTACCTTTATATATATACCTATATATATATACCTATACATACATACATACTTACATCTCCATTCAGGAAGCCCTTCCAGGGCTTTCAAAACCCCCCAGAGTTTTAGCAAAACAGGCAGCAGCAGACCTCCTCTGTTCATCTCTTGCATTGAACTGGATGGCCCAGGTTAGCCTGGTCTTGTTAAATTTCGGGAAGCTAAGCAGGGTCGGCTTGGGTGAGGACTTGGATGGGAGACCGGCAAGGAGGTCCTGAGTTGATGTGCAGAGGCAAGAGAAGGCAGGAGAAAGCAATTCACTTCTGCTCGTCTCTTGCCTCAAAAACCCTCCGGGGTTGCCGTAATTCAGCTGTGACCTGACCCTTCCTACTCCCGTGCCTTTCACAAACAGGCATTAGACTAACTTCACAAGTTTAGGAAAAGCGTGTTTATCGCTTACAGTGGTCCCTTTGCTTAAATCCTGCCCTTTGAATTCTACTGAGGAACCTCACTTGTTTTCCAATGACTCTTGACCCCCTGCTGTTTACATTTTGGGGAGTGACGTCACCAAAGAAAATTCTTTTGCTTCTGGGGCTGATGACATTAAACAGGCGGCGGTAATGGTTTAATAACATGCAGTTGGCCAGGGCCGAGGAGGCCTGACTGTTTTCCAAACACCATGTGAATGAAGCAGACCTATTTGCCCGGACGAGAACAAGCACCCCCTTAATGCGAACCAGCTAGGGTTAGAATGGGAGAGCGGGATGAGTCTCTGGAGGAAGGCGGGGAAGGGAGCCCAGTCGAAACATTTCCCCACTCGGGAGCTGAGAGGGTGCCAGGATGCACCAGTTTATGGCCGAACTGGTGGAATGAGCTCTCGGGTGAGCTGCGGGCCCTGCAAGAGCTTTCCGCGCTCCACAGGGCCTGCAAAACGGAGCTCTTCCGCCAGGTCTTTGGCTGAGGCCGGGGCAGTGAGGAAGATCATCCGGGCTGGTGTTAGCCCGGATGGGTTGTAGCCAACTAGGCTCCTCTCCCTCCCCAATAGTGGGAAAAACCACAGCAAACAAGGCGATAAATAACTCTCTCCCCGTGCCCAAAAGACTTGAGTTCTTTATCGCCTTGTTTACAGTGGTTTTTCTGTATAGTATAATGGTATGTCCTTTTAATGGGGGTTTTAATGTTTTTTTTAAATGAGGACTCTGTGTATGGGAGTGGCGGGAAATAAATCAACTCAATCAATAAATACAGGGAAGAGATTGAACAAACCTAAGATCGCTGCAGGTTGTGAAAAGCCAACAGACCCGGGTTGCCATCTAATGGCAACACAATCCGTCACCAGATAGAAAAACGCAGTCCTTCCCGGAAGGTCCAGGTAATTTAGGGCTGCTTGATCATGCATTCTGGGGCGGGGGTGGTGGCGGGATGTGTGTGTGGGAGGGGAACGAGAAGAGTCCGGTTATGATGCGCTAAAATGGAAGAGGGGGCCTAGGCCACAAGAAGCCAGCCAGGCACGTTTGACTCTTTGGCAGTCGCCTGGATTGGCCGGCTAAGCCCCAGCTTGTGAGAGCAGAGAACATAAGACGTGGCTGGTGCATGGATGGGAAGCCCTGGAGCAAGACTGGGGAGGGTTGTGCAGAGGCAGGCAAGGGCCAGCCACCTCTGCTCGTCTGTCCCCTTGAATAGCCCTGGAGAGGCGGCCCTCTTTCAGTTGCAACTCAGTGACATTTAAGTCCTGGATTTCTTATTTAGCAGGCCGAACAGCCCTGATGGGTCCAGATGGTCTTGGTAGAGTCAGCCCAGGTTAGTACTTGGACAGGGTTGCTACGCAGAGGCAGGCGGTCGTGTCTGCAGTTCTGCCGAGGACCCAGCCCCCATTGCAATTGTCCAGTGCGGCGCGAGATCCCGTCTGCTGGATCCAGTCAGCTTAGTGAAACGGACCAATAGCATGTGCTGGATCTGTCGTGGGGCTTGGGTATCTAAGTTGGGGTTGGTGGTGGGCTTCTTCGGTTCGGTTTTAGAATCATAGAATCATAGAGTTGGAAGGGACCTCCTGGGTCATCTAGTCCAACCCCCTGAACTTTGCAGGACGTTCACATCCCCATTGCTCATCTATTGTAACCTGCCACCCACTGTAATCTGGTTCTTGTGCGATCATGTTGGGGTCACAATAAGGAGCTGAAACTCCCAGTGTCCTGGGCTAGGTTGAATTACAGGATGGTTGGTTGGCAGAGGAAGCCAAGCCCCAACTCTGCGTGTTTCATGGGGAGAAGGTAAAAATTCTGTCATTCGAAGGGGGGCAAAGCACAGCTCTTGAACTGGGAAATCCTAGTTTAGTTTTTCAACATGGTTTCACCAGGCAGCCTCAATCATTGGATTATTTTTCTGTCCTCGTTCCCTGTACATCCTGTTGCACTGGGCCTACCTTATAGGGCTGTTGTAGAACTGCACACCTTAGTGGTGTGACTAACAAATGGCTTGAGAAGCTTACAGTTTAGGTGAGCTTTGACTACTACCTTTATGAATGAGGCTTTTAAAATCCAAGTTGCTCACAATGCTGGGCATAGTTCCCTCATTTTAGCTGTACAACAGCCCTGTGAGGAAGGTTAAGCAGAGATAAAATGACTTGCCCAAGGGTGTCCTGTGAACTTTGTGGCAGAAGAAGGATTTGAACACAGCTCTCCTAAACTTTACATTACACAGGGCTTTTGCGTTGCAGCTGATTTTTACAGCTCCCAGTCTTACCCTGCAAACACGTCATTCTTCCACGGGTATCCTTTGCCCTATGGCAAATATTTAGTCACTTAAAAGATCTAAAATCTCCAGCTCTCAGCCCCTGACTCTAGAGGCCGTTTACGATAGCAAACAGCAACGCAAGCAAATCTGGAAAGAGAGGAAGTCCCAGGAGACAAGGCAGAGGCACTAAAAACTGAAGTCGCTGAAGGGCTGATGCAGCCGTCAGGCCCCGGCGTTGAACCAGTATGTGAAAGTGGGCAGAGGTGTCAGAAAGCTCACAGCAAAGTGTGAAGATCGGAGACAATCGGAGCTGAAGGGAACCTGTGTGGGCCAAAGACTGATACAAGAACACTCTCCTCCTCTCAAAGGGAGAACTGACACCCTGGGAGGCAGGTGGGGCCGAGAGAGCCCTGTTGTTAGTGCTCCGTGAGAACAGCACTATCAGGGCTGTGATGAGCCCAAGGTCGCCCAGCTGGCTGCGCGTGGAAGAGCGGGGATCAAACCCGGCTCTCCAGGTTAGAAGATGCTGTTCTTTACCACCATGCTGGCTGTTGGCGACTCTCCGTTCAACGAATGGCCCCCGGCTTGGTTTTGAGATTTTCGTGATACCTGCTTCACCCCCTTGCTGCCTTGCATCTGTTCCCAAACGGGCCTCTTACAGAAATCTATCCCGAGGCCTTTATTTTGATGGTCTCTGCATCCTCTATGAGGCGCTGATTCCCACTCAAGTGTTTGTTGCCCGAGGGCTGGCTTGCAAAGCGAAAGAAAATAACACCTGAGGCAGAATTTCCTTCCTGCGGTTGGCACGCATCTTTGCTCAGTTCACACACGCTGCCCGACACCCGGAGGCTGAGCAGGATTATCCCAAAGGAGGCGCTGCGGATTACCGCGAGGTGCGCTGCCTCATGACAGCGCTTGGAGCTCACAACGCATCATACGTGTAGGCACACTCGATCTCGGCCCTCCTCGCCCACGTCCAGGCGTTGCTTTTAGAGCAGGGGTAGTCCACCTGTGGTCCTCCAGATGTTCATGGACGACAATTCCCATGAGCCCCCTGCCAGCCTTTGCTGGCAGGGGCTCATGGGAATTGTCGTCCATGAACATCTGGAGGACCACAGGTGGACTACCCCTGTTTTAGAGCATTTTGACTTCACCTCCGATGGCTTGTGAGGCCGGGAAACCGGAAAGGGGCCGAGCAGTGAATGCAAATGCAGGATCTTGCGTCTGGAATAGAGAAATATCACGAACGGCAAAAGGTCACCGGTTTCAGCCCTGAGCCGGTTTCCTGCACACCACTTGAGAATCTAAAAAGAATTTCTTAGAAGTACTCTGTCCTTTCCGCCCCCCCCTTCTCCTGACTTTAGCAAGCTTGTGGTTCTTTGCAAGATTTTCTGTCCACACGTAGAATCTTTCAAAGCCTGCCTTGCTATACTCTCGGCCTGCAACTTCCCCATCGTTTCTCCTCCTTTCAAACTCAAAGGAGTTTGGTTTTGGTTTTACGAAGGACAGGAGGAAGAACGGCGCATGATTCAGGGAGGATCCTGGCTCAGCGGTTAGAAGCTGCTGGATCAGGGCAAGGAGGCTTGTAAGTGTTGGAAGCATAGAATCACAGAATCACAGAATTGGAAGGGGCCATACAGGCCATCTAGTCCAACCCCCTGATCAACGCAGGATCAGCCCAAAGCATCCTAAAGCATCCAAGAAAAGTGTGTATCCAACCTTTGCTTGAAGACCGCCAGTGAGGGGGAGCTCACCACCTCCTTAGGCAGCCTGTTCCACTGCTGAACTACTCTGACTGTGAAACATTTCCCCCCTGATATCTAGCCTATCTAGCACTTTCATCCAGTAACTCTGACAGGGAATTTCTGGCAAGATCCACCAGATCTGCTCACGGCGAGTCTGCTCAATGCATCTCTGCATGATGCTGTTTGCCTGTTTCGGCTGCTATTCATCTTTCATTCTGGAGTCAGTGGTGTAGTCCTGGGCCCCAGAGCAGCCGCCAGCACCTCCCCTGGCACCTGCCAAGTAGGACCAGGTGGCAGTTCTCACGCAGTCGGGCTTTTGAATTGGTCACTGGAGATCTTCTTGGGGGTGCAGATTACAAGAACTTGGTTTTGGCTGACGCGGCCACCCCAGTTTTGGTTGGGATCTCTCCCTTATGCTCCCCTCACCCTATATATAATAAAGTATCTCCTCCTACCTCCATGACACTGCCTCCCGCAGTGGCTGTTTGCGATGGCATCCACCGCCCCGGGTCAGAATTCGATAGCTGCCCCCAGGCTGGAAAAAGATTTGGGTCCCCGGTGAATTCAGTCAATCCGAAGCAGCGTAATAGCCAGTTCTGTGACTCTGCATGAGTTGTGGCTCCGGGATTGCCTTCTTCCTATCAGCTTCTGCCTGTGGTTGGAGCACAGACTCGCACTGAGATGCAGACAGCGGAAGATGGGAAAGACGTTTGCCTGAGACCCTGGAGACCGGGTCCCGTGCAGAATAGACAATACTGTTCTTGACAGGCCAAAGGTCTGATCCAGTGTGAGGCAGCTTCATGCGTTCTAAGTCAGGGGAGGCTGCTTGCCGCATCTCTGCGTGAGTCATTGTTCTGGCCACAGCCCTTTCCAGTCTTGAACAGGCATGCAGAGAAGTAATCAGTTTTGGGGTGCAAAAGCAAACCGCGCCATCCGTTTTCGTTCGGGAAGAGGGCGCGCTGTCAGAAATTGGGGCAACAAATCTCTGACCCCGGAAAACCAGCTGTTTTTCTCGGCTCCGTCTGGCTTCTGGGAATTCAATCCAAACGCTGTATGTTTTCACATTCAGAAAATTGTCCTGGGGGGGATAGAGTTCTCTGCCTCTGCCTGCTGCTGAGGATCCCGGCCTCATGTTTGACCTGTTTATTTGGGCTGGCCTTTGGTGTCCGGGGAGTCGGGATGTGCCGTTCAAGATGCATATTTCTCGCTGCTTGCAATCTGTATTGGATTCGAATGCCTGTTTAAGGCATTCGAATCCAATGCAGAATGCAGAAGATTCTTGGTTTGATGCTCATGGTCTCTGGTGAAAGGATTCAGATAGCAGGAGGTACCTTTTTTCTGCCCGGAGTCCTCGCCGCTCAGAAGAGAATACAATGAGATGAATAGGCTGGCGAGGTATAAGTTGTCTGTTGTATGAACTGAGGAAGGCTTCTAGTAGAATAAGCACTATAAGAACACTGGACTAAAACTAATAAAACACTAGAATAAAAAAAACATGAGTCTCTAAAAACACCTCACAGTTCATTAGAAAAGACAGGCAAGACTTTGACTAATGGACTTTCTAATGAACTCGACCCAGACATAGGAAAAGCACTTCCTAGTTCCAGCCCACCTCCTGGGAAATTACCAGATAGTACAGGAATGTGATGCACTACCCCCCTCCCAAGTAAATAAAATTCCCTGCAACCATTTATACACATCACACTTTTCACAGAGATTCCCGTCTTGCTACAGCCTACCTCTGAAGATGCCAGCCGCAGTTACTGGTGAAACACCAGGAACTAAAACTACCCAATAACAGCCACACGGTCCGGAATACCCACAACCATCTCAATCGATATTTGTCCCTCCAAGGATCTCAGCAAAAAAGTTTTTTTCAGATAATTATACCCCATTATTCTCCCCACCGGGAAGGAAAAGCCACTTGCAACACTTTTGGCCCCTCTGCTTTTATCCTTGCAACAACCCTGTGAGGTTGGCTAGGCCAAGAGAAAGAACATCTCACTTCGGGCGAGCTTCCTCGCTGACTGAAGATCTGAACCCAAGTCTTCCAGAGTCCCCCAGTGCGTCTCGTTTCCAGAAGAAGCTTTACCAGTTGAACTTTATATTTTTCACTTGCCTGTGAAATAGACGTACTTCCAGAAAGCCCTACTAAATCTTAGCCCGTTAATGAGCTGAAATATTTTTGGGTACCCTTTTCTTCTTAGCTGTAAAGCAAATAAATAGTCTAATTTTTCATGCTCAGATTTGTCTTCGTTTGGTTGCATCTTCCCTCGCCTTGGCCAGTGTGTCAAATCATTAGGCCGTCTAGACAGGCCAGGCTGCTCCTAGGACAGGGAGAGGCCTGTTGTTTGCACTGAAGCTGAGTCACAGCATCAGTCTGGGACACAAATGTCTCTTTCTAATTTTGGTCTCCCACCCATGCAAGAGATGGAACTGTGGGTGTACCGGAGGACATGAGAGTAACCTTGAACCAGAGAGTAACTCTGAACCTCCGAGTAACCTTGCCGATTATCTAGAGCAGGGGTAGTCAAATCGTGGCCCTCCAGATGTCCATGGACTACAATTCCCAGTTTGCTGGCAGTGGCTCATGGGAATTGTAGTCCATGGACATCTGGAGGGCCGCAGTTTGACTACCCCTGTTCTAGAGGGTGAGAAATCTCCTGGGGACAAGACCCTGAGCGGGGCCCAGGAGCTAAGGGACAGAGAAAGGTAAAATAGCGTGGGAGCTTGTGGGAGGGGTGGGGCCTGATGGGATAAGGCGGAGTCATGATGCTACCATCCCGGTCCTGTATTCTAGTGGCTCCCGAAATGTCAAGTATGGTGACCCAGACGTCCAAATATACCTCTGAAAGACACCTCTGTCTTTCACATTCTTCTCGCTGTGTTCCATCACCAGTTGGCCATGCTGGCAGGGGCTCATGGGAACTGTAGTCCAGGAACATCCGGGGAGCCACAGTTTGGCCACCCCTGGTCAGTACCAATCCCCTGCCAGACAGACCCAGTGGATCACCTAAAGCCTACCTTGGGTTGTGGGGTTCACATCAATGGGACTCCCGTCTAGCATGTAAACCCAGAGGACAGAAAAACAGATAGCGGTCCTCCACTCAGGACCAGAGGATATTTCATAAACCTGGGCACTGGAATAAAACTTTTAAGGATTCAGCCCCAACGTTTTAAAGTGCAGCGGCTAAGTTTGAGTCCATGAGCAATGCAGAGACCAACAAGGTTTTCAGGATGAGAGGTTCTGAGAAGCAGAGCTCCCTCTGAAACGATTTTAAAACCCAGTCTTAATCCAGAATTTCTGAGTGGGCGGCATCACAGCTCATGAACGTGTATCATGTCTTCTAGACCAGGGGTAGTCAAACTGCGGCCCTCCAGATGTCCATGGACTACAATTCCCAGGAGCCTGGGAATTGTAGTCCATGGACATCTGGAGGGCCGCAGCGAATGCTGTCAGGGGGCTCCTGGGAATTGTAGTCCATGGACATCTGGAGGGCCGCAGTTTGACTACCCCTGTTCTAGACACTGGGAAGAGAAGATGCCCTGATCTGGGCGGCCAATCCAGCCCCATCTCATCAGATCTAGAAAGTTAAGCATGGCAGGGAAGAGTTAGAAGTTGGATGGGAGACCACCAAGAGTTGCTATGCAGAGGCAGCCAATGGCCAACTACCTCTCAACATCTCGGTGGCCCAGGCTAGCCCCACAGAGGCTGGTTAGCCATCTAACGGAGAGGCTGATTCTGTGAAGGCTCAAGGGGTGGTGGGTCACAGTGGAGGAGCAAGAGGGTTGTGAGTGTCCTGCACAGTGCAGGGGGTTGGACTAGATGACCCCTCCCAACTCTAGGATTCTATGACCTCATCAGATCTCAGATGCGAGCCCCGGTTAGTAGCTAAATCGGAGACCACCAAGGGTGTCCAGGGTTGCTATGCAGAGGCGGGCAAAGCCAAGCCACCTCAGTTTGTCCCCTGCCTTTGAAAACCCTCTGAGGTCACTGAGAGTCGGCTGTGACTTGACACCGCCCCCCCCCCCCCAATCGGGCATTGGAACAACTTTTAAGGTGTTTTTTTTCCATTCCAGAATCCAGAGTTCCGAGAAGGGCGGAACGACTGTTTAAATGCAGACTCTGTGGATCTAACATGTGACATGAATCCACCATCGTGGCTTCAAAGGACAATCTGCAGCTTTCGAATTGGGAATTAAAATGTCATTAAACATAGCACAGGCTGCAGTGTCAAGGAACGATCACTAGGTGGACACAAAGACCACGCCATGAACTGGTTCAGCAGTCTTCTCTCTCTCTCTCTCCTCTCTTGTATATTGGGAGTCTGGTCTTCTTATTGCATAGCCAACCTTTGCGAATGGCCAAGTTGGTTGCGTTTGCAAAGGCAGAATAAAGTTGCCGCAGTTATGTACATTCAGTAGGGAATCGGGTGGAGTTTAAGGTTTGCAGGCGTTTTAATGGACCCGCTTGTGGAATGCGATCTGTTTACACATGCAGAGGACTGACTTTCTTTTTAATCGAAATAAGTTGTTTTGAAGACCTGTCTTGAAATGCTCGCATCTTTCCGGGACCTGGTGTGGCTTAGGATTTTGGGAGACCTCGGTCCCAGCTTCAGTGTCTCTGTGAAACTAACTGCATGCCCCTGGGCCGGACACTTTGGCTGATCTCTACCTCACAAGATTGTTGTGGAGGATAAACGGAGAGGGGAGAACCAGGCACGCTGTCCTGAACTTGGAGAAAGGGGTGAAGCATCATCCTAAAGACTTTTACGTGTGTGTTATGTGCCATCAAGGCATTTCCAGCTTCCGGCAGCTCTGTAAATTAATTGCCTTCAAAATGTTCTCTCGCTCACCGTCTTGCTCAAGTACAATGGCAAGGTGGACGGCCGCTGGCACAATTTCATGCTGCCCTTTTTTTAAGGAAGACAAGGTTGTGCAGTATTCGGAACACCATTCTAGTGGTGATATGATAACTATATGATATGATATGAAGAGCCTCTTGTGGCGCAGAGTGGTAAGGCAGCCGTCTGAAAGCTTTGCCCATGAGGCTGGGAGTTCAATCCCAGCAGCCGGCTCAAGGTTGACTCAGCCTTCCCTCCTTCCGAGGTTGGTCAAATGAGTACCCGGCTTGCTGGGGGGTAAACGGTAATGACTGGGGAAGGCACTGGCAAACCACCCCGTATTGAGTCTGCCATGAAAACGCTGGAGGGCATCACCCCAAGGGTCAGACATGACTCGGTGCTTGCACAGGGGATACCTTTACCTTTACCTTTATGATAACTACGTCAAAGGTAGATCGGTAGAAGAGGGGGCCAGCTGGTGTACCGCGGCTTGAGAGACAAGGACGAGGAGCGGTGGGTTCAAATTACGGGGAAAGGAGGCTCCACTTAAATATTAGAAGGCATTTTCTGACGGTGAGGGCTGTTGGTAGGTGGGATCTGCTGCCTCGGAAGGTGGTGGAGTCTCTGTGGGAAGTTTTTAGGAGGAGATTGGACTAGCACCTGTCAGGAATGTGTGTGTTTTTAAGTCCCCCAAGAAGGGGGGGGATGGACTGGATGGCCCTCGGTGGTCTCTTCCAGCTCTGTGTGAGTCTCATTCATACCTCCCCCCTCCCCCCCGAGAACCAGTTTGGTGTAGTGGTTAGGAGCGTGGACTTCCAATCTAGCGAGTTGGGTTTGATTCTGCAGCCAGCTGGATGACCTTTGGGTCGCCATAGCACTGAGAAAGCTGTTCTGACCGAGCAGGAATATCAGGGCTCTCTCAGCCTCACCCACCCCACAGGGCGTCTGTTGTGGGGAGAGGAAAGGGAAGGCGACTGTAAGCCGCTTTGAGCCTCCTTTGGGTAGAGAAAGTGGCATATAAGAACCAACTCTTCTTCTTCTTCAGTAATCTCAGGGCTCTCTCAGCCTCACCCACCCCACAGGGCGTCTGTTGTGGGGAGAGGAAAGGGAAGGCGACTGTAAGCCCCTTTTAGCCTCCTTTGGGTAGAGAAAGTGGCATATAAGAACCAACTCTTCTTCTTCTTCAGTAATCTCAGGGCTCTCTCAGCCTCACCCACCCCACAGGGCGTCTGTTGTGGGGAGAGGAAAGGGAAGGCGACTGTAAGCCGCTTTGAGCCTCCTTTGGGTAGAGAAAGTGGCATATAAGAACCAACTCTTCTTCTTCTTCAGTAATCTCAGGGCTCTCTCAGCCTCACCCACCCCACAGGGCGTCTGTTGTGGGGAGAGGAAAGGGAAGGCGACTGTAAGCCCCTTTTAGCCTCCTTTGGGTAGAGAAAGTGGCATATAAGAACCAACTCTTCTTCTTCTTCAGTAATCTCAGGGCTCTCTCAGCCTCACCCACCCCACAGGGCGTCTGTTGTGGGGAGAGGAAAGGGAAGGCGACTGTAAGCCCCTTTTAGCCTCCTTTGGGTAGAGAAAGTGGCATATAAGAACCAACTCTTCTTCTTCTTCAGTAATCTCAGGGCTCTCTCAGCCTCACCCACCCCACAGGGCGTCTGTTGTGGGGAGAGGAAAGGGAAGGCGACTGTAAGCCGCTTTGAGCCTCCTTTGGGTAGAGAAAGTGGCATATAAGAACCAACTCTTCTCCTTCTTCAGGAATATCAGGGCTCTCTCAGCCTCACCTCCCTCACAGGGTGTCTGTTGTGGGGAGAGGAAAGGGAAGGTGAATGTAAGCCGCTTTGAGACTCCTTCGGGTAGAGAAAAGCGGCATATAAGAATTAACTCTCCTCCTCCTCTTGGCCTTATGTTGCTTCTGGACTCAGAACTCTTTTTCAGCTCTTCCTCATTGGAAGCAAAGGCCTTTTCATTTGCTTTCTCATACCAGAACCAAAAGAGGCTGAAAACTAAGTACCGGCCAACTGTCATTTCCCCCTCACATATCAAAATGAGTTACTACTGATTCATCCCTTGAGGTTTCAGTCGACTAATCGGTGCTATGAGCCGTAATGAATCCGAAAGTCTGGAGGTCGACTCTCGCTTTGACCTCAGGATTTCTGGGCTCCCGTTCTCTCGGCCTCCTTCGCCACATAGGGAGAATTTGTGGCCTGTGATTCAACAAACTTTGACAAATCTCGCTCAGCTTTTGCAAACTTAGGAGTGAGAGTTAGCTGTTTTTTATACTCTGCTTTTTGCTACCTGATGGAGTCTCAAAGCCTTCTCCTTCCTCTCCCTGAAACAGGCACCCTGTGAGGCAGGTGGGGCTTAGAGAGCTCTTATAGAACTGCTCGGTGAGAACAGATCAAACAGGACCGTGGCTAGACTGAGGTCCCCCAGCTGGCTGCTTTAGGATGCTTAGGGCTGATCCTGCGTTGAGCAGGGGGTTGGACTAGATGGCCTGCATGGCCCCTTCCAACTCTATCTGTGATTCTATGACAAGGAGTGGGGAATCAACCCAGCTCTCCAGATTACAGGCCTCTGTTTTTAACTATCACAGCCACAAGCCCAAGTGGCCTCCTCTCCTCCATTTCATCCTCACAACAACCCTGTGAGGTAGGTCAGGCTGAGCGTGCATGACTGGCCCAAGGTCACTTGGCACGAATGAGGATTTGAACTTGGGTCCCCCAGAGACTAGTCCGGCACCCTTGTAGCAAAGAAATCTGGGCTGTCACCGCAGGGGTGTTTTGACACAAGAGTCTTTTCCGAGACAGGTTTTAATTGTGTTTGTTCGCCCTTCAGGTTCGAGACCTGCTCTGTCGACCTTTTCCCTCGACGGTGCCAATTCCGACGCGCTGTGTCATCTCGAGGAGACATTATCAGCTGGCCGGGGACGCAAGGAAGTCCTCCAGGTGCAGGAAGAGCTCCAGAGGGGTCTCCTAGGCAACCACCTGTGGAATCATTAAAAAGACAGAAGGCTCTTGTGCGAGGCGCACCGGTTGCCCAGGCCTCCTGCCCTCCCGGTGCTCCTCCGGAACGGCCCCATCTTGAGAGCTGATGAAGTTTCCAAGTACCTGGTCAGGCCTCCGAGGTCAACAACTGAGTCTTGGAGCCGTGGAGGTGGAGAGTTGGAGGGAATTAGGCGGGACGTCCCAAGAAACGGTCATTGATTTCGACGAAACAAAATTCTCCACACTTCATTTCTGGCAATCGTTGTCCGGAGAGGATCTTTGCCGCGTCCGTCTCACAGCCCCAAGCTTCGTTGCACCATTCTTGCCGAATATTCAGGCTTGTCTCTTTGGAAGATCCGACAACCACAGCTGTCTAGCACACCCCTGCCTTCCAACAGAGAGGAACGTGGTTTACGCAGCCTCTGTTTTGTCCTCACAGCCACCCACCCCTGCGAGGCCTTTTTGCGGATGGAGACTGACAGGTCTGAGGTCACGCAGTGGACGTCATGGCGGGGCGGAGATTTGAACCCAGATCCGCCCTCCTGATTCAACCCGCAGGCCACCAAAGCCCAATCCTGACTTTCGCTTAGGGAAGAGCTTTCCAGTGTCCTGCTACCCTGCGTTTGTAAGAACGTAAGAGAAGCCATGCTGAATCCGACCAGAGGCTCATGTAGTTTGAAACCTGTTCCTTATGTTCGAACTGAATATTTTGGGGCAAGGTTTGGGATTATAGGCGAGGAGGACAGCGGACCCCCGTTCTTCGTCACGTGTTTGGTGACTGGTCGTGTCTGCTCCCTTTGCCTCTGCAAACGTTCCGCACTATGTCACAGTAGCCACATGCTGTAGCTATGACCTGTTGCTATGGTGCCAGGACACCATTGTGACCAAACGCTCAGCTGCAACTTGCTCGAGAGGTGGATACTGAATAAGCGGGATTCAGCCCCATGTCTACGGCTGAGGACCATAATTTCCCGTCATCGGGCCAACAGACTGAAGGTAAGATGACCCCCTCCATCCCCCCTATATGTATTTTTCTAAAAGTTGTTAAAGACAAACAGATGGCCTTTTTGGCCAGCGAATATTGAACCTGAGTCATAAAGCCAGAAGTAGCCAGCTTCTGGGTAATATATGATATTATAAGATATTTTAAGTGTTTAAGGGAAATTGAATTAAATCGCGGTCTGTTTGGGTCCCCAGAAGTGAGGATTTTCCTTGGTTTTAATTCTGACTGAACTAGTTGGAAGCAAGCGTCGAAGGACCTAGATTGATTCTGCTCTCTGGTTTTCTCTGATGGGGACAAAAAACTGGCAAAGGGCTCTTTAACCTTTTCTTCCCCACTGCGATCCATGCCCCTTGCTTATACAGAGCCCTTTCCCCTCCGGGCGTTTTCACGCACTCTGAATAATGCACTTTCGGTTAAAGTTTCGAGGCACTTTAGCGAGCATTTGCCAGCCGAGTCTCCCATCGCATGCAGTAAAATCCAGTTGTGGAGTGCTTCAAGAGAGGGTTGAAAACGTCTTATGTGGCACATGTAAAAGCAGTCAAGTGCAGCAGCTGGGACTTCAGGATGCACTGAGAAGGGCTCTCCTACTCCCTCTCCCCGTGTGGACAGGTGGTCTTCCTTATCTCCCTTCCTGGTCCTGTTCATCTGAAGTGCAGAAGAAGGGATCCCGGACAGAATCGCCGTTGCTGTTTGCATTGGAGTTGGCGGTGTTCATAGACCCCTTGGCCTGCGTCTCCACTTAGAGGGGAGAAAAATAAGAGGGAACTTTTGTGATCTGAGACGGAGTCGGATGCCTCTCGTGGCCTGAGCAGCCAGGGAGGGCCTCCGGTTGCCACTTGTTCTTCAGTTGTGCTCTGACTTGTCTGAAGAAGGCACAGGTCTGAGAGGGACTGGTACCTAGGGAGACTGCAGAATGCTCCCACGAGGGAGAGAGGCTTGGGTTTTTCTCCCCACAATCCTTTGAGGCAGGAAATTGATGGCCGTTTCTATCTCTGGGGGGGGGGGAGAGAGGAGCCCACCCTGAGGCTTTCCCCTGCCTCTGCCTGAGGGTGCAGTAGATTTGGAGAGCTCCCTTAAAGGAGATCCTTTGGTTGCATTTTGTTTTTCTCTTTCTCCCTGAGTGCCTAATTCTCCTGCCATAATGGGCAGCCTGCAGGCGCTCTGCCTTC
Organism: Paroedura picta; assembly: GCF_049243985.1. Lineage (NCBI taxonomy): Eukaryota > Metazoa > Chordata > Lepidosauria > Squamata > Gekkonidae > Paroedura > Paroedura picta. The sequence goes on along the minus strand of NC_135373.1, from coordinate 123,773,406 downwards.
TGCTGCTGCTTAATTCTTGCCTCTGTTTCTGTTTCCTTTGTTTGAGAGACTCTCTGAACTCCTGTGTCTCTCTGTCCCTCCCAAGGACTCTTTCCCAGTCCCTGGCTGTTCCCCACCATTTGGCCCTGTGACTGCAAGTCAGCTGGTCTGCCTACCTCTGCTCTTCTTTGTTGCCCTCTACCTCTTTCTCAGATGCTACAGGTGGGCTCATGGCAGCCGTGGATCGGCTGCCAGCCTGCGTCTCAAAGGAATCCGTATCTTGGCGACCTGCTTATAAGGTCACCTTCACGAGAACAGGTAGTGCCTCTCCAGTCTCAGCTTCCTAATCAGCCTCCGGAAACAACTAACACCTGGCCTGAGTCACTCATTTGGGGCCAGCGATAGATTCAGTCCCGGGAAAAGGGTTTCTTCCACTACTAGGTAGAAAAAAACATTCAGAGCGTGAAACAGGTTTGCTCGGTGAAATCTTTGGAGATTTTTAAGCAGAGGCTGGACCGCCACCTGATTCTGTGAAGGCTCAAAGGGGTGGCAGGTGACAGTGGGTGAGCGATAGGGTTGTGAGTGTCCTGCACAGTGCAGGGGGTTGGGCTAGATGACCTAGGAGGTCCCTGCCTTCACAGAATCAGCCTCTCCGTCAGATGGCTATCCAGCCTCTGTTTAAAAACCTCCGAAGATGGAGAACCCACCACCTCCTGAGGAAGCCTGTTCCAGTGTCAGGAACTTCTTCCGGAGGTTTAGACTTTAGAATGATAGAATGAGCTCCAGTAAGAACTGAGGGCCCTGCTGGAGTTGCCAGTTTTCTGCAGAGCCTTCAAGACGGAGCTCTTCCGCCAGTTGACTGCATCTCCTTGGCACATGAATCTCAGGGCCTTCAAGTCCCAGAGGGGACCACACCTCTTCCACCAAGACATGTTCTTCTCCGTCAGTACCATTCGACACCAGGTCATGTGCTGCAGACATCTGCAAAGGCCTTGGGATCAACGTTTATCAGGCACGACAGGATGGTCTCTGTCACCATGGCAGCTGCGGCATTTCAGTGGAGAGTCCTATAGCAAGTAACCTCTATGCTTGGTGGCGGGTTTCCACTCCCTGGATCAGTTGAGTTTTCTAACATCCCAAATGTATCAGAATGTCCTCCTCTTCAAGAGTGAACTGAATGTTGGTCTTACCGTGAAGTTTCCTTCTTCTCAAAGAGAAGGAGGATACTCTAGACCCACCCTAGTTGGAGGGTCTCTGTGCGGCCTGTTACCTTCTCTAAAGGTTGACTGCCATTCTTTGTTCTTTCGCCCATCTTAGGTTCAGTAAGGCTTGTTGTCTTACTGTTTCATAGAATCATAGAGTTGGAAGGGACCTCCTGGGACATCTAGTCCAACCCTCGGCACTGTGCAGGACACTCACAACCCTCTCGCTCATCCACTGTCACCTGCCACCCCCTTGAACCTTCACAGAATCAGCCTCTCCATCAGATGGCTATCCAGCCTCTGCTTAAAAATCTCCAAAGATGGAGAACCCACCACCTTCCGAGGAAGCCTGTTCCACTGAGGAACCGCTCTGTCAGGAACTTCTTCCGGATGTTTCGACGGAATTTAGAATCATAGAATCATAGAGTTGGAAGGGACCTCATGGGTCATCTAGTCCAACCCCCTGCACTGTACAGGACCTCTGTTTCAAAATCTGCAAAGATGGAGAACCCACCACCTCCCGAGGAAGCCTGTTCCACTGAGAAACCACAATGGCACACATTGTGGACTGTTATGGCTAGACCATATTAAGGCTATACTCTCCCCCCCCCACACACACACACCACCACCATCAGAGATGGAAAGTACAATCAGTGTCCTGCCACCATGGGTTATGGGAAGAAGAACACAAGCGCCTTGGCGTGTCCTCCACACCCTCGAGAACACGGAACCTTCACCGTAAGTCCCAACGTTCCGTTCTCTCGTGTGGGTGTCGTTAACGGATTGTCGTGTCTGGGACTGGGAAAGGTACCTTTGTTTTATGCTTGCAGGTCAGCTGCTTGGCGCGTTAGCATTTATTTACGGCTCAGCCCAAAACTCAATATTTTTGGAATGCCATCTGGGCTTCTCTGGTAACGTAATAGATCTCGGCTCACCAGATATGTGTGTGATTCTGCAGGGCTGCATGGGTTGGGAGATTGTCGAGGTGATGTGCATTGTCACCCATGTGCCAGACTGTGATGCCAGTACAGAGGCTGATACAGGAGTGGGAAAAAGGGGGGGGATTTGGCAATATTATCTCAGTTTCCGCTTAATGCTCATGTTTCTTGCCTGTGGTTTGGGTGGAAAGCTTGCAGATATATGGGAGGGAACAGCAGCTGAACTGGATTAACAGTCAACTCTGTGGGGGGTGTGTGTGTGATATGTTGTGTCCTGTGCAGACAAGCTCTGTAGCATGTGTGTGTTAAGAGCCTTCAAGTAACTTCTGACTTACAGTAAACCGATGAATTAATATGGGTAGCTGTGATTCAAATGGGTAGCCGGGTTGGTCTGAAGTAGCACAATAAAATCAGAGTCCAGTAGCACCTTTAAGAAAGCTCATGCCCTGAATAAATCTTTGTTGGTCTTAAAGGTGCTACTGGACTCTGATTTTATATGGGTAGCTGTGTTAAGTCTGTGTGTAGCAGGAGGAAAAGAGCAAGAGGGCTGTAGAATCTTACAGACTAACACGATGAGAGCACTGACTCAGGAGAGCTCGTTTCCGGCCACAATTTTTGAAGAACAACAACAAGAGTTGGTTTTTATACCCCGCTTTTTGCTACCCAAAGGAGTCTCAAAGTGGTTTCCAATCGCCTTCCCTTCCTCTCCTCACAACAGACACCTTGTGAGGAGGGCGAGGCTGAGTGACCTCTGGGAGACATTCCTCTGTGAGAACAGCTCCAACAGGACCGTGACTAACCCCCAGCTGGCTGCATGTAGAGGAATGAGGAATCAAACCCGGCTCTCCAGCTTAGGGGCAGTGCATAGGGGAAGAAGTGGTCTCCCTGATATGAAGGTCCAAGGGTGGAAGGGCTTTGCATGTAATAAAGGTAAAGGTAAAGGTAAAAAGTATCCCCTGTGCAAACACCGGGTCATGTCTGACCCTTGGGGTGATGCCCTCCAGCGTTTTCATGGCAGACTCAATACGGGGTGGTTTGCCAGTGCCTTCCCCAGTCATTACCATTTACCCCCCAGCAAGCTGGGTACTCATTTTACCGACCTCGGAAAGATGGAAGGTTGAGTCAACCTTGAGCCGGCTGCTGGGATCGAACTCCCAACCTCATGGGCAGAGCTTTCAGACGGCTGCCTTACCACTCTGCGCCACGAGAGGCTCTTTTTCTATTGTATTCAATGACGGCTCGGTTTCTGGAAGGGGATCTCAGCTGGTCGGAAATCTCAGGTACACAAACACTTCTTGTGCTTCCCACGGAGAGCAGGTAGCAACGGGCCTGGGATGTGCCGTGCTTGTTAGAACATGCCGTCTCCTTGACCACTCAGTCGAAACCTCCCATTCTTTCCCCAGGACATTTTGGCCTTTCGTGAGTGTCGTGACAAACTTCACAGTCAGGGGGTTGGTTTGGCAGCGCCCTCGCTGTCCTTCGAACAAAGGTACATAGAGGTGGCACACCGGTCACCCGACCGGCCAGATATTGTCAGCCGACCTCTGGGGATTGGAGCAGGGTCAGAAACGCCCTGAAGGGGAAGAATGCCTCTGTACCTTCGACGGCTTTTCTGGCTTATTCCCTGATGTTAGCAAGCTCAGGATTACCTGGTTTTCAGGGCAGAGGGCAGAACTAGTGATGAAGCCAGGCTACGGGTTGTCACCGCAAGACCTTGCTGCATATGGATCATAGAATCATAGTGTTGGAAGGGGCCATGCAGGCCATCTAGTCCAACCCCCTGCTCAACGCAGGATTAGCCCTAAGCATCCTAAAGCATCCAAGAAAAGTGTGTATCCAACCTTTGCTTGAAGACTGCCAGTGAGGGGGAGCTCCCCACCTCCTTAGGCAGCCTATTCCACTGCTGAACTACTCTGACTGAAATTTTTTTCCTGATATCTAGCCTATATTGTTGTAGTTTAAACCCATTACTGCGTATCCTCTCCTCTGCAGCCAGCAGAAACAGCATCCTGCCCTCCTCCAAGTGACAACCTTTCAAATACTTAAAGAGGGCTATCATGTCCCTCTCAACCTCCTTTACTCCAGGCTGAACATTCCCAAGTCCCTCAACCTATCTTCATAGGGCTTGGTCCCTTGGCCCCAGATCATCCTCGTCGCTCTCCTCTGTACCCTTTCAATTTTATCTACGTCCTTCTTGAAGTGAGGCCTCCAGAACTGTACACAGTACTCCAGGTGTGGTCTGACCAGTGCCGTATACAATGGGACTATGACATCTTGTGATTTTGATGTGATGCCCCTGTTGATACAGCCCAAAATGCCATTTGCCTTTTTTACCGCTGCATCACACTGCGTCACACTGGAGAATGGCCCTGTTTAAAACTCAGACGGCATTTCAAAATGGAATGGGTAGAAGAAGAACAAGAAGAGTTGGTTCTTACATGCTGCTTTTCTCTACCCAAAGGAGTCTCTAGTTGGCTTACAATCTCCTTCCCTTTGACTCCCCACAATTTACACCCTGTGAGGGAGGGGAGGCTGAGAGAGCCCTGAGATTACTGAAGAAGATGAAGAAGAATTGGTTCTTATCTGCCACTTTTCTCTACCCAAAGGAGTCTCAAAGCGGCTTACAGTCGCCTTCCCTTTCTTCTCCCCGCAACAGACACCCTGTGAGGTGGGTGAGGCTGAGAGAGCCCTGATATTCCTGCTCGGTCAGAACAGCTTTATTAGTGCTGTAGTCCCCGCATAGTTGTGAATTTCCTGTATTCTGTAGGGGGTTGGACTAGATTGTCCTGGAAGTTCCTTACAATTCTATGATTCTGTCTCTTTTAACATCATAAAGTCACTTTCTGGCAGCTGTATTCCCTCTTCTTGCTACAGGTTCTTTTATGGCATATTCTACTTTAGCAGCATTTTGTGGGCTGCAGTGTGTAATTTCATGCTTGGGAGAAGCCGAAAAGTTCTGCTCTGCCATTGGACAATTTAATCTGGATCCAACCCATGTTTGACTATGACTTTGCTTTATTTCTGGTTTCCATGTTAAAAGAGAAATTCGCTGAGCCCAGGATTCCCTGAATACAAGCCAAAGAGAAGAAAGAAACTCTTTGGTGAATTGTTCCCACTGATAGAAAACTTAACAGCCCAAGGTTGTTAAAAACAATCATAATTTGCCTAATCTTGTTTTGTTTTAAAACCTTTGTTTCACAATAAGAGTTAGTTTAATGTTGGTCACAGAGTTCGCGTTAGCATCGAATCTGTCAACGATGGCTGTATCTTTTTTTTTTTAAATTGTTCTAATAAAATGGCCATTTTTAAAACACTTGGCCAGGATTTGACATTTACGTACTATGTGCTCCAATGGTTTGGATGGCATCCAAAAGCGAAACGTGATAAAGGTTTGTGAAAGTCATAAAGCAATCTCTGCTAGGCAGACATTAAAAAACCACTAATAGAAGAGAAGCATAAAGCTCTGCTTGATGCTGTGGAACAGATCTTTGCCCACACTTGCTTGCTGTCATCTGGACAGTATTTTTCTGGGAGAGCACCACGGGACCCTAGGGTGGCCACAGAGAGACAAGCTACAGCAAGGTACATGTGAACATCTTGTGCCTTTAGAACAGGGGTAGTCAAACTGCGGCCCTCCAGATGTCCATGGACTACAATTCCCAGAAGCCCCTGCCAGCATTTGCTGGCAGGGGCTTCTGGGAATTGTAGTCCATGGACATCTGGAGGGCTGCAGTTTGACTACCCCTGCTTTAGAACACGAAGGGTTACCATAAGTCAGCTGCAACCGGATGGCGAACACAGGAAAAAATATCTGTTGATCAAATGTTGATAAGTCACAGCTTGTGAGTTGTTTTGAAGAAGGTGGTTGTACAATTTCTCAGCCCGGTTTAGCATGCACCACAGGTGAGATGCCCGTGGCTAACACCCGTGACGTCCCTGATACACCTGCATATGGAGCATCAGTCTGTAAGATGCTTGTAGGAGCAGTTAATTCGTAGGATTCACAACCCCAGAAATGTAGCAGTGGCCGCAGCTTTAAATGTTTTTAAAAGGAGATCAGATAAATAGAGGGGAGGTTCACCAATGACTTAATGAAACCTCCCTGTTCAGAGGCAGCACATGTAGTTTAGACCCATTCCTGAGGGTCCTCTCCTCTGTTGCAACAGGAACCTTTCCCTGCCCTCCTCCAAGTGATAACCAGTCAAATGTTTCAAGGGAGCAATCATGTCCCCCACCCCCTTTATTTCCTCTTCTCCTGGCTGAACGTTCCCGAGTCCCCCAGCCTTTCCTCAGAGGGTTTAGTCCCCCAGGCGCTGGATCATGATCATCCCTCTCCTTTATACCTTCCCAGTTTTATCTGGATCCACCCCAGGACCGTGGTTCCGAACCAACATGGACGCTGTCCCATTTGAGTCGGGCCCGTGCCTAAGGCTGCTACCGTTTCTGACGGGAGAGGGGAGCTGACACCTTGGGTTCGTTTCATTTCTGAGTTTTCGAGAGGGAACAGGATGGCCGCGCGTTTGTCTTTCAGCGTGTCACGTCTGAAATTTATGGCTTTCTGTTTCACGCTGCAACGAGAGAGCGAGTGGGCGGGAGCAGGAAAAATCGTGTCCCCAGGTGGAAGAGAAGGCTGCGGAATTGCCCGGGCCCCTTCCGTGATTCACCATGTTGGCGTCCTTCTGCACGCTCCTTTCGACTCACGAGAAACCAACGCCATATGTCCAGGCGAGACGGCCCAGTCCTACCAGGATGTTTAAGATTCGGTTCTGCCCACTTGCCTTCTGAAACAGAAGCGCTTTTTTCTTTCGGGGAAGGGAAACACATTTCAGCACAGCTGGCCTGGCTCCTCTGCCCTCCCCTTTCTTGAAGTTGATTGTCAGCCAGCGGTGAACTCGGGTGGCCCTTTGGACAGAGCGCCAGGCAGTGTGGCGTAGAGGTTATGAGTTTCAGAGAGCGCCAGGGTTCAAATCCCCTCTCTGCCACGGGAGTTTGCTGGGCGACCTGGGTGTAGTCTGCACCCGGCTTTTTGCCCACTCCCAGTTTGAATGAATCCCTGCCGTCTACACTGAATTTGATTTCCACTTTGATTTGGGGCACTTTAAATTGTCCCTCTGCAACATGCATGATTGATTCATGGTGACCCTACCTTTCCCCCACTATATCCTGGATTGGATTTAAGCCTCGATATTTGAAAGACCACCATGAGTAAATGTGTAGGTGGCTTCTTTTTGCAAATTAACTTACTGCTCCATGCCTTGGAGCAAAGAAGTCTTCCCTGATTGGCCAGGGCGTCAGTTCAAGGACTTCCTGGTTCCCAGTTGCAAGGCTTGCCTTAAAGTGACTGTGCTCCAGAAGCCCCAACTTCTCTCAGCAGAGATTTGCCTCTTGGATTTATTCTGAGCTTCCCCAATCAAGTGCAGAACACTTTCTTTTTCAATTGCAGGGGAGGGGGGAGAGGAAGACCCAAGTTCCAAAGCAAAGTAAGTGCAGAATCAGCCCTGGAGCAAGTCTATCTCCCTCTACCTTCCAGGGTTGTTGTGACGGACGCGAGGAGAATTATGTAAGCTGCCTTGGCTCCGCATCAGGGCAAGGGCAGGTCACAAATGAAGCAAACAAAAATGTGATAGTCAAGATTTCACGCAGGCCTCTTTTGCACAAAAAGGCCAAAGTCAAAGGTGTCCCTCGGTCCAGAGTGGGGTCATGGTTATGAGTCGCAACCTGTAACCCGGACAAACCAGTTCAGTTCCCCAGTTCAGTTCAGTTGCAGCCAACTGGGTGACCCAGGGCCAGTCACAGTATGCATCAGTGGGATTAACAGAAACTTTCTCCTCAACAAGGTTTTATTTCTGGGTGTAAAGTTTTGTATGCATGCGCACCTCTTATCTGAGGAATGACTTTTCTCAAATCTCAGGCGAACAAGCGGTTAAGAAAGTATCCTCCCCCTCCAAGTTAAAAACAGGTGTGGGAATGTCCTGGCGTGTCAATGCGAGAGACCTGGGGCTGCCCCTGGTAAATAGGGGACAGTTTGTGTGGGGGGAATGCGTGTGAAACAGTTTTCTCTGTGTGTGGGAACACATCAGTAAGGCAGTCAAAGGTATGTCATTAAATCTGATACTTGAAGTAGGTTCAGTGTGATGCAAGTAGAAACAAACTTTTCCCACCACATCTAGTTCTTGGTATTTGTGCAGGGTGGTTTGCCAGGTTGGTCTGTCCGTAGCAGCAGGAAAGGGCAGGAGTCCGGCAGTGCCGTCAAGACCGGCCAACCGTGTTGGCAGGGGAGGGGCTTTCGTGACTCACGGCTCACTCCGTCAGGTGGGTGTTGCATCTGTAGCTCTGACGAGGATCAAGCTTGAGGTCTGAGGCTGGATGGGAAGCCTGCGGTGTAATTGACCAATGCACGGCTAGATCCCGGCTGCTGGATCCAGTCGGTTTAAAGTGAAACGGACCAAAAGCAAGCCCAGGCAGGAAGATCTATTGTGGGGCTTTTGTATATGATAGCATCATAGAATCAAAGAGTTGGAAGGGACCTCCTGGGTCATCTAGTCCATCCCCTGCACTATGCAGGACACTCACAACCCTCTCGCTCATCCACTGTCACCTGCCACCCCCTTGAGCCTTCACAGAATCAGCCTCTCCGTCAGATGGCTCTCCAGCCTCTGTTTAAAATCTTACAAAGATGGAGAACCCACCACCTCCCGAGGAAGCTTTGTTCCACTGAGAAACCACTCTGACTGTCAGGAACTCCTTCCAGAGATTTAGACGGAATTTCTTTAGAATTAATTTCATCCCATTGGTTCTGGTCTGTCCCTCTGGGGCAATAAAGAACAATTCTGCTCCATCCTCTATATGGCAGCCTTTTAAATACTTGAAGATGGTTCTCAGATCCCCTCTCAGTCGCCTCCTCTCCAGGCTAAACAGACCAAGCTCCCCCAACCTTTCCTCATACGTCTTGGTCTCCGAACCCCTCACCAACTTTGTTGCCCTCCTCTGGGCACGCTCCAGTTTGGACATGCTCCCTCTTCAACTTTGGTGCCCAAAACTCTGAACCGCTATGCAAGGTGTCACTAAAGTTTTTAATACTAAAAACTCCGTTTTTGATAGCCATTACATCGGAATTAGCAGCGATGGCAGTGCGTAATGCATTTCTGCACAATACACAAGGACAGAGTGGGGCTCCGGCTAGATCCTTCATTTCAATCGAAGGCAACCTTCTAAAGCAAGAGGTGGTGTTACCTACCTTTTACCCCAGGCCAAAGATGGAGAAGGAGAAAACACGGCATTCTCTAGGGGTGAGAAGAGCATTGAAGATTTTCCTGAAACACACAGTGCAATTTAGAAAGGAACTGTTTGTGGATTTATCACAGCCTTAAAGGTAAAGGTATCCCCTGTGCAAGCACCGAGTCATGTCTGACCCTTGGGGTGACGCCCTCCAGCGTTTTCATGGCAGACTCAATACAGGGTGGTTTGCCATTCCCTTCCCCAGTCATGACCGTTTACCCGCCAGCAAGCTGGGTGCTCAAAGATCTCAGCAGCAGCCATAAGTAGAGTGTTAAGGGAATGTATAAGTGTCAAAGGATGCAACCACCATTAGGAGTGATGGTAGATTCAGTGAGAAGCGCAGCAACTAATACCACTTTAATCAACAGAGCTTCTGTAGGAGAGATTTGTAAGGTGGCCACATGGTCATCTGTTTCAACATTCATTAGGAACTACAAGATAGATTCCTGCAGTGCAGCATAGGCAGTATTTGGAAGGAGAATACCGCAGCAAATAGAAGAAGAAGGAAGAAGGAAGAAGGAAGAAGAAGAAGAAGAGGAGGAGGAGGAGGAGGAGGAGGAGGAGGAGGAGGAGGAGGGGAGGAGGAGGGGAGGAGGAGGAGGAGGAGGAGGAGGAGGAGGAGGAGGCGGCGGCGGCAATTTGTGTTTTTTTGGGGGGGGAGTAACCAATACTGATTGCACTGACTTTTATTGTGTAGTCTGCCTTCAGCCTCAGTGAGAATAGTCGAACTATAAATAATAATGCAAATGAATGGATGAACAAGTAAGGTCAGCGTAGGGAACAGAAACAGAAGAAGAAGAAGAAGAAGAAGAAGAAGAAGAAGAAGAAGAAGACGAGGAGGAGGAGGAGGAGGAGGAGGAGGAGGAGGATGCTGGCAGGGGGCTCCTGGGAATTGTAGTCCATGGACATCTGGAGGGCCGCAGTTTGACTACCCCTGCCCTAGGTGCTCTTCTGATTGAATTTGAGAGCCTGCCGATGGAGGGTGATATTCCACCCAGAGGGGGGCAATTCTGTTGGTGTGTTCCACTTAGAACCTGTGGATGGCATCATAGGTTCCACTCCCAAGATCTTGTAGGCAAGAGCTTTTGGTGACCCTGTAGCAGAGGAGGCAAGGAAGGAATGCAGCCCTTAGCGGAAGTCAGAGCCAAAATAACAATTCCAAAAGCATAGCAAGATCCAGGGCAATGCAGTAGAGGTCCCCAACATGGTGCCCCACAGGCACCAAGGAGCCTGCCAGCACCTTTGCTAGTGCTTGCTAAGAGGTTTTAGAAAGTGGATGGGGTTTTGCCGGTATTCTGATGGACCACTGGAGTTCAGATTTTCTTTGCAGCTTCAGCCCTGGCTCCTGTCTGGTGGAATGAGCTCCCAAGAGAGCTCAGGGCCCTGCCCACACTTCTGAGTTCCACAGGGCCTGTAAGGCAGAACTCCTCTGCCAGGCCTCCCTCCCGCCTGTTCTGCTCTCTCTTCCTCTTTTGACTCCTCCTAACGAGCCTCTTGTGGCGCCGAGTGGTAAGGCAGCCGTCTGAAAGCTTTGCCCATGAGGCTGGGAGTTCAATCCCAGTAGCCGGCTCAAGGTTGACTCAGCCTTCCATCCTTCCGAGGTCGGTAAAATGAGTACCCAGCTTGCTGGTTGGGTAAACGGTAATGACTGGGGAAGGCACTGGCAAACCACCCTGTATTGAGTCTGCCATGAAAACGCTGGAGGGTGTCACCCCAAGGGTCATACATGACTCGGTGCTTGCACAGGGGATACCTTTACCTTTAATATCCAACACCTTGACTGGCTATAAACTGTCATCGATCTTCATAATCTTGGCCAATGCAACTGCGTTTAATCTGTGGTTCTAATATTTGAATTTGTTTTTATATTCTGGAATATATTGGGGTTTTTTGAGCTTTTAGATTCTGCAAACCGCCCCCAGAGGGGTGCTATATAAGTCCCTAAATAAATAATGTTGCTTCATCAGCAGCTGGCAGCATAACACCAGGATCATCACTGAAGGAGTACGTAATTGAATATTTTTAAACGATACGTCCGTGTAAAAATTCCATTCTGGATTCAGCTTGAAAGCATGAAGGGTCATGGTTCTGAGTTATGCCTGACCTCGCTGTCTGGCATTTTGTGTTTGGTCCTGCCTCCTGTGGCAGCCATTTTGTGATTGGCTCCGCCTCTCACGGCAGCCATTTTGTGGCTGTACCCACCACTGCGTCAGGATCTCAAAGGTGCTCACAGACTCAGAAAGGCTGAGGACCAGCAGTGATGTCACAGCATTTGGTGAAGCTTCCCCATCCCTAGGACCCCCCCCCACAAAAAGCTCCCGTGGTCGTCCGTCATTCTGGGAACCCAGCAGATCAGGAACCTATTTTGCGTTCCCTTCCTTCGCTCCTCCCGCTCCACCTGAACTGTCAGTGGGCACAATAGTCTTGTCTCTCTCCCGCTCTGGTTTCTAAAATTGCTTTGCCAAGCAGTGAAAGTCCTAGGGGATTGTTTCAGAGAATGCCCCTCTGCTGCCTTGGTGCGTTCTGAGAAAAAAGGAACTGGTAGTTTATTATTTCTCAGCAAAATTGCTTCCTCAGCGCATTCTGATGTTTCTCGTTTGTATGAGACAAATGAGTACTTTATTCTCTTTGGGATCACTTTGTGTGTGTGTGCGGGGGGGGGGATTTGCTGGTGCCGGTAAAGCAGCCTTTCTCAACTTTTTCCCCATCAAGAAATCCCCTAAAGATTCTTCAGGCTTCGAGAAACCCCAGAAGTGGTGCAATTGTGCAGAATAGGGTTGGGAAGCTGAGCTGTGGACACGCCCACCTGAGGCCCCTCCCCTTCCAGTCCCATCATCGGCCATTTTGGGAGGGAGGGGCAGGTCAACATGCCCATCTATGGTCATATCACCCAATAAATATTTAACAAATTGAAAATGTCTGTTAAAAATTAATTAACCTTTTCAAGCTTTTGACCAGGGAGGAGCCCCTGTAATAAATGTTCAGGTTTCAAGGATCCCCGTAAGTGATGTCAGCTGGTCACTCCTCCCGGCACCCCCCCCCCCGGAAGTGACATAACCCTCCTCACCCTTCACCCTGCTTTCACTCCCCCTCCACCTTTACTACTACTACTACTACTACTACTACTACTACTACTACTACTACTACTACTACTACAGTGGCTTTACCTCACGTAGGCCAAAAAGGGCAGGAGCTGAAAAAGCAACCCGGATCCCCCTATACCATGATTTTTAATACCCACAGTCTACCCAACAAGCCTTCTGTGGACGCAGGCAGTTCCCTAGCTTGTGGCTAAGTCCATTTAGGCAGGAGGGGAGGAAGGAGGAGGAGGAAGAAGAGTTGGTTCTTATATGCCACTTTTCTCTATCAGGAGTCTCAAAACAGCTAACAAGCACCTTCCCTTCCTCTCCCCACCACAGACACCCTGTGAGGCAGAGGTGTCTGAGAGAGCTTCTAACAGGACTGCTTGGTTAGAACAGCACTATCAAGTCTATGACTAGTCCAAGTTCACCCAGCTGGCTGGAAGTCGAGGACGAGTGGGGAATCAAACCCGGCTCTTCTGATTTAGGAGCCGCCAGTCTTAATCACTGCACCAAGCTGGCTCGGGGTTGGGAAAACCCATGGACCCTCTCTGTATCGTCCACAGACCTCTGGTTGGGAATCCTTGATGTAGACAGTATTTATTTAATTGGAAAATGTCTCAGGAGACAAACGGGCTCAGGGAGGCTTGCAGCTGAAGCAATAAAATAAAAAGCAACAAATAAAACCATGTCTTACAGCTGAGACTTGCTAAAACCTAATTGGGACCGCAAAAGTTTGATCTGTTTTTGAAAGAGAGCGTGGAAGAAGGCCAGAAGGAAAAATAGAGGCATCTGGAACATGCTGTATTTTTCCTGCTTTCCCTCCCCACTTAAGGAGACGGTGGTGAAGAGGATGGTACAGTATTCTGTCTTTGTAGAAAAGAAAATTTGTTTTATAGGGGGGAATATCTACTTCTTATTAATTTTTTTTGAGGCCAAGCCTGTATCTTTGATCACTGTCTCCTTATGCTGAGTTTTTATTTCAAGTCGCTTCCTGCCAGACAGTGGGATTATTTAAAGTCCAAAGGTATTTTTTCTCCTGAAAATTAAAAAAAAAAAACATCTAAGGGGAGAAATGACAGGAAGTTATGTAATTTTGCATCGGGATGAGAAAATGACTAATTTTCTCTGTCCCGAAATACTAGAACTTTGGGGCATCTGAACGGATTACTGGGCAGTAGAGGTAAGATTAAAAAGTACATCACCAAATTCAGAACTGACTCGGGGTCATCCGAGATCTCAAGCAGTGGTCTTTCACGTCACATGCTACCCAGTTCTTAACTGGAGACTGAACTGTCTGCATGCAAGGCAGATACTCTACCCATGAGCCAAAGTTCCTGCTCAAGAGCTTAACACACTCATGGAACTGCCTTCTACTGAATCAGACCCTGGGACCTTAAAGGTCAGTATTGTCTACTCAGACTGCCAGCCATTCTCCAGGATCTCAGGCAGAGGTCTCCTAAATCAACCACTGACTGATCCTTTTCAACTGGAGATGCTGGGGATTGAACCAGGAACCTTCTGCATGCCACGCAGAGGTTCTTCTCCTGAGCTAGGGTCTCAGGCTGAGGTCTTTTCCCTCGCTGGCTGCCTGGTCCTTTTAACTGGAGATGCTGGGGATTGAACCTGGGACTGTCTGTATGCCAAGCAGAGCCTGTCCCCCTGAGCCACAGCCTTTGGTCTCATCCAGCAGGGCTCTTCTTAGTTTCCTTGAGGGCTTCTTATGATTACAGGCCTTTTTTCACCATTTCCTGAACTCTCAGAAGTTGCCATGTATTAGAGCAGGGGTAGTCAACCTGTGGTCCTCCAGATGTTCATGGACTACGATTCCCATGAGCCCCTGCCAGCGTTTGCTTCCGAACTAGGCGCTAGGGTCAGCAGGTTCCCCTTGATCACTGGCCAGGGTGGGGGTGGGGGTAGGGTTGCCCGATCCACGTGGTAAAACTGCTGGAAATTTAGAGATGGAGCCTGGGATGGACCAGGATTTCAGTGGGGTACAATGTCATAAGGTCACATGAACACGCAAAGCTGCCTTATACAGAATCCGGCCATCGAGATCGGTATTGTCTACTCAGGCTGGCAGTGACTCTTCAGGGCCTGAGGCAGAGGTCTTCCACATCATCTCCTCCTGTCAGTTCCTTTTGACCAGGGAAGCCAGGGATTGAACCGGGGACCTTCCGCCTGCCAAAGAAATACTCGTCCACCGAGCTGCAGCCCCTCCCAACCACCTCCAAATCGTCCATTTTCTCCAGGGGGACTGATGTCTACAGACTCTGTGGTCTGAAGATGAGCTGTAAGTCCGAGGAGGTCCTCAGTTCTCACCTGGAGGATGGCATCCCTATCAGGAGTGGCAAGATCCCCATGGGCTTGGCTTTGCCTGTCAGGAACTCTTTGCCCTCTTCGCAATTCCATCCTGCCCCATTCTTCTCCATCCAAGTCACCCCTTTGCAACAGGTTACAGTGGATGAGCGATAGGGTAGTGAGTGTCCTGCATAGTGCACGGGGTTGGACTAGATGACCCAGCAGGTCCCTTACGACTCTATCATTCTAAATTCTGTCCAAGCATCCGGAAGAAGTTCCTGACAGTCAGAGCGGTTCCTCAGTGGAACAGGCTTCCTCAGGAGGTGGTGGGTTCTCCATCTTTGGAGATTTTTTAACAGAGGCTGGAGAGCCATCTGATGGAGAGGCCGATTCTGTGAAGGTTCAAAGGGTGGCGGGTGACAGTGGGTGAGCGATAGGGTTGTGAGTGTTCTGCATAGTGCAGGGGTTGGACTAGATGACCCAGGAGGTCCCTTCCAACTCTAGGATTCTAGGATTCTATAATTCTAGGTGAAGAGACGGAGGTTCGAAAGACATTTCCTCAGGTGTCGGGCGGCCTGCTCGCATGGCTCTTCATTCCCAAGCTGAGTGCAGCCCCCCCCCCCCCCCCCCCGCCGAAGCTCTGCGCTGAGTGCATGATGGAGGAGGCTGGCACGTCGAAGGCCACGTTGTGCTGGTACTCGCACAGCACTTGTGCGGGAGACAAATTGTTCTGTCTCCAAGCCTCGGAATCTGTTGCTTCCCTCCCCGCCACAGCGAAGCACACAAACGCTTCACGTAGTTATTAATTAGTTGCCTCTCGGAACGTTAAAAATACCCGAGCAAAACGTTCTCCCCTCTGTTCTAAGCGAGATGATTCACGGCAGGCATTGTACCTTTGCGCCTGGGAGAAGTGCCTTTCAGAGCAGCCCTCCCGCCCTGGGATATGAAGACTCGGAGTTCCATTCCTACTCGTATCTGACAAAGGGAGCTTCGACTCTCAAATGCTCATACCCTGAAGATCTTGTTGGTCTGTAAGGCCCTGCTGGACTTGAATCTGACTCACACAAAGCAGTTGAGGGCTACGTAGCAGCAGTCTTCAATCAGATCAGCCTGCCAGTTTAAGGCAAGGGTCCTCGAACCTGATGAATGTTTTTGGAATTTGAAGCGTGAATATTGGACACTGCCTCAAAATGGCAGCCAGGGGACCTGGGGCCAGTCAAAAGTGCTGGGGCCAGCAACAAAATTGATGCCAAGAATGCTGGAGCCTGTCACAAAATGGATGCCATGGAACCAGGGATGATTCTGCATTTACTTTGTTTTTTCCATTGTGGATCCTGCTGAATACAGATTGATTTGAACTCAGGTCTTTCTGTATCCACCCCCCAACAATTGAAACAGAAAGTGTTTTGCAATGGATTGGGGAAGCTCTGAACAGGGGCAGGGGAGTCGAGCACAGCAGGAGTCTCTTCTCTTGAACGTGGAGGATAGGATTGGAGCCAGCAGAGGGTGCCGAGAGAAGTTAGGGCTTCTGGAGCGCAGTCACTTTTAGACAAGCCTTGCAACTGGGAACCGGGAAGTCTTTGAGCTGAAACCCTGGCCAATCAGGGAAGACTCCTTTGCTACGAGGCACAGAGAAGGTTAATTAGCAAAAAGCAGAAATCTGCACACTTACTGATGGTGATTTTTCAAATATCGAGGGTTATATCTACTTCTGTATATTGCGGGGGAAAGGTAGGGTCACTCTGGATCAATCACTCATGTTGCAGAGGGAATATTTAAAGCGCCCAAAATCAAAATGGAAATTATATTCAGTGTAGACTGCAGGGATTTATTCGGATTGGGGGTGGGTCAAAAGCCCCATGCAGGCTACATCCTGGAGCCTGTCACAAAATGGCTGTCAAATGTGCTGGGGCCAGTGGCAATATGGAAGCTAATAATGCTGGTGCCAATCACAAAATGGCTGCCATGGCTTTGAGAAGCCCCAGAAGTGGTGCAATTGTGCTGAATATGGTTGGGAAGCAGAGCTGTGTCCATGCCCACTTGGGATCCCTCCTCTTCCCACCCCTCCAGTCCCATCATGGGCCATTTGGGGAGAGGAGGGTCAACATGACCAAATGTGGTCTTATCACCTGATAAATATGTAACAAGTAAATATATATAGAGAGCCTCTTGTGGTGCAGAGTGGTAAGGCAGCGACATGCTATCTGAAGCTCTGCCCATGAGACTGGGAGTTCAATCCCAGCAGCCGGCTCAAGGTTGACTCAGCCTTCCATCCTTCCGAGGTCGGTAAAATGAGGACCCAGCTTGCTGCTGGGGGGTAAACGGTCATGACTGGGGAAGGCACTGGCAAACCACCCCGTATTGAGTCTGCCATGAAAACGCTGGAGGGTGTCACCCCAAGGGTCAGACATGACCCGGTGCTTGCACACGGGATACCTTTACCTTTACCTTTAAATATATATATATTAAAGATTAATTAACTCCCTCCTCTTCCAGGGCCATCAAGAAACTCCAGGGCTTCACAAAACCCTGTTTGAGAAAGCTTGGGTTAGTGTGTTGGACCAGGGTCTGGGTGACTCAGAAGCTCGCTTGGCCCGGCACCCGCTCAGCCCGACCCACCTCCATCCCGAGGATTAAGAGGAGAGGAGAGGAGAGGAGGATGACCTCAGCTTCTTGGGGGTCCCCATCAGGGCGGAAGCCGGGATCATAAAGTGAGGGAAGAAAACAAAAGTGAAATTGAGTGAATTCCCACCCCTCAACGGCAAAAGAAAAAAAAGTCCAGAGGCGCCCAGATAGTTCAGCAGTTGGAGTGCTTTGCTTGCAGCAAGCCGGTTTCCATGACAACCGAGCCCTTGATGGAGTCGTAATGCGCTGCACGCATCTTGTTTCCACCTCCTTTATTTCCCATTAATCAGGAACACCGACTTTGCCAGGAAGGCCTCTCTCTGTGAGCGCTCGAGCGGTTTTTGTGGAATTTCATCACCCCGCTTTCGCTTTGTTTTTGCTTTGTGTGTTTTTTCCCCTCCTCCTCCCCCTCCTCCTCCCCGAGGTTGCCGGAGCAGGTTTCAGTGTTTTTGCTCAAGTGTTACGCGGCTTCCCGAACCGAGCTTGGGCTAATTGAGATTCCTTCCCTCCTTTCGCCTTGGCGGTGCTAAAGAGATACTTAAGGATTCCGCAGGCGTTTTCCAAGAAAGCAAAGGATCTCTGAAAGATGTCGGTCGATGACGGGTCTCTCTCGGCATCGCAACTTAATCGGCGCTCACGGGTTTTGTCGCCTAGCAATGGGTCTGCTGTTCCATCGCCTGGGATCCAGCTCCCCAATTCCTGTGTCAGGATTAAAAACGTACACTGGCCCAACAAAGGCACGGTCGTAGCACATGCATGTGTAATAATTTCACCTGCAGATTTAGTCTTGGAAGGCATGGACAACCCATTCACACATAACTCTTGCATGGTGTTGGACAACATGGAGATATCCACCACTACAGAATAGGGCTGCTGGTCCATTGGAGCATGTAGATTGTACCTCCCTCCCTCCCTCCCTTCCTTATTTTATTTGTATACTGCCCCTCTTGGACTCACCGTTTCAGCTTGCTTTCAGATTCTAAAACATTGTGCCATGAAGTCATAGTCAACTCAAGTTATGATAGACACGTAGCGTTTTCAAGGCAAGGACTGAACAGATAGAATGCCCTTGCCTTCCTCTCTGTAGGGAGCATGGGCTTCCCGGGTGGTCTCCCATTCAAGTACTAACCAGGGTCAACCCTGGTCTCCCATTCATGAGCTAACCAGGGCCATTCCTGCTTGGTTTATGACGTATGGCAAGATCGAATTAGCCTTGACCATTCAGGGCAGGACGGGTAATCACTGCCATGTGCGTAAAAGATCCCTCGTATCGGTATGAATCAGTGTGCTAATTTCAATTTCTATCCCTCTGTCCACAATTATTTGACCTACCTCGGCTGATACTATATTCCCATATGATCACTTCGGGGGTTTTCATGTCATTCAATTAAATATCTAAATTCAAAAATTAAAAAAGAGCAAGGGGTTTAAAGTAAGCGGGAGGAATTCATTATGGATCAGCTGATTCCCAGGTAGAACACACGTCCTTAATCGGATTGTACAGACTCATTCTAGATGACTTTGTCAAATTATGTCATGGGATGGAACAAACATGGATCAGAGGTCCATCAAGGGCTGTTAGCCACAAGGTAGAACACTCTGTCTGGGACAGTTTTGGTGCTTGGGGAGCAACTGTGGGGGGTCTTCTGGAATTCTGGCCCCCAGTGGTGGACTTACTGCTTTGTATTCTTGATGATTAATGGGCAGCAGTGGGAGGGCTTCTGGAGTTCAGGCCCTGATGATGGACAACTTGATGGAACCTGGGTTTTTGGCCACAGAGTGTTGGAATTGGATGAGCTACTCGTCTGATCAAATACGGCTTCTTTTGTGTTCTTATGATCCTGCTGGTAGACCTTCTGATGGCACCTGGGTTGGCCACTGTATTGTTGGACTGTTGGGGCCACTGGCCAGATTCAACATGGCTTCTTTTACATTCTTAAGTGTGGGGCAGTGATACTCTGTATTCTTAGTGCTGAGGTGGCAACAGTGGGAGGGCTTATTGAGTTCTGGCCCCACTGGTGGTCCTCCTGATGGCAACTGGGTTGGCCACTGTGTGACACAGGGGGTTAGAGTGAAGGGACCATTGGCCAGATCCAACATGACTTTTCTTTTGATCTTATGCAGGAAGTGGTGGTGGCTACAAGCATAGACAGCTTCAAGAGAAGAATAGTGTCAATGCTGGTTGATTTTCTCCCCATGTTGATGGGTTCATGGGGTGTCTTCATTAGGAGTGCAACTCATAACACATATTTACCACCACCCTATCCAATTCCAGATGCTTGGCAGGATTGCACAAGATGTGGTTTGCTGTGAGTCACATTCAAAGGAAAGTGATTTCACAACCTCTTAACCACAGGGAGAACTCATTCCAGATCCCTGGACGACCTCCTCAAGCAATTGCATGTAGAAGTCAAGAAGAATGAGGGAAGGATTAGAATCTTTTGCATTCCCGTATTTAGATGCCATGCATCTGAAAAGCAGTCCCCCAACATAACTTTGTAGAAGTGGACCAAAACCATTGGAGTATCGGGATTCCAGCATCCAGGTGGGGCCTGGGGATCTCTTAGATTTACAGCTGAGATTTCCAGGAGAATCGACAGGGTCTTCCTTCCCCCCATCTCTCCCTGCAAAGAACACAGAGGCCATTTCTGCACGTGCAAAATGTAGCTGGACAGCCTCTGCATGTTGGTGGTATATTCAGCCCCCTCCACATGATGTCGCCAACATCCCGAGGCTGTCCAATATGTGGCTCGCGATTTCACCCTTCTTCATTTGCAATGTGGTAAACCCAGGAAAGTGGATTTACCACCTTAAAATGCGCGAACCACTAGTGAGCAACCAGGGAAAAGACCATCTTGAGGGGGAAACACGTGATGGTCTCTTGAGCATCGTCCCGCCCTCGCGCCCGCCCTCCCGTCTCCATTTCCTGCTCAGCAGGGAGGCAGATTCCCACCCCTGCAGCAGTTTAACCACTATTAAGATTCTCTCTAGTGATCCTAACCTCCGCCGTTGCTGCCCAAGTGCCTCCTCTTCTCTTGTGTCACACCCCTGTCCCTTCTGCTGCTCTTTCCCCCCCTTCACCCCGCTGGTCTGTCCACCTGCAGCTCAGCCCTTCCCTTCCCCACTTGCCTTGGACTCCCGCCCGCCCTCTCCCTCCCCAAGCACTTCTTAAGCGGGGGCAGTAGCGTGGTGGCAGCTCTGGTAGCTTGGGCAGCGCAGTGACATTTACATTAGAACATAAGGGAGGAAGAAGAGTTGGTTTTTTACCCTGCTTTTCACTACCTGAAGGAATCTCAAAGCGCCTTACAAATCAGCTTCCCTTCCTCTCCCCACAACAGACACTCTGTGAGGGAGGTGGGGCTGAGAGAGCTCTGATAGGACTGCTCTGAGAACAGCTCTACCAGGGCTGTTACAAGCCCAAGGCTATCCAACTGGCTGCATATGGATCAAGAGCATGGAATCAAACCTGGTTTGTCAGATTAGAAGCTGCCACTCTCAACCACTACAGTGGATTATCCAGTCCAACACTCAGTGTCACACGGTGGCCAAAATCCAGGTGTCATCAAGAAGAACACCAGCAGGGCCTGAACTCCCAAAGCCCTCCCACTGTTGCCCCCCAATTATCAAGAATACAAAGCAGCATTGACCCCAGACAGACTGTTCCACCTATAAGATCATAAGAACAACCATGTTGGATCGG
Organism: Paroedura picta; assembly: GCF_049243985.1. Lineage (NCBI taxonomy): Eukaryota > Metazoa > Chordata > Lepidosauria > Squamata > Gekkonidae > Paroedura > Paroedura picta. Next base: position 123,752,303 of record NC_135373.1, on the reverse strand, counting down.
GCCAGAGTCCAACACTCTGTGTCTCTCAGTGGCCAAAACTCAGGTGCTATCAGGAGGTCCTTTAGCGAGGCCAGAACTCCAGCAGCCCTCCCACTTTTGCCCCCCAAGCACCAAAAAGACAGAGCATCCCTGCCCCAGAGTGTTCCATCTAGACCAGGGGTAGTCAAACTGTGGCCCTCCAGATGTCCATGGACTACAATTCCCTGAAGCCCCTGCCAGCGAATGCTGGCAGGGGCTTCTAGGAATTGTAGTCCATGGACATCTGGAGGGCCGCAGTTTGACTACCCCTGATCTAGACCAAGGGTAGTCAACCTGTGGTCCTCCAGATGTTCATGGACTACAATTCCCATGAGCCCCTGCCAGCCCCCTCTTGATGCTGCCCGTTCCCGCCGCTGCCACCACTTCTTGTGGCAGTGAATTCCACCTGTTAGCGACTCTTTGGGCGTACTTGCGTATTTTTAAACATCACCCGATAAATGTTTAACAAATTCAAAATATATATTAAAAATGAATTAATTCCCACCCATTCCGGAAACCCTTCCAGGGCTGTCGAGAAACCCTGATATAGATTCAGGCCATCTCAGCTGGGTGGCGGCGGACTCGTCTGCCTCTAGTAAAGACAGCCTAAGCAGGCCAGAACGTGGAATCAGACAGAGGTAAACGGGCAGCCTCCCCAGTGGGTATGCGCTAATATTTGCTGTGGTGCGCTCCTGTTGCTCTCACAGCAGGGATTTTCGAGAGTGACTGTTAGATGCTTATGAGCAGGCCAACAAAAGGATCTGTATTTATTGTTGGGCAGAGGTCAAAATATCTGCCGCCTTGCTTCTATTTACGTTCCAGACCCACTTGGGCACAATTTGACTTCTTTTATTTGGTGGCGTTATCTATCTTGCTTTTTAAATGGTATCTTAAAAAAAAAAGGTATTTGTGTACTAAAAAACCCACAAAGAGACAACACTTAAAGGTACTTGAAATTCTGTTAGGAATTGAGCGTTTGCAGGGAGGAGGAAGATCAGCTGTCAAAAATCCTTCGTGCAAAACATCTGCTCTGGTTGCTACATCGTGTTATGAGTGTATTTGCCAGGCTGTTGGTACTCCGGGATAAAAATATCCATATTCTTCCTGCGGTGGACTTGAAAATCCGGATCTTGTGCCAAAAAAAGGATAGATTCTGCAGCCTGGGCACAAATGGAGCAAATCTGCACATGTGGTGGCCAGAAAGGGGGTTCAAAAGATTCAGGGAAGATGTCTATCGACGGCTATCACACTTAGAATCCAATCTATTATCTGCAATAATAAATGAGAACCTCAGAAGAGTGGTCCATCTAGTCCAGCATCCTGCCTCACACAGTGGTCAACCAACTTCTCTGGAGAGCCCACCACAGGGCAGAGAGGCCGAAGTCTTCATAAGAACATCAGAACGTGCAGGGGGTTGGACTAGATGACCCATGAGGTCCCTTCCAACTCTATTATTCTATGATTCTCGGAGAGCCCTGCTGTATTGTCTACGCAGATTGGCAGCAGCTGTATTTGATCCCAGGCTGTGGTCCTTTACATTAGCGGTCCCCAACTTTTCTTTGGTCAGGGACCGCCTCCGGGGTGAGGGGAGAGCCGACGGCCCGGGCACCGCACAGCAGCTGCGCGCAAATGCGCACACGCAGTTGCCGTGCACGCGCGTTTTCGCCACCAGGGGCATTAACGCACATGTGTGGCAACTGCGCGTGCCCGTTTGCGTCGCCAGCGTGCCGGGCCTGCCTCTTCCCCGAGCTTCTCGCTGTGGAGGGGGGAGGCAGGCGCGGCTGCCGGCGGCCTGGTACCATGGCCTTCGCAGTCCGGGGGTTGATGACCCCCGCTTTACATCACTTAGTACGTGATCCTAGAGATGCCTTACAGTGTCTGCCCTCACTTTCTTAAAAGCATGGCTGGTGTGAGGGGGAAGGTGGTTGTGCCACCACATTGGGGGACCCTGCAGCAGAGAAATAGGTGAGGTACACCTCCCAGCCCCGCTTTGCTCAGTGCAAAAGACCTACCGTGGAGTTGTTTGCTTTGTAAACGAAATGAACTCATTCACCCTATATGCCCCTGGCATCTCGTAGGACCGTTTAGATCCATCCCCCGTTTCTTCCTCAACTAAAAATGACCCTTTCTGAGAGTTTGTCTTCCTGGGTTCCTAGTGGCACGGAAGGCTTTGCCCGGCCCCAGAGTCGTTACGGGAACAGGGTGGGGAAGCGCGCAGATCTGCCCAGCCAAAATAGCAGCCTCATGAGTGGAAGCCAGATGTGAAGCAGGGCTCCGGGGAAAGAGGAGGAGAGCGGGTTGTTGCATTTTTTTTTTTTTTTTTGCGGCTCCACGTGTCTTTAAGCCCCGTGCATTAGCATTTCATCCTCCTAATCCTCAAATTGCAGCACAAGAATTCGGGATGGGTCCCCAGGGTGCAATCCACTTGCAAGCTGTCGAGTGGAAAGGCGGCAGTGCTAATTTGATTGCGGCCTGGCCTCCGCTGTTTGCGTCTGCAGTTGAGCCAACAGTGGGCTGTTCGGCACTTACCCTTTTGGCCTGGAAAGCAGAAGGACGGGCTGTATCAAAAACAGTCTGAAATGATACATGGAATCCTGTTAATTGGGACATTGAGTCCTCGGTAGGAAATAGCCTGAAACCGACCTAGCCTGATTTCTGGCATCTTAGCCCTCCCCTTCTATGAATTCTATGATCCACCCTTCAACTATTTAGCACATCTGTAACCAGTAGCTATATATATAAAAGTGCTGAACCCTGCTGGGCGGAGCGCTTGTCCAAACTTTCACTGTGTGCTTCCTGATTGATCTGGCCCAACTACTGCCTGCCCCCAACAGCCCTGTCCAGGAGTGCTCTGGTGAACCCACCACCATTGAGCTCCTGGCCTCTGCGTGGAGAGCTCTCTGGAGGGCTGGTGAGAGCGGGGGGGGGGGGGAGGGCTTTGCGACCGACTGCAGAGTGCAGGGGGGGGGGGCTGTTTCTTTTTCTCTTTCTTCCCCTCTCTTCGTTTACTTCTCTCCCTCTCTTCATTTCTCTTTCATTGTGTCTCTGTTCTTCTTTCTATCTCTATTTCTTACTTTATTTCCTTCTACCTATATTTCTTCCTATTACTATCTTTTCCCTCTCTCTTTTCTTATCTCTCTTTATCTTTTTCTATCCCCCCCTCTCCCTCTGAATCACTTTCTTTTTACCTCTCTCGCTTTGCCGTTTTCCCCCCTCTCCCATGCTAGTGCCCGTTGTATCAGCTACAACGGGCTTTAATTCTAGCTTGTCTATATTTTGTGTGATCTGTTTCCCTGTGAGCAAGCAGTGTTTTCCCATGGGGGGACTCCCTGTCTCTCCATCTCCCCATGTGACCCCCCAACGTGGCGTGCACACACAAAATTTGTGCTTTAGGGATGGGGGGGGTCCTTGTGGGTGTCTCACAGCTTCTTCCCACCTAGGGCTGGCAAAGTCTGTTCATTACTACTGAGGAAGTGAAGTAGCGTGGCTCTAGGAATTCCTGGAAACACTATGGTTTTACCATAGAGGTGTGAAAAAAATGTTTCCTAGAGCTACCCTATGTCCCTTATAGGTGTCCCCTCAGAAGTGACATCGTGATGGCAGCTACACATTATGAAATAAGTTTCATGGTGCATGTTTTTCCCTTCCTTGTCGGGAATCTTGGCCTTCTGGTTTGTCCTCTCTCTCTCTCTCTCTTTCTCTCTCTCTCTCTCTCTCACACACACACACACAAAGAGAAAGAGAGAAAAAGAAGAGAGAGAGTGAGTTCTGCCCTTCAAGGGCCAAAGCCCCCCTTCTACACATGCATACACTGAGCACATATATCATAGTCCTGTATTGTGCAACAATAGCAGCTTAGACCCTTAAACCCTCCTCCTGACCCTCATCAGCCCTGTTAATGAATCTGGAAAGGACAGAGCAAAGGCCCTCAGAAGTCTGAACTCAGGCATGCCGTCTGCTTGGATAATACTGTTCTCCTGCAGAGCAGCTTCTGTTGTGAGGAGATGAGAAGATGACATATTTTTCCACTTTGGATGCATTTAGCAGGATTGTCAGAGGACGTTGCCCTGCATATCTCTGTGTTCGTCACTGTTCTGAATTAGTCTGCTTCCAACCAGAAAAACTCTTTTGAGCGTGGATAAATTTTGCCCACTAAAAGCAGTGATCAGTTTCTAAGATGTTCAATTCTAAAAACCCCTAAGTAGCAGGTGTTGGAAAAAGCACAAGACTCTGTCTGAGTCTACGGACAGCTGCTAAAAGTCAGAAGAGACGACACTGAGCTAGGTGGAGCCAGGCTCTGACACACAACAAGATGGTTTTGCGTGAGATAATTCGGTTGGAGGATGGAATGTACCCACAGTTTTATTTGGACAAAAGGTCATCAGTGTTGAGACAGGGAAGTGGAATTGTGATGGTACCACATTGTTTCGAATTGGCTGCTCTTTCTGGAAGCCCAGGTTAGTAACAAGCAGGGCAGGTTTGAGATATTTTGTTGCCCCAAGCCGGGGATCACTTCCCTTCTTGGACCCACACTGCCGCCAGAAGCTTGACTTGGACTTGGAGAAATAAGGGGGTGGGGGGGGGGTCTGATGTGCTGATGGTGGTCCACTGACGTCACTTCTAGTTTTAAAAAACCCAGAAGTTAAGTCATGGACTCTCTAGGTTATAAATAATAATAAACCCTATGGTAAAATCATTGAGTTTCGGATGGACGTCTAAGAACGTCTGTCTTGTCACTTCTGGGTCTTACCGGAAATGACCCCAGTGCACTGGAGCTATGATAATGTGCTCTCAATTCCCCCCCCCCCCCCCATTTTCTCCTGCCGGCATTCCTGTTGCCGATGGACAAGATAAAGGTTTAGAATCCTGGAATCCTAGAGTTGGAAGGGACCTCATGGGTCATCTAGTCCAACCCCCTGCACTGTGCAGGACACTCACAACCCTCTCGCTCATCCACTGTCACCTGCCACCCCCTTGAGCCTTCACAGAATCAGCCTCTCCGTCAGATGGCTCTCCAGCCTCTGTTTAAAAATCTCTAAAGATGGAGAACCCACCCCCTCCCGAGGAAGCGCGTTCCACTGAGAAACCGCTCTGACTGCCAGGAACCTCTTCCGGATGTGAGACGGAATTTAGAATCATAGAGTTGGAAGGGACCTCCTAGGTCATCTAGTCCAACCCCCGGCGGAATGCAGGAAATTCTCAACTTGTCAAAAGAGGGAATTCCTTACATCGTCTCGACACCCTCCTTGCTCTGCCCTTCCCGAAGAACCGGCCATAGGGCAAGTAGTCCTCCCGTTTTATTGCCCCTTTCTTTTTAAAGAAAAAAATGAGATTCTGAATTAATCCCCAACTCTCCTGAAACATTTTCACGAAGCGATAATAAAAAAGCTTCTCTCCAGAGGGAGGGGACCTGTGACTGGGAAGGTGTCAGTGATTTATAAAGACTCGGCAAGGCTAATTTCCTCTCCTCTCGGAAGGCTAGACCGCTCCTTCAAACAAAGGGCACTAATTTAAAACAATTATAACTACATGAATTTTTCCGGTGACATATAATTAAGTAGTAGGATTCACTGCCAGGATGGGTTGCCTCTTTAAAATCTGGTAATAGCCTGTCCCAAATGAAATGCAGGTGGTCCTGGGATTTTGAGTAACTGTACTGTTCATCTACCAGAGGACTATGGCTAAAGACCCTTTTATCTGAAGGCCCAGAAAGAAAAGTCATTAGCCACAGCTGCGACTAGAAGCGCATTGTGATGGTCGTTAACGTGCGCTGCACATGTGCTTGTTTCCTTGGCTGCCCCCGCCTCTGCTGCTTGCGTTGCTGCACATGTTTGCATCTGTCTGAGTCACCAGAGAAAATAGCCCTTTTCTTTGTTTGGTTTCTTTTCCTTTGCTTTTTTTGCATTTCCAGTAACCAAATGAACTGAGCGTACATAGCTTGACACGACGAAAGCTAAGGAGCAAAGTTCAAATCCAGTGGCACCTTTAAGACCAACAAAGGTTTATTCAAGGTATAAATATGCTCTCATATGCTTGCACGGTGGTTCAGATTTCATTTCGGGTGCCAGGACCTGGAGAAGTGTTCGTGCAGAGGAAAGCAAAGACCCAGAATTAAATTTTGTTGGTAATGAAAGGGCCACTGGACTCAAACTTCGTTCTGCAGCTTCAGACCAACATGGCGACTTGGCTGAACCTACGAAGAAAGCTAATGATCAAATAGGGTTGCTAAGCTGCAACTAGCAAGCTCCAGGAATGAAGAGGGTGCAGGGTCTAGTGCACTGGCTTCACACTGCTATGCTGATTCCACTTATGCTAGAACCTGGAAGATCTAGCAGGACACTCTAGGATTTTCAAAAAACATGGCAAAACCCATAGAGTTTTTGTTTTTTTTTTAAATCCTAGAGTGTCCATGAAGACACTTCCAGGTTTTACTGGAAGTGGAGTTAACGTTACCTACTGGTGAGCATCCAAATTCTCCCTCACCATTTCCTCCGGGCGGCATTTCAAGGGCCAGCACAGAGACCTGGCAAACTTATATCAGAAGTTGTAGATCACAAATAGACATGGGGAGAGAATGTACATAGAAATTGTTCTGTCATTATCAGGCCCACTGGATGGAATTGCTTAGCGGTAGATTTTCGTTAGGTGAGACTTTATTTTCTTCGTAATAGCTTACAGAATTCATTGCTGCTGGAAGCTGTAACGTCAGTAACTAGCTTAGGTGGTTAACCATGAGAGTCAAGTGGAGCCTCCAAACCTAGAGGCAGTATATCTCTGGCAACTCAACGCCTGTGATAAAAGCCACGGAGTTGCTTAAAACTGATCTACAGAAGTTCTAAATTTTCTTATTCCAATAGGGGAAATGGCATTTGCTGTTTCTTGAATCCTTTTTTGTTACCCCCAAAAGAAAATGCAACATAACATATTTCTTCTCCCATTACTCCATTCAGAGCAATATAGAGTCTCTGGCTCTGGTCAAGGCCTGGTAGATTTCTATGGGGCTGGGGTTCACCAGTTTGCTGGAATGGATAGAGCAGGGGTAGTCAAACTGTGGCCCTCCAGATGTCCATGGACTACAATTCCCAGAAGCCCCTGCCAGCGAATGCTGGCAGGGGGCTTCTGGGAATTGTAGTCCATGGACATCTGGAGGGCCGCAGTTTGACTACCCCTGGGATAGAGCATGTCGCTCTTTGGGGTGTAAAGGGAAGTAGACGGTCCTCGAGGCACGCAGGATCCTGACCGCAAGTGGCCTTCAAGGTGAGCACCAGGACCTGGAACCTGATCTGGTATAAAACATTAGCAAAGCAGGTTAAACTTTCCATAACTTCTTTTGCAATCTTCACTATTTAGGCCTCTTTAGGGGGCAGTCAAACGGACCACGCCACTTCGCGCTGCCGTTGTGACACTTTGGACTATTCCCTCGCGGACAAGGATATTTCTTGCATTCAGAAAACAAGTAAATGCACTGCAGTAAATAGGCCATGGGGAAGCTCAAAAATCTTCCCTCGATGTAGTGCTGTTTTAACTGGGAGGAGATTTTTTTTTTTTAAGGTGCATTTAGAAAGCTGCATTTGCTGCGATCATTAAGGGGTACACTGCGTTATCTTAGAATTCGGCTACCTCATTTTGTTGCATCCGTAGACCGGATTTACTCGAAGCCACGGAAAAATGGAGGAGCTTACTCGGAAGGCCTGGCTTCTAAACGACTGGACAAGTTAGAACAGCGGTAGGTAAACTGTGGCCCTCCAGATGTCCATGGACTACAATTCCCATGAGCCCCTGCCAGCATTCGCTCATGGGAATTGTAGTCCATGGGCATCTGGAGGGCCACAGTTTGCCCACCCGTCAGTTAGAACAAAGGTTGAGTCGAGCGTTGTTCGGCCACCTCCTTTGGCCACCCTGAAATTTTATCAGGAATTGCTCACTTCCTCTCTAACCCGCTTTGACAATCATAAGGGTCTAGAACAGTGGTTCTCAACCTGGGAGTCAGGACCCCTTTGGGGGTCGAACGACCCTTTCCCTGGGGTCGCAGCAGGGTGAGCAGCTTGGCCTGGGGGGAGGCACCCCCACTGTTGCCACCCCTCCTGCTGGACTCAATTTTTGTTCTTCCAAATCATTGGTATTTGTTACTCGGTTCGTACCCCGCCCTTCTCTCCAAGGGGGTCCCAAAGTGGCCGATATCGCTCCTCTTCCATTTCACCCACACAACAGCCTTGCGGGGTAGCTCGTGTTGGAGCATTTTTCTGTCTGGAGTAGCGGAAAAGAAACCCCGGGGAAAAACCAATTTATAGACAATCCCGAACAATGGATCTTCATGCCATCTGTCAGTTTTGGTTTAATTTCTATGAAAGAACACTTGCCTAATTTAAGGCAGGAGGTCACCACAACATGAGGAACTGGATTAAAGGGTCAATTCAGATGGGTAGCCGTGTTGGTCTGAAGTAGCACAATAAAATCAGAGTCCAATCGCACCTTTAAGACCACTGGTCTAGAAGCTTGTTTTAAAAAAACGAAACCAGAATGAGAGTTGAGATTTTCGGGAAACCAGTTCCCGTATCTCACACTCAAGTCTTCATCAGGGGGCCAAAGGAACATGTCCTTAATCCATTTAGTTTGGAAGACTGTGAGAATGAGCTTGCCCAGCACGGCTGAGCACGCAAAAAGGGTCTGGTGAACAGCAATTGCTGATAGCAAGAACCAACACCTCCAGGGCTCAGGTTTTCCCCTCTCACTCCTCGTAACGGTCGCTGCTGTTTCTTTACAGTGCCTGGTGAACAAGCACCGAGTTCCTTTTCGACTTTTGGGATCCGGAGAGGCCCTTTTGAGGCTTGGACCCTGCCTCCACCCCCTTTTTCTCTTGCACAAATCCATGCAAGGCAATGGGAAGCTGACCTTTCAAAAACCACCAACCTCCTGAAACCTGTTCTGCTTGCAAAAGTCGGCCACTTGACTTCCGCGTCCGCGTGAGCGTCATGATTTTGTAGCAGGGGAAATCCACCTCGCCTGGTGGTTTCCTTGTCTTCTCAGCAGCCTTCTTGCTTTTCTCCTCCTCCAGTCCCGCTCAGCTAAGCAAGAGCAAGGATTTGGGCTAGGATTGGTGGGAGGCCGCGTAACCCTCCTCCCACCTGAACTGCGACCGGCACTTTGCCATTCTTCAGAGAGGAGCATGCAAATGACCCCCCCCCTTGGGCGTGGCGTGCCCCTAACCTGCGGCTTTCTCCGTCATCTGGGTTCCAGGCTTTTCACTTTCTTGGTGTTTGTTTCATGAAGAGCTCCGGTCCTCCTACATCTCTCAGAATTAAAAAAAAAAAGCAACCAAGGTAACTTGTTCTACCTGCGTGCCTTTCTTGTTCCCTCTTCCTTTTAAAATAGAAATAAACTTTACGAGCTTGCGGGCATTGATTGCCCTTAAAATCTAAGAAGTCTTACTTTATGTTAAGGCTTTAAAAAAGGAATACCTGCAAACCTCCGAGGAGTTATTTAAAAGGCTCCACTTCTAGAATGTGTTATTTTAAAAAAGAAATTCCTTTCTGCTTCATGATTGGAACGTGCTGAATTCTTTGCGGGTTTCTCTCTCTCGGGTTGCTTCTCAGGTTAAGTGGCATTGCTATAGGGGTGTCTTGCCTTGACACATCTGTGCGTTTTTGCTATGTACACGGCTGAACATGGGTTTAGATTAGCCCCTGCAAATTCTTGAGAGCTGCAGCCCGTTTCGGTTCTGAGAGAAAGCGTTTTTCTTTTATGTGCCGTCAAACATACGGAGGTTTTCGGTTTTTAGAGTGCCTCATCCTTGAACGGTTTTTTGAACTCTTTATTTCATTTTTTCCCCATAATATTCTGTATGGATTGATAAAAGATCATAAGTTCTCTCTGCCACAGAATGGGACATTACGGTGTAGTAAGAAAAGCAGAATTTTTGGAGGTTGAGCAAATGTGAAAAAAAAAGCAGAATGAAGTGAAACATGGTGTAGAGTTACGTTATTTTGCATAACTTTTAAGACCGGCAGAGTGCTCCTAAACTGAGTCAGTGGATTCTCTGTTTAGAATTGCCCTGTAGAAAGGACTCCCATCAGGATCTCAGTGTTTTAGGATATGGGCCAGATCTCTTATTTAAGTTAATAAATAAGTTAAAAAAATGAATCCATTTCCGGCATCGTTTCAGAGAGTCGCTTTGCTGGTCTGCAATTGAACGTCTAGCTTTGAGGCTACTAGTACCTTAAAGACCAACCCGCTGTTTTTGGATATAAGCTTTTGAGAGTCAGAGCTCCCTTCGTCAGATACGAGTCGGACAGGCGATCTCTGAGGCCTCATATCCCCGTTGGAAGGTGGGAGGGACGTGGCAGTGAAAGAACGCAGGAGGGAACAGCGCTGTGCACGTCAACTTCAGCTTGAATAAGCAGAGGAAAGATGAGAGCTGGCGTGGAGGAGTGGTTTGTAAATGGAAGTTCCGTGGGCAGCCTTGGCCACTCACACACTCCCATCCTACCCTACCTCACTGGGTTGTTGTGAGCATAAAATGGAGGCGAGGAGAATGTTGTACACTGCTTTGGGTCCCTCTTGGGGGAAAGATGAGCTATAAATGAAGTAAATGAATGTTTTGGGGCAGAAAGAAGAAACCTTAGCCAGATTCTTTCTACCAGGCTTTCATTGTCCATTTTCTGTATAATCTTCTCTTTAATGAGAATTTTATGCAGCTTAATTTTTGCATGATTCTCTGCTATTACAGCTCCCGGTATTGTGTAATACCAAATATTTACAGTGGTTTGCTTGACCAAGATTCACCACTCAAAAGTGCTTTATTTCCTTGAGAATCTAGACAGGATGCTGGACTGGATGGACCACTGGTCTGATCCAGCCAGTTTGGTGTAGTGGTTAGGAGTGTGGACTTCTAACCTGGCATGCTGGGTTCGATTCTGCGCTCCCCCACATGCAGCCAGCTGGGTGACCTTGGGCTCGCCACGGTGCTGATAAAGCTGTTCTGACCGAGCAGTGATATCAGGGCTCTCTCAGCCTCACCCACCCCACAGGGTGTCTGTTGTGGGGAGAGGAAAGGGAAGGCAGATGTAAGCCGCTTTGAGCCTCCTTTGGGTAGGGAAAAGCGGCATATAAGAACCAACTCTTGTTCTTCTTCTTCTGTTCTCATGAAGGCCTTGGCCTCTCTGCCCTGTTGCTGGCCCTCCAGAGGAACTGGCTGGCCCCTGCGTGAGACAGGAGGCTGGACTGGATGGACCCCTGGTCTGACCCAGCAGGGCTCTCCTGGTGTCCTTAGGAAGGCCTCGGCCTCTCTGCCCTGTTGCTGGCCCTCCAGAGGAACTGGCTGGCCCCTGTGTGAGACAGGAGGCTGGACTGGATGGACCCCTGTCTGACCCAGCAGGGCTCTCCTGATGCTCTTAGGAAGGCCTCGGCCTCTCTGCCCTGTTGCTGGCCCTCCAGAGGAACTGGTTGGCCACTGTGTGAGACAGGAGGCTGGACTGGATGGACCCCTGTCTGACCCAGCAGGGCTCTCCTGGTGTCCTTAGGAAGGCCTCGGCCTCTCTGCCCTGTTGCTGGCCCTCCAGAGGAACTGGTTGGCCACTGTGTGAGACAGGAGGCTGGACTGGAGGGACCCCTGGTCTGACCCAGCAGGGCTCTCCTGATGTCCTTAGGAAGGCCTCGGCCTCTCTGCCCTGTTGCTGGCCCTCCAGAGGAACTGGTTGGCCACTGTGTGAGACAGGATATTGGACTGGATGGACCCCTGGTCTGACCCAGCAGGGCTCTCCTGATGTTCTTAAGAAGGCCTCGGCTTCTCTGCCCTGTTGTTGGCTCTGCAGGGGAACTGGTTAGCCACACTGTGAATCAGGATGCTGGACTGGATGGACCACTGGAGAGAACTGGGGAGGGAGGGGGGGAATATGAAGCAGTAATTGCCCTGGTAAACAAAGGATATATCTACTTGTTTTGTTTTTCAAACAATTTTTTTCAAACCATTTTGCTGTCACAGGTTCCTCCAGACAGAATCCTGGGATTTGTAGTTTGCCAAAGGTGCTGCTGGTGAGAGATTCTAAGCGCCTCTTATAGGCTTTCTCTGCAGAATGACTATTAAACCTATTCGAAGCCCATAGCGCTGTCGGTCCCTAATTCCACATCTTTTAATAAACGTTCACCCGGAGACTGGGATATTTGAACATGGGCTCTTGCAGTTTACCTAATTGTGACTCATAAAAAGGAATTTGTTCTAAGGGGAACAATTACGAAGAGGCGTTCTGGGATGGGCAAGCAAGAATTCTGGTGTTTGCTTTGGTGAAAACTGGAACCGTAGCCAGATTGGAAAGGTTTTTGGAGCTCACCTTGTGGGCTTGGGACTAATAAGTCCATGGAATGTGAACAGACAAGGCTGTCTTCTACGGAATCAGACCCTCGATTCATTAGAGTCGGAATTGTCTGCTCCAGATGGCAGCAGCTCCCCAGACTCCTGGGCAGAGTCCTTCCCCATCACCTGCTGCCTGGGACTGATTCCAGGGACTGAACCCGGGACCTCCTGCAAGCATGGCAGAGGTTTTGCCATTGCGGCCTTCCCTGAACACCGTCAACTCCACAAGCCTCTGTTAAGTTAAAGCTGCATCTATGTATGCTTAAAGGTAAAGGTAAAGGTATCCCCTGTGCAAGCACTGAGTCATGCCTGACCCTTGGGGTGACGCCCTCCAGCGTTCTCACGGCAGACTCAATACGGGGTGGTTTGCCAGTGCCTTCCCCAGTCATTACTGTTTTACCCCTCAGCAAGCTGGGCACTCATTTTACCAACCTCAGAAGGATGGAAGGCTGAGTCAACCTTGAGCCGGTTGCTGGGATCGAACTCCCAGTCTCATGGGCAGAGCTTCAGACTGCTTGTCTGCTGCCTTACCACTCTGTGCCACAAGAGGCTCATTCTATGTATGCTTAGATGAGGACATAAATCTTGCCTCCCACCCCCCGTCTGCCAACCACATCCCCCTTTGCTTTCCCTTTCCAATGCAGGGGTAGTCAAACTGCGGCCCTCCAGATGTCCATGGACTACAATTCCCAGAAGCCCCTGCCAGCATTTGCTGGCAGGGGCTCCTGGGAATTGTAGTCCATGGACATCTGGAGGGCCACAGTTTGACTACCCCTGCAATAGAGCGTTCTGGCCTGGTTCATGAGCCCAGAGACGCCAAGGCCAATTGCAGGCAAACCTGGCCTAGGAGACAACCTTGGACCATTCCTGTGTGGTCATTAACTGCGTTGGGTTGGGCAGGGAAGAGGGTTATACTCCTCCAGGGCGGTCTTTATTGTCCCAACGGTTTTGGGGGCAAAGGGGAACCCAATTTTGATGTCTCCTGCCAAAACTCGTAAAAGAGAGAGGGAGGCACATTTGCTGCCCACGAGGAGACACGATGGCTCTGAGTAGAACAGGGAAACAGGGGCAGGCTCCTCCTACCTGCTTTTAGAAGCTTGTTTTCCCAAGCTGTTTGCAGTTGGAGGTGGCTGGCGAAGTCTCAGGAACCGGATAAATAAATCTAATCAATAAGTCAAAACAAACGGATACAGCCGAGGAGACACAATCCCGCCAAATGAACCTCACACGCCGTGCCTCTGATGAAATGACCTCATTAATTCTAGGGGGTCCCCTGAGGTCCCGGAGTTAGAATTAATGAGATCAGGACCCTCACTCCTAACCAAGGAGCTCCTGACTGCAGCTGGACAGGGGAGGGGAGATGGGGAGATAACTCCAATGAACAGCCATCTTTTAATGTGTTGTGGGTTTTATGGGTTAGGTTGTTTTATTATTTTACTGTAAACCGGCATGAGTCCTTGAGAGCGGCGGTATATAAATTAGAATGAATGAATACAGGGGATACAGCTTTAGAAAAAGACCAATTTTCTCATCTGTACAAACTGCAGAAGAGCTATTGGGGGGGGGGCTGTCATTGCAAAAAGAATCCATTAAACTTGCCTTCTCAGAACATACATGGACTTAGGGTTTTAGTGGAAAGGTCAGGGGTAGTCAAACTGCGGCCCTCCAGATGTCCGTGGGCTACAATTCCCAGAAGCCCCTGCCAGCGAATGCTGGCAGGGGCTCCTGGGAATTGTAGTCCATGGACATCTGGAGGGCCGCAGTTTGACTACCCCTAGGTTGTTCAAAAGAGCCTCTTGTGGCGCAGAGTGGTAAGGCAGCAGTCTGAAAGCTCTGCCCATGAGGCTGGGAGTTCGATCCCAGCAGCCGGCTCAAGGTTGACTCAGCCTTCCATCCTTCCGAGGTCGGTAAAATGAGTACCCAGCTTGCTGCTGGGGGGTAAACGGTAATGACTGGGGAAGGCACTGGCAAACCACCCCGTATTGAGTCTGCCATGAAATCGCTGGAGGGCGTCACCCCAAGGGTCAGACATGACTCGGTGCTTGCACAGGGGATACCTTTACCTTTACCTTTAGGTTGTTCAAACTCCCTTGCTTTATTATTATTTTCCTATTGGGAGTTTTTGGAAGCCATCTTGAATGACGCCCCCCCCCCCCCCCCCCGCGAACCAAAAGCAACAGGGAAATGACATAACCTTTTTGAGGCCTATAACTTTTTGAAAGCATTCAACAGAAGGCTAGTTGTGCCGGTTTTGAAGCCACTGCTGAAAATTTGGCTGCTGCTGTTTCTTCAGCTGTGCCCAGTTTATTCTTTTTTTTTGGTTTTGAAAAATTGATAGGGCCTTTGTAATCTTTTGGTTGCAATAAAACAAAGCTCTTTCCTCCCCCCCATTTGCCATTTCCCGCGCTTTTTGCAGCTTGAGATTGGTGGTTAAGTCTAATTTCTCCTTCCATCCTTAGCTAGTAGTAGGGCTGGTCTGTGTATACTATTCATGCTGTGGTCGCAGGGTACCTATTGGATAGCGCCTGTGACGTCATTAATCACAAGAAACATCTTCTCTCCCTCTTGTTCAGTCTTTACATCGGTCTCTGTACAAAAAAGAGACTGAATCTACCTAGGTCTTTGTTCAGTTTGACTTCCTTGTGCTCGTAGCTAAAACAGAACTATTTGAACTAGTGTGTTTTCGAGGAAGTGAGTACTTGTATAAGTACTTATTGTAACAACAGTAATCCGGCTGAAGTGAGGGGTCACATTGATCGGCATCGGGTTCAGGCATTGCCGAGATCTTCACTGAGGTTGGTCATGAACTCGAATAACCTCTCTGGTATTTTAATTTTTTTTCTTCATTTAAAGCTGCCAACAGAGAGCAGGGACTGGGAGGTTTCAGAGAAACCCATTGTCTGCTGAGTGTTTCGTTCCTCTAAGCTTGGAAGTGCTGATTATTCTCTGAACTTCTCAGTGTGACTCACTGGTCCTCTGAGCCTTCCCGGATCTGTTCAGTTCTTTTTCTCAACCTTCCACTTTCCATTGTCACAGAATGAGGCGTAACTCAGTGGAAGAGTTTCATGGGCAACGTCCGTGGTTTAATCCCCAGGACCTCCCGCTGAAAGGACTAGGTAGTAGTTTCCGCAGGGCCTGCAAGACGGTGCTCTTCCGCCAGGTTTTTGGTTGAGGCCGGGGTCAGCGAATGAGTGCCAACATTCCCCCCCCCCCCAGACCTAGCATCTCCTCCCCACCCTCCCTGCTGCTCTGATCGCAGGGGGTAGGAATAATAAGAATTTCCGCCATGTTGGGATTGTTTTAAAGTCTTTTAATGGGTATTTTAATTTTAATTATTATTAATTAGATTTATTTCCCGCCACGCCCTACGGGGAGTGGCGGGAAATAAATCTAATTAATTAATTAATAATAATAACAACAACAATAATAATAGTAGGTGACGCAAAAGCCTGAGTCCGGGGAGAGCTGCTGCCGGCCTGAGCAGACGATACTGACTTTGATGGGCCAAGGGGTCTGATTCAGCATAAAGCAGCTTCATAATATAAAACTGCGTAGAATGACGGGACTGTAAGGAAAGACCTGGACCGTTTCTGCACCAGGAATCATGCCTGGCACAGTGCTTGTCCGGTTACAACGCTAATTTCCGCTTCCGGACAACAACAGCGCCAGGATTTTGCCTTCCCTTATCGTAGGGCAAATGAGGGTCTGCGTTGTGCCAGGCCTGGGATCGACCTGGACCGGCCCCGACACCGTCTTGAAGTGAAAAGGAGCCCTGCAACCGGACGAGTGCTGTGCCAGGCCAGATTCCTGGTGCGGAAAAGATCCTGCACAGACACGTGTTTCCCCGGGGAAGGCCATGTGTAGAGAGGGAGATGACAAAGGGATAGAGGAGGGATCAGAGGGTAGCTCTCAGGCTGAGACAAAGAACGACTTCCCATTCAAGGAAACACTGATACACCCTTACAATGATGTGGCACCCTCCCCCCCCCAAGTGTCCAGGCCTACTGAGTCATTCCAACAATCACATCCCTGCTGAGGTCTCTTCCCAGGCTCAGGTGACATAGATCTGTTTCCATGGAGAATAATGGCAGCTTTGGTGAGTTGACTCTTGCTTGGGTCCCTCCACTCCCCAAATCCCACCCTCACCCCCCAGATCCCCCAGAGTTTCCCAGCCTGCCTATAACCACCGTCATCAGAAGAGACCCAGCGACTTCTTCTGGGCCAGGAAACGGGCGGCAGCAATGAAATAGAAGCTGACGTTTTGTGAACCACCCTCGATCCAGTGAGAGGGAAACCGAAAGGTAGAGAAAGTCAGAGGGTGAGCCGGAAAGAAGAACCCATACCTCAGGGCCCCTGGGTAGCAGCCTCCGGGGTCCCACCCCCTGTGTCCTTTCAAAGGAGTGATTCATCTTCTGAGAAGCAAATGTCATGTGGGGGGGGGACTTTGAGACAGCCAAGCAGGACTGCCAGCGTCTGTCTTGGGATTCAGAAATAAACTTCTTTTGGAAAGGCATAAAAGCGAGGTAAATATAGAAAGCTTGAGGAAAGGGCAGGCCTTCCTTACGAAATTCACATCTTTGGTTAGAAGCGCCAACCTGCTAGCTTATTTTAAGATTTGCCTGGCAGAATCAGATCAGTTCTCTCTGAGCTCTCTCAGCCCCGACTCCCAGTTGTTGGGAGGGGAAGGGAAGGCGATTGTAAACGGCCCTGGGACCCCGTTGCATAAATGGGGTACAAAAGACCGTCTCTTCTTCTTTTCTAGCATCACAGAATCATAGAGTTGGAAGGGGCCTCCTGGATCATCTAGTCCAACCCGCTGCACTGTGCAGGACACTCACAACCCTATCGTTCATCCACTGTCACCTGCCACCCCCTTGAGCCTTCACAGAATCAGCTTCTCCATCAGATGGCTCTCCAGCCTCTGCTTAAAAATCTCCAAAGATGGAGAACCCACCACCTCCCGAGGAAGCCTGTTCCACTGAGGAACCACTCTAACTGTCAGGAACTTCTTCCGGAGGTTTAGACGGAATTTCTTTTGAATTCATTTCATCCCATTGGTTCTGGCCCATCTACGTCTGCCCCAAATCATTTTATAAATCCCAACTGAAGACATGACTTGAGGCGTGGCCAATGGAGATGGGCATCAAAGTGAGCTAACGACCGGCTGGATTTAGCGGGGAACTGAACGCATGACTGCCTTCCTGAGAACTTCGCTCGGAGGCGACAGGGCACAGGGGAAGAGGAAAAGTTTTGCACAGTCACTGATAACAGAGTCGTCTTTGTTGCCAGCTTGGGAACTTCCCTTGAAGATGCTGCCTGCTTCTTGAAACCAATTATAGTTCGTTGCATAACCTGCTAGCCAGCATGACATGGACGGCTCGTGTGTTGGAAGTAACCGAGCCCACCCAGATGTCAGTCCTCCCCCCCCCCACCTGCAGGCTCTTTAGAACGGAAGAATGACACATCTCTCTTTCCAAACAGCACATTAAGGTCTAAAGCAGGGGTAGTCAAACTGCGGCCCTCCAGATGTCCATGGACCACAATTCCCAGAAGCCCCTGCCAGCATTCGCTGGCAGGGGCTTCTGGGAATTGTGGTCCATGGACATCTGGAGGGCCGCAGTTTGACTACCCCTGGTCTAAAGCCAACTGGGGAGGCTTTTCGGGGAAGGAGAGAGATCACGGGACCAGATATTCTACCTAGAATTAAGCTCTCGCCTCAGGCTATGGAAACTCCCTGCATCCTTTTTTAAAAAATGTGTTCAGTTGTAAACAGCATGTCAGGGAAAACGCCGGACTAGACCTCTTCTCTTGGATAGCCCCCCCTTTTTTTAATGAGAGGGGCACTGGGCAGGGGAGATGGGGAGAGGAGCGGTCATACAATCACCTACTTGCAATTGGAAGTGGTACAGTTCAGGAATGGGTGATGATAAATCACGGAATGGTGCACACCAGTGGGCCAGGCAAACATCACTGGCACATCGCAAACATTTAATCTCCCTTGGAGAAGAGGCTCCTTGGTGCATCTCTGCATGATTGTTGCCTTCCAACCAGCTTCTGCTAGGCTGCTATTCGGATACTGCTATATCTTTGTATCTGGTGAGATTGGACCATTCAGGTAGAGTCGGAACAGGTACACAGCTGAGTTTACCTGCCTTCAGACCAGCCTGCCGGTTGCTCCTCTGTATGAGTTCCTTGCTTTGAGCTAGTCTCGGATGCTCATAATGAAATTGAAGGGCTAGGATCCATTCCTGGTGAGTTTTTTAAAAATCTTAACAGTATAAAAGCCACTTTTTTGAGTGCCCCCATTGAATTGCACCTCCAGTTTTAATTCAGGGGTGGGGTGGGGGGAAATCAGTGCTATTAAATCCTACGGCCATTCACATAGACTCCGTAGAGCAGGGGTAGTCAAACTGCGGCCCTCCAGATGTCCATGGACCACAATTCCCAGAAGCAAATGCTGGCAGGGGCTTCTGGGAATTGTGGTCCATGGACATCTGGAGGGCCGCAGTTTGACTACCCCTGCCGTAGAGACTCTGAGAGAGACGTGATATCTAGCAGGGGAGGGGGGGAGAAAGTAGGACTGTTACCTCGTTAAAGAAACCATTTGCAATTTATTGTGTTTGCATTCATTTTGCGCACACTTGCGCACGGTGATAATAACAGTGTTGAGGACAGAAAGCGGACTCCCTTCGTGTTTTGAGAGAAATGCATTTACAAATAGAAGCTGCAAAGGAATTCCCTCTCCTGTGTGTGTATGAGAGAGAGGAATAGTGTGTTTGTGAGAGAGGAGGAACATGCCCCCTTCTAAAACAACACACAGCCTGAACCCTTGTATCAAAAAATAAATATGCTGACCTGAATAATCTGGGGGACATTTTAAAAACTGGTCCGTCCCCGTGATCTAGCCAGTTCTCACATGACCAGGGAAATACAGTCATCACTTTGGGATCAGGAGGCAAATTTCCTCCAGGCCAGACTGGCCAGAAATGCTTGTTTGGGGAGGGGGGAGCATCATTTGGGCATGGAATTGGGGTCACTGTGGTAGGTCGGTAGTTGATCCTGGAGACCCTTCAGACTCTATGGTCTTCTGATCTTGATCCCTGGGGTCAGGACCCTCAGAGCTGGAAGTCCCCATAGAGTTGCCATATTTAACATTTTATTATACAGAGAAGTTTTGGCGCTAACCTTCTTTAAACATCGTATCTGCGGGACTGCCTCCTCCATGATGTCCCCTGAAGAAAACTTATTTGCTCAGGATCCCCAGCCCCCCCCTCCAAAAAAAATTATTGGTCTCAACTAAGGCCAGGGCCTTTTCAGGACTGACGCTGGCTTGGTGGCGCATTCTGCCCAGTGATATCAGGGCCCTGCAGGACCCCAAAAAGTTCTGCAGGGCCTATAGTGGGGGCCCTGAAATAACACCAGAAATTGCTGGCCTCCCTGCCTAAAACCTACCTACCTTAACTTCAGCTGAGAAACTGCTTTATATACCTCCCCGTTTCCATTCTCAATAAGGCCGCAATGGCAAAGCAGTCCTTTGTATTTTTGAAAATTGTATTTTTGAGAAATTTCAATTGCAACTGGGGACTCCCTGGCATTGTATCCCATTGTGGTCCCTCCTCAGCAGGACCTGCCCTCTTCAGGCCTCCAACCCCCCCCCCACCCAAAAAAAAATATATATATATATCCAGGCATTTCTAAACCCAGAGCTGGCCTCCTTCCCTGTGACCCTGACCTCGATGTCAGTGAGGTCATCCTGCTGGCTCCTCCTCTTCCTAACACATGATTGTGACATCAGCATCCGATAGTGACTAATCCCTGCCTAGGGGTTGAAGGTAGATGGCGTGTCCGGATTGGAACAGTTGAAGAGCGTTGAAGAGAGCCAGCCTTTTTGAGGCTTCGGTTGACCATGGGTGGCGGGCACAACTGGAATCTGAGGGACCGCCTCCCCCAATATAGTCTCTGGAGAACATTGTGTCCTGCCAACACCAATTTGCTGGTAATCCCTGATCCTAAAGATGTTTGCCTGGTCTCAACCAGAGCCGGGGCCTTTTCGACCCTGGCCCCAACGTGGTGGAATGAGTTGCCAACTGAAATCCGGTGGAACTGGCAGACGTTCTTCTGGGCCTGCATAGTGGCACTCTTCCACCAGGCATATGGCTGCAACCACGGCAGACAAGGAATAAATAGGCCTCCCCTTCCTGGCCCCGTAACCCCATATTTTATACCACATTCTGGGTAACTAGAGGAGGATATTTTGGGTGGTGATGGAGAGAAGTGGGACTGGTTTTTAAATTGTTAAACTTTTTTTGTTATTGTGTTTTACTGTCGTAAACAGTTCTTTAAGTTTAAACTGTTTTATTATTGTATCTTACGTTTAAAGCATCCGGAGCCGGCTTGTGGATAGGGGCAGTATAAAAATCTAATAATAAATAAATAAGACCAAACCCACGGCTGCCCCATGCAAAATGTCCGGAAAGAAGTTATGCGCACCTTTAAAAGTGGCACTTCAATATTTCAGGCAAAAGTTCTGCTTAATTATTGTTTTTGTGGGGTTTTAATGGGGATTTGTGATATTGTTACCCGCCACGAGCCGCAAGGGAGTGGCGGGATATAAATCTAATAATAATAATAATAATAAATTAACAGAATGCCTTTTAAAATGAACGTATTGTCTGGCGTATATGCAGCTGACCTTCAGCCCCACGGTGAAGGTCCTTGCACTTTGGTGGCAGCTGCTACCGGAAGCATTTTACTAAAAGAATCTACTCAGCCAGAAGGAAAAACTCTCTTGACCTTTTGTAGAAGTACATGGGCGCCAAGGAAGGGGTTGGTGGATGCCATGGTCTAAATTTTGGAGTCTGTAAATTGGAGATGCAGAAGGATGGAGGAAGATGTGAAGAACAGCTTTGTCCTGAAAGACGCAGATCAGGGGCAGAATCCCACTGTAAAGCTGGCCCTCTTTGTTGTTTGCCATTTCCGCCCATCCACTTCTTCCCGTGGAATGTCTCAGTGCTTTGGCTGTGGACCAGAAATGGCCAGAAGCTGGGATTTTCATCCTAAACCTCCATAAGGGTGCGGTCTCTTGGTTTGCTTTTCTCCCTCCCTTCTGTTTCTTAGCCAGTTAAAAAGACGTCAAGGAATGCCACTCCTTCTGCCCGAGCAGGTTTGCTGGCCTTTGTTTAGAATACAATAAAATTAGCTCCCGCCCCCGCCCTGATTCTGCTGTTCTGGATGTACACGGGGAAAACGCCATCGGTGAAGCGCAGTTCCGGAAAAGGGAAAGCAAAAGAGAGAGCCACAATATGAGGAAAGTTAATGGCATTTGGTTGGCGGAACGTCAATGGTGCTCAAGGTCTCGAAATCACATGGGCGTGGCACTTGTGAGCATGGCCGCCTGTGTGAGGTGGGGTGCTGCCTACATGTTCCCATTCAAGTAGGGTTGCCGTGTCCCCCTTGGCCACCAGTGGAGGTAGGGGGGTGTAGGGTTGCCAGCTTCAAACCGGAAAACTGGAGATTGGCCTTATTTGGCCCTATATCAAGGTATGTGCTGCCTACAGAGGTAGCCGCCTGGGGGCAGGGAGAGTACTTTGGAGACTCACTGGTAAACGTGGGTGGGGCCAGGTGGGACTTTTGTCCTGCAAGGCGTCTCATTGGCCGCTGGAGGCCTGATTGGCAGCAGTTGCCGCCGAATCACAGGGCTCGTCACTGTGTGACTGGATATAAGCTGCGTTAGCCATTTTGTGGCCACCTCTGCCTTACTTGGCAGACATTTTGTGACCGCCGTTTGTGGTTGTGTCAGAATTTTTTTAAAAAATCGGAGAATGGTTCTAGCCAGTGGAAGTCCTTGCCTGCTCCAGGCCCAATGGGGCAGGAGGAAAGGAGGGCAGGCAAGTAGGAAAGGGACAGGTCCATGGAAGCGTCTGCGGCAAACCTGCTCAGCCCCACCCACTTTCTGGCCAAGGAACCAAAGCAGCATTCCTGCAGAGCGTGGGCACCCTTGACATTGTGCTGCCCGTCAGGTGGTTTGGCAGGGGAATCGGCTGTAAGCCAGCCGCCTTTCTAGAGCCAGGAATCCAAAACATGGATGCAAGAGATAGGTCAGAGGAGGAAAAAGGAATGCTTTCCTCTTGGATCCGGCTTTCAGGCCAGCCCGTTTTGTCCTGTTTGCTCGGAGTTTCTGGCAGGAAGCAACCTGTTCTGCGTTGCCCCATCAGCAGTGGGGGAATACCGCGGGGAGAGCAGCGATGACAAGTCAGATGCTTCTGCCTGATGGGAGTGTGGCCACACAAAAGCTCTGTACACACGTACCAGTGATGTGCAAAGCCCCCGGCATACCTGTGTGCCAAGCGGCAAACTCCACAGTTTCCAGGAGCTTAGTTGCTCAAAGAAGAAATCCCAAGGCTCAAATCTTTCTAATATCATCCCCCTTTCATCTGGAAGTGTATTTTCTTCTCCCTGCCATGTTGAGTTCCTCTTCATAGTAACTCCGTGGTGGAGGATATGCACACTGCACTCTCATATGGGCAGGGTTCAGCCTCCTGTGCAGCTTAAACCAGGCTCCCAAACCTTTCCTGGAGCATGCCAGGTGCTTTTAGAAAGCGGGAAGGGCTTGGTGGGCATTTGCCCAGGAATTCATCGGATTAGCTGTGCAAATTCAAAGGCATCCTGTGAAACAGGACTTCTGCCTGAAATGTGGTTAGAGTTACTATTACAGTGATACATACTCCAGCTACTGGACATTTTGTTGTTGGCTGCATCTCCTGCAGTGGCCATTTTGTGATTGTGCCCACTGCCATGTGTCAGAATTCCAAAGGCGCCTACAGGTACCTGTACTAAGAACAAGCATTTTTTTTCCTGTGCAAACTGAGCTATCTTAAACTGGATCCTGCGTTGATCAGAGGGTTGGACTAGATGGCCTGTATGGCCCCTTCCAACTCTATGATTCTATGATTCTATGGATTTCAGCTTAGACGTATATTTTCATATCATGTTCATTGTCTTATTTAAATGAGAGAAGATGGGATTTCTGTGACTTCCAGACTTCCTTCAGATTGCAAGGAAATGGGCTCCTTCCCCATTTCATCCCCTGCCAGGTCTTGAACCAGCAACCTTTCAACCACAGGCTTGTAAGGTGTTGTGTCTTGCATGAGGTCTGGCTTCGGAGCCTTCTTCTGCACACCCAAATCTGTGTATAACATGGGCTTCTCAGAGCAAAGGAGGTGCAGGGACAGTTGGCCTGGGATCTGTGAGAGCTGGGTTTTGTTAGGCAAACTTTAGCTGGTTACTTTCTCTCAGCCTAAACTACCTCACAGGGTCGGTGCAGGGAGAAAATCCAGAAGGGATAAGGAGCTGACAGCCCTCTGGGAGGAACTGGGAAGTGAAAACAGGAACTGGCATGAGCATCACTTCCAGTGCAAAACTAAAAGTGACATCATCACACCAGGGCAGCACTCTAGGATTTGCCAAAAACAGGATAGTTAAACCACAGAGTTGGGGTTGAATCCCAGACAGTCACCCTGGTGGGTTGATGTCATTTCTGGTTGTGTTCCAGAAGTGATGTCATCCATGCCCGCACACTCCTCCATTTCTCCAGGAAGAGAGAAACCATATAGGTGGTCTTGAATCTACCGAAGAAGGATGGGATACAATTGTACTGGATCTATTGATCCAAACCACCACACACATGGCGTTATCATAGCCCCTCCCCCAAGTGAAAAAGGACATCAGAACAGCACTTGAGAGAAGGCAACTTTATTTTTAGACGCAAATGGATGATAAACGCCAATACAATTGTTTCAGGTTTGATTCCAACTTGCTGTGTGCTTTTGTTTGTTTGTGTTTAAGAGACTGAGGGGGAAATCTGGGATTTTAGAAAACTCTCTTCACAAGGCATTGGATATGGAGAAAACGGGATGCCCCATTTGTTGTTGTTATGTGCGAAGTCGTGTCCAACCCATCGTGACCCCATGGACAATGATCCTCCAGGCCTTCCTGTCCTCTACCATTCCCCGGAGTCCATTTAAGTTTGCACCGACTGCTTCAGTGACTCCATCCAGCCACCTCATTCTCTGTCGTCCCCTTCTTCTTTTGCCCTCGATCGCTCCCAGCATTAGGCTCTTCTCCAGGGAGTCCTTCCTTCTCATGAGGTGGCCAAAGTATTTGAGTTTCATCTTCTAAAGATGCCCCATATCCTACCCATAGATCCAGATGCCCGTAAAGATTTCTAGATTGCTGTATGGCCCTCATGAAGAATCACTGCAGAAGACGAGTCAGTTAGTCGTCCGTTTGTGTTGGCAGAGTTTGAATATGCAGAGAGAGTAGAGCAGCAGGTTGCTTAAAGAATAAAAATAGTTTTTATTAAAAACAGAAACAACTATGTTTAGAACAAGGGGAGAGAGAGACCTAACAATCTACCTAGCTGTTGCTTGCGGTCATTTTCCCGTGAACTGTTCTAGAGGCAAGCAGCAGGAAGGGCATTGAAAAACCAGGAAGTCTTTGATTGAGCCAATCAGGACACTGGAGAAGTTAATTTGAAAATCATCAGGAATTTCCTATCTTATCTATACTAAATATACATCTCCAGCAATGCCCCCTGCAGGATGCCTTTGAGATTCAGCTCAATTATGCACGCTGCAGATCTTAGATTTTCCAACAGCTTGAAGCCTCCAAATTGGCCAGGCTTGTGGCATCTCTTGAAAGCCACAGTGTGCAGCTACTGATCTACTTGACATTCTGTCTCTGACTTATATTGCCCTCCATGACTTGGAAGTAAAGGGCTGTCTTCTCCCATAAGTTCCTGTCCAGGTATTAAGTTCAGAGGGGAGAGCCCCCCTGACTGTCCCATGAATCAAAGAAGCTCATTTGGTGGGTACAGGAGAGAGGACCTTTTCAGTGGCAGCCCCACAATTATGGAACAGCCTCCCCAGGGAGGTGCGCCTGGCTTCCCTTCATTGATGTTCTTCAAGAGGTATCTTTAGACATTTTTATTTAGGGCCACATTTGGTTGACCCTTTAGCTGCCCAGAACAGTGATCTTATATTTTGGGGTTTATGTTAAGAACATAAGAGAAGCCATGTTGGATCAGACCAGTGGCCCACACAATCCCAGCATTCTGTGTCACACAGAGGCCAAAACCCATGTGCCCTCAGGAGGTTCACCAGCAGGACGATAAGAACATAAGAGAAACCATGTTGGATCAGACCAGTGGTCCACCCAATCCCAGCATTCTGAGTTGCACAGTAGCCAAAACCCATGTGCCCTCAGGAGGTTCACCAGCAGGACGATAAGAACATAAGAGAAACCATGTTGGATCAGACCAGTGGTCCACCCAATCCCAGCATTCTGAGTCGCACAGTAGCCAAAACCCATGTGCCCTCAGGAGGTCTACTAGCAGGACCTTAATAACCATCCAGTTCAATAGTCCATATCACAGAGTAGCCTAAACCCAGGTGCTTTCAAGAGGTCCACCAGGGGGGCCAGAACTCCAGAAGCCCTCGCACTGTTGTCCCCCAAGCACCAAGAATACAGACCATCTCTGCTCCAGACAGAGTGTTCAATCTGTACCTTGTAGCTCATAGCCACTGATGGACTTCTGCTCAATATGGTTCTCCAGTCCCTTCTTGTAGCTGCCTGGGCGCATAACCACCTCCACTTCCTGCAGCAGTGGATTCCATGTGTTAATTCTTCTTTGGGTGAAGAAGTACTTCCTTTTATCTCTGCTAAGCGTACTGCTCCTTAATTTCGTTGGGCTCTCTGTCCTGACACTGGGTTTTGCTCAGCACATAAGAAACGGAGGACACCACACGCCACAACGTCTGGCTGTGTTGGGGCAGATATTTTTTTTATGCATGTATCTGCCGGTGTTCAGGTTCTCGGCTTCCTCTTTGGCCAAACACGAATTCCTGTGGCAGTCAAGGTGGTTTGTCCCGCCCTAATCCTCAGTAGATAACTGATCTTCTCAGCCAACGCTCGGCAACTTTGCCGCAGTTGTCAGGCCCAGCTGCTTGTGCGAGTTCCAAAAATTGGCCCAGGGAGGGGCAAGCTAGAGGGCATTGGTGGGGCTGTTGGGCGGAGGCGCCTGCCTGGTGCGTCTTCATCTCTGGCCCACGTAGCCGGGGCTTTTGTCCAAAGGCACGGCGCGTCCTCCAAGGCATGTTAATTGCAATTGGGGAGCAGCAGGGCGTGAGCTGTGTGGGCAGGAACAGCAGCACACGGAGGGCTGAAGACATGCAAGGTGGGTCTGCTTGAACCATTCCTCCTCACTCTTCAGGCCTTTCCCCTTAAAAAAGGAAAACAGGGCACAGAGAGTGCCTGGGGAGTGTTTCTCCATAAGCAGCTTGGCATAAACTGGAAGACTGTTAATGGTGAATGCAAGAAATTCCCTCAGTCAGAGGATTTGAAAATCTAGAAAGAGCGTCTTGTAGGTTATCTACCCCAGCTTCTTGGCTCAGTGGTAGAAATCCAAACCTGGGACAAATAGTCTTCAATCTTTCCCTACCCAGAAATCCACCTCTTGCCTCCAGGGGGCAGCGTGGGATCTCCTGAAGTTGCAAGCACATGACTGGAACTTATATCATAGGCCCATGACCGGAAGAGGAGGAGTCTAAGTGGTGACCTTGTCCATGGAGGTGAACCATGCCCTATATGGCTTCGACGGGGTATCTGAAGGACCATTTTCTCCAATATATTCCTGCCTGGGATTGAAGATCCTGTTTGGTTGGGAAACTGAGCCTCTTGTGGTGCAGAGTGGTAAGGCAGCAGACATGCGGTTTGAAAGCTCTGCCCATGAGGCTGGGAGTTCAATCCCAGCAGCCGGCTCGAGGTTGACTCAGCCTTCCATCCTTCCGAGGTGGGTAAAATGAGTACCCAGCTTGCTGGGGGGTAAACGGTAATGACTGGGGAAGGCACTGGCAAACCACCCCGTATTGAGTCTGCCATGAAAACGCTGGAGGGCGTCACCCCAAGGGTCAGAGATGACTCGGTGATTGCACAGGGGATACCTTTACCTTTTACCTTGTTTGGGAAAGGAGAGAGGGCCTTCTTTGTGTAAGCCCCAAGATTATGGAATCACCTCTCTAGAGATCATTTTTGACCTTCAGGAGGTAATTGAAGCCAGTTTTATTTAGGACTATGTTAAGTTTAGTACAAAAACAACAGGAGCACATAAAAATAGTATAAGCAAACAAAACAGGTTTGTGTGGGCAAGCAATAGCAATACACAATGTAATACTATATATATATAGTACTATATATATATATATATATATATATATATATATATATATATATATATATATATATATATATATATATATATATATATATATACACACACACACACACATACACATACACACATACATACATACATACATACATACATATATATACACACTTTTATTTATTGTACATCGAGATCTTGGTAACCCAAGAATTTAGCCATTCAGAGTAGAAAATATCAATTTAGCAATGCTGTGGGCTGAACAGGTTTCCGGTAATATACCAATTTCAGTAAATCTTCAGCAGCAGCATTAACTAAAAAACTGAAAATCATAGATATATATTGACAAACAATATCTAAAGTACACAATACACCAGCATCATGTGGACTAATAGCTTCTTGGGTTGCCGAAATTCAGATGTATAATAAGAATCTATAATATATATAGTATAGGATATTATTTATTGGCATTGATTGTACATTGTTGATTGCCCAGGGATTTCCCGGAGATTGCAGGGATTGAACCTGGGACTTTCTGCATGCCAAGCAGGTGCTCTACCCCTGAGCCATGGGCAGATGGTGTTCTGCCACCCAGCTGGGTGTCCCAATCCGTGGACCACTGAGCCAAGAGAATTCCCACAAGGTGGCTCCTCTAGCCTCTGCTGGAACGGAGAACCCAACACCCCAAAACATGACTCAAGTTGTTGAACCATGCTGCTTCTTGACTTGCAGTGCCCAGGTGAATGAGGAACAGTTGGGTTCACAGAATCACAGAATCATAGAGTGGGAAGGGGCCATGCAGGCCATCTAGTCCAACCCCCTGCTCAACGCAGGATCAGCCCTAAGCATCCTAAAGCATCCAAGAAAAGACACACTTTTCTTGGTGGTATCTAACCTTTGCTTGAAGACTGCCACTGAGGGGGAGCTTACCACCTCCTTAGGCAGCCTATTCAATTCATACAGACACTTGGGGCGGAACAGCAATCCGTGTGGGGACACATGTTTCCAAAACACACCTGCCGGTTAATGGCAAAGTGGAAAGAGGTCATTTGGAGGAGAGAATCATTCAGCTTGAGGGGAGGTGCTGAGTGCTTTCCACTATGGGCTCCGCCTTCCTTCCTCTTTCTTTCCTGTATCGGAGCCAGATTGAGGGTATAGGAAAACATCCTGCCTGGAGCAGACTGAGAGAGAGAATAAGGCAGGGTCCTAACATGGTTCTCCTGGGGCCGTTGTGTCCACTGACGCTTTTCCTGGTGTCCACCAAGTGTCGTATCAAAAGTGCCTCGGGTCAGGTGGACCGTTAGCACAGCAGACCATCTCAAGAGCCAGCTTGGTATAGTGGTTAGGAGTGCGGACTTCTAATCTGGAAAGCCGATTTTGATTTCCCGCTACTCCTCCACATGCAGCCGGCTGGGTGACCTTGGGCCAGTCACAGCACTGATAAAGCTGTTCTGACCGAGCAGGAATATCAGGGCTCTCTCATCCTCACCTGTTGTGGGGAGAGGAAAGGGAAGGCGACTGTAAACCACTTTGAGATTCCTTCTGGTAGAGAAAAGTGGCATATATGAACCAACTCTTCTTCATCTTCAGTAATATCAGGGCTTTCTCAGCCTCACCTGCCCTCAAAGGGTGTCTGTTGTGGGGAGAGGAAAGGGAAGGCGACTGAAAGCCCCTTTGAGCCTCCTTTGGGTAGAGAAAAGCAGCATATAAGAACCAACTCTTTCTTCTTCTTCTTCTTCTCCTTCTCCTTCTCCTTCTCCTTCTCCTTCTCCTTCTCCTTCTCCTTCTCCTTCTCCTTCTCCTTCTCCTTCTCCTTCTCCTTCTTCTCCTTCTCCTTCTCCTCCTTCTCCTTCTCCTTCTTCTCCTTCTCCTTCTCCTCCTTCTCCTTCTTCTTCTTCTTCTTCTTCTTCTTCTTCTTCTTCTTCTTCTTCTTCTTCTTCTTCTTCTTCTTCTTCTTCTTCTTCTTCTGGACATCAGAAGTTTGATTGGCTGTGCAGGTTTTTAGCCACCTTACTTTGGCATCGGCTGCCTCACTGTCTTACTGAAGGCAAGCTGCAGGCAGCCATTTTGTGCTCGGCCTCCTGTGGCAGCCATTTTGTGGCTGCACCCAACCTACTGTGCCAGAATTCCACCGGTACCAGCAGGTTAAAAAATGGTGAGAAGCTTTTACCATATTTCTTCCCACCCCCCAGGTTGTTATTACAAACGTACCTCTGCACCGTCAGGCAAACATAAAGCAGCTCAGGAATCCTTGAAGCACGAATCAGCCTTGCTCAAGGTGCATCGGCTGGTTTTATGAACACGGGCGCATGTTGAGACTGCAGGTCAGCACGCCACCTGTGGCACAGGTGGGTGGGTCCCATTCTTGGCACATGGGCCAAGTAAATACAGGGCAGAGGCATTCTTCAGAGCGCGGAGATATTTGCAAAGCCCGGCTTGAGAAGGAACAAGCCCCAGTCTCATACCTGTTGTTCCTTCAGTTGGGTGTTACTAATGTTTAGAATCCTAGAATCATAGAGTTGGAAGGGGCCATAGAGGCCATCTAGTCCAACCCCCTGCTCAACGCAGGATCAGCCCAGAGCATCCTAAAGCATCCAAGAAAAGTGTGCATCCAACCTTTGCTTGAAGATTGCCAGTGATGTTGAATATCATGTGAAGGAAGGAAGGAAGGAAGGAAGGAAGGAAGGAAGGAAGGAAGGAAGGAAGGAAGGAAGGAAGGAAGGAAGGAAGGAAGGAAGGAAGGAAGGAAGGAAGGATCATAGAATCATAGAGTTGGAAGGGGCCATACAGGCCATCTAGTCCAACCCCCTGCTCAAGGCAGGATCAGCCCAGAGCATCCTAAAGCATCCAAGAAAAGTGTGCATCCAACCTTTGCTTGAAGATTGCCAGTGATGTTGAATATCATGTGAAGGAAGGAAGGAAGGAAGGAAGGAAGGAAGGAAGGAAGGAAGGAAGGAAGGAAGGATCATAGAGTTGGAAGGGGCCATACAGGCCATCTAGTCCAACCCCCTGCTCAAGGCAGGATCAGCCCAAAGCATCCTAAAGCATCCAAGAAAAGTGTGTATCCAACCTTTGCTTGAAGACTGCCAGTGAGGGGGAGCTCACCACCTCCTTAGGCAGCCTATTCCACTGCTGAACTACTCTGACTGTGAAAAGATTTTTCCTGATATCTAGCCTATATCGTTGCACTTGAAGTTTAAACCCATTACTGCGTTTGCTTTACGTGAAGCCGTGGAGTTGCGCTCTGTGATCAATACTAATGGGGAAGGGGAGGGACAATATTGAGACTAATAATGGGGGTGTCAAGAATGCACGGCTGCCCAAGTTTCGCGGTCACAAATTCTTCCCACCCTTTTGTGAGCAACGTGTCTCCAGCCATGCTGCATTGGTGCATCTTTTTTTATAGCCGTCTCTGCTGCATCTGTGGACCTGCCGAGGGCTTAACTTGAGGTCTGAGACAGGATCGTAGCTTGCAATTT